>NC_141077.1:8716711-9124211 GCF_041138505.1 Cibotium barometz | reverse complement strand
GGAGGCAACAAAGTACCAAAAAAACCATCAATAGGTGGTGTGAAAGCTAAAATATTTTTGTCATACTACCTTAAAGGCTGTCGAGATAAAAACAAGAAAAATATGTTTAATCGATGGAAAGATCTACATAATGCAGTCAAGGATATTGGAAATGATGGTTCAATCCAAAATCGAAAGGCAGATGTGTGGATTTCACTTGACAAGATCTTTGCATTCATGGAGAAAAAGAGCTAGAGTAATAGTGAGATAAAATTATTTGAAAACATATTAGAGACTTGGAGGAAGGCATTCATTGCAGGATGGAGTGATCAACATGTAACTCATTACATAGTAAGAACTTTAAAAACTGCTGCAATCTCAATACTGTGAGACCAACTAATACATACATCTGATTTTTTTCTGTTTTGTCATTGATTGCAGCATATACTATATAATCATACACCATATTTCACAAAAGACATATGGTTCATTTTGTCAATATGGTCGACTCAAGGCATGGAGAAGTCACATTACATGGCAAGAAGAGGTTACTTTAAGCACACTAGACATGGTGGAGGCAAGAATCGAGCCAATAGTCTTTTAGAGTTACATCAATGGACTTACAGGAAATTGATTCACAAAAAGCAAAACAAAAAGACACATTCAAGTCCTCATCATTGACATGTGCAATACAATTGATTAATAAAGAAAAGCGACAATGCGCTTGGAATCAGTCAACTGCGAGAGAGCGCCATCAGTTGTGGCGTCGCTCAAGAGTCAGGGTTGGGAGAAGGTGGTCTAGATGAGGTGGGCTGCTTGATCTTCTTCAGTGGTCTTCCTTTTTCTCTTCTTCCTATTCATCTGCCGGGAGATCTATTTTTGGCGTCTGCACCGTTGAGGGCAATAGTTCCGACCGGCTTTTTCTTGCCCTTATTAGATATCCTTTTTCCATATAGATGCAATGTGTTTGGGTCTCTAATTCCCGCTACAATAGCATGCGATGTATATGACAGGTAGTAGGGGCATCTTAGTGCTTGGCAACCATACCCTTGACCAAACACCTGCAGTGCAAAAACTGTTTCTCGACCAGCACCACCTTCTCAGCGTTTAAAGGCACTTCGTGTGCACCACAAAACCTGGATAGTACTTTGAATGTGAATAAAGGAAATTTTGCATTGTCTTTTGAGAACTCCTTGTGAAATATAATGATCTGCTATTAAAATTGTAATCATCATGACTCATGTCGCTACTTGCTGTTGTCAATTTAAGTAAGTGTCGTTAATTGCACGTAGCTTTTGATGATTCAAATGTCTTATATATTGAGCGAGAGCAACATCCTTTCGATGACCTGTTGACTTTGAAATGGAAGCTCTAGATGATCTTGAGCCTCCTACTCTCTTCAGGAAATTATCATCATATACAAAAACCTGGTACCAATTTTATATGTTTAATTGACACAATCGACAAAGTCCACGTAAATCAAATTCTTATAGTTTAAAAAATCTTCGGCTCTATTACCTGTTGATTTTCATCACCCTCAAGCATGGATCTTATCCACAAAGGTATCGTGGACTTACTATCTTCATGCACAATAGGTGCCAAAAATTTGCCCATATCTGCCAAACCAAGACGGTCGGCAATTGCTGCAGCCTCCTCCTCGGAAGGCAATTGGGGTTTCATATGTCCTAGCTTCATCGAACATCTTTTTTAATATCTCCTTGCCAGGCAGGTACTCAGAGTCTTGGACTGCAGAATCAGCTAGTAGATAGTTGTCAACTCCTTCCTCTATCTATCCCATGTCTGCTTCACTAAAATTTGCTAAGGCAGCCAAGCAATAGCCTCTTCACGAATATTGAAATGTTGCATAATGTCTGTTAATAATACATAATCAACTTGGGCTGCCATAGTAAAGCTGGGCAAGGAAGGTAGTGATAACTCCCCCTGTTCATTCTCATTAGAAGGTGCTGCATCGAAGGGGATAAGGGATGCATTAGCCTCAAAGGTTTCCTTTTCGGCCTCTGCCATCTCCTCTGCTGGGTCTATAACCACCTCTTCCTCAACCCCATCATCCTCGATTGGCACTTGATTGCTTGCCAAAGTCACTGTCTCGGGCTTTGAGTCCTCAATAGTAAGAAGATGCAGAAAACAAAGAAAACCATAACTAAATTGGAGCAGGCGACACTTCTTTGAGTGTATTGGGCATTTCTCCTCTACTCTATTGCTCTGCAGCGACTGGGAATCTTTTCAAGACAACGACTAAGCCTCCTCTTCATGACTTTGTCTGTTGCAAAATCAGATGGATGAACATATCGTTCACCATCGGCGGACATAACAATATTGGCAAAAATAGTGTCTTCATACTCCTGCTCACGATCACCGAGAACAATCCTACAAGAATTAATGATGTTCTCAAGAGAAAGTTCCGTGTTGAACATTGAAGACAACTGCAAACGCTCGTGGGCTTGTGCATTGTACAAGAACATAAAAAACTTTTGTGCACAAGACTCTTCTGCCTCGTCATCCGATTCATAGACAATGTCCAACTCTTTCGAAGACATGTCTAAAAAAAACATTTCAGTCAATTAGAACATGCACGCTTATTATACATGGGGTCAATACCTGGCGATAAGGATATTTGGATACACATGCAAGCCCCCTATCGCTTGGTACTAGCACCAAGCAATATTTGGATATTTGGATACACATGCAAGCCCCCTATCGCTTGGTACTGGCACCAAAAAAAGAGGGGTCAGTACCAAGCGGTAGAGGGCTCACGCGGAATTCACGAGCCCATCACCACTTGGTATTAACCCCTAAATTTAAAGAGACTTAAAGGGGTCAATAATTTTTATTGTTTTTTTTAGATGAAGCCTTTATATATTAAATAAAAAACATACAAGCGGCATATTTTGTATTTTAGTTATATTTTTAAAGCTAAAATAGTCTGTCTTCCAGGCCTGAAAATTTAAGGCCTGCCCTAAGCTTCGACTTGAAGGCCTATAAACTTACTTGGCCTTCATGTTTACACATTTGCAACCCACTACTACTCTAGAAAATTTGATTTCAATTGAAACCTTAGTTTCCATTGGTGGTGGAGGGAGGGAGGGAGGGAGGGAGGGAGGCATGCGCATACCTGTAGAAAAAATTGAAAGCTTTGGTGATGGCATTGGCAATGCAGAGGGATGGCGATGGCGTTGGCGATGTAGAGGGATGGCAATGTAGGTAACTCTACGCAAATGGGTGTCTCAGCTTATCACAGAGCCAGTTAGCTTTGAGGATTTTCTATTAGACTTAAACCTAGAAGGATTTTAGCATGCAAAGAAAATTTATGAAATAGTGTAAATTTCTAAAAATATACGACCCAAATTGCTTGATTTGCTGGTTTGAGAGGAGTCCAATGGGAATTTGGGTACGTTTCTAAAAAATATCCTTCCCGGACACTGCTCCCAAGGGAGATTTGGGACTTAAAAAACTCGTACCACACGAGGAATTTTGGGACGTTATCGACTCATAACACTTGTGCGGACATTTAAAAGGTCGGATGCATTAATGACGCCGCATGAATATGGTATGTACTATTTGCTCACTCCTCGACTTTCTTACATGTGCTCATTTTTTTCACCTCTGAGTCTCTGACAAAATAGTAAGAGCCAAACGCCATCACTTCTACATCCATCGTCCTCCGACTCTCCGACTACGTCAGCCTCCTCAACGCCCCCCAAACTGAGCCAAATGCCATTGGCCTCTACATCCATAATATGTATTTCAGAGTTCTTTCAGACCCTCTATTAACGTTTTGCGGTCTGTTTTGTGAATGTTGATAATAGTGTCTATACAAAGCGTTCAGGGTTTCATTGGGGTCCTTTTGGTCCCATATCGCTTAATACTGACCCCCTTGGCTCACGTTGCCCACGAGTCTAGTACCAAGCGATATTGGTACCTCTGGACTCTTGTTTGTTTCATATCGCTTGGTACCACTGTGATAACGTTGGTCATGGGGTTAGTACCGAGCGATTCAAAGGCCTTTGGAATCCTGTTTGCTTTATATCGCTTGGTACCGACTCCACTATGAGTCATGGGGTCAATACTAAGCGATACAAAGGCCTCCGGAATCCTGTCTGCTTTATATCGCTTGGTACCGACCCCACTGTGATAACGTTGGTCATGGGGTTAGTACCAAACAATTCAAAGGCCTCCGGAATCCTGTTTACTTTATATCGCTTGGTACCGACCCCACTGTGATAATGTTGGTCATGGGGTCAGTACCAAGTGATTCAAAGGCCTCTGGAATCCTGTTTGCTTTATATTGCTTGGTACCGACTCCATATGAGTCATGGGGTCAGTACTAAGTGATACAAAGGCCTCCGGAATCCTGTCTGCTTTATATCGCTTGATACCGACCCCACTGTGATAAGGTTGGTCATGGGGTTAGTACCAAATGATTCAAAGGCCTCCGGAATCCTGTTTACTTTATATCACTTGGTATCGACCCCACTGTGATAATGTTGGTCATGGGGTCAGTACCAAGCGATTCAAAGGCCTTCGGAATGCTGTTTGCTTTATATCGCTTGATACCGACCCCACTGTGACAACGTTGGTCATGGGGTCAGTACCAAGCGATTCAAAGGCCTCCGGAATCCTCTCTGCTTTATATAGCTTGTTGGTACCCACTCCAATGTGAGTCATGGGGTCAATACCAAGTGATACAAAGGTCTCCGGAATCTTGTCTGCTTTATATCTCTTCGTACCGACCCCACTGTGATAACAGTGATCATGGGGTCAGTACCAAGAGATTCAAAGGCCTCTAGAATCCTGTTTGCTTTATATCGCTTGGTACCGATCCCACTGTGATAACATTGGTCATGGGGTCAGTACCAAGTGATTCAAAGGCCTCCTGAATCTTGATTGCTTTACATCGCTTGTTGGTACTGACCCCACTATGATAACGTTGGTCATGGGGTCAGTACCAAGCGATTTAAAGGCCTCCGAAATCCTATCTGCTTTATATCGTTTGGTATCGACTCCAGTGTGAGTCATGGGGTCAGTAGCAAACAATACAAAGGCCTCCGGAATCCCGTCTGCTTTATATCGCTTAGTACCAACCCCACTGTGATAACGTTGGTCATGGGGTCAGTACCAAGCGATTCAAAGGCCTCTGGCATCCTATTTGCTTTATATCACTTGTACCGATCCCACTCTGATAACGTTGGTCATGGGGTCAGTACCAAGCGATTCAAAGGCCTCCGGAATCCCATTTGCTTTACATCACTTGGTACCAACCCCACTGTGATAACGTTGGTCATGGGGTCAGTACCAAGCGATTCAAAGGCCTCTGGAATCCTGTCTACTTTATATCGCTTGGTACCGATCCCACAGTGATAACGTTGGTCATAGAGTCAGTGCCAAGCGATTCAAAGGCCTCTGGAATCTCGTTTGCTTTATATCTCTTGGTACCGGCCCCACTATGATAACGTTGGTCATGGGGTCAGTACCAAGCGATACAATGTACTCTGGAATCCTATTTCTGTTATATCACTTGGTACTGACTTCTTTAAATGCGTTTCTCATCACGCTTTGTTTATTTGTTTAGATGGCTCGTACCAAGACAATTGCTCGGAGGCTTGAAAGACCTACCAAGTCATTGCAGGCGCAAGGCAGAACAACAAGGAGGTATCAAGCTCACAGGGCAGTTTTGCAGGAGCTTCGTCGCATTGAGCGACACATGCAGCCTGCGATATCCAGGCTCCCTTTCCAAAGGATTGTGCGTGAAATTTGTGAGCAATGGAGTATTGGCATGCGGTGGCAATCATCTGCATTATTGTGTCTTCAAGAAATCACTCTTAGGACTGGATCATCGAGTTTTTTGAAGATGCTTACTTTCTCGCCGCTCATGCCCATAGGCTGACAATAATGTCGAGGGATTTTGATACCCTTCGTCAATTGCAGTACATATACGACCAGATGCTTGTTCCTATTTCTGTAAGCGCTCCTTGAATGCAAAATATCCTTATAATTCCCCCCTCGATCCTCGTACAAGACCATTTGAGAGCTCCTGTGCTCCTCACGACAGGGACACTCGTTTGCAGAGTAGGTTAAGACTTGAACACCCCAGTGACGATGCCCCTCAAGCAGAGCCTCACAAACAACTAGAACCAGAGGCACAACCACAACCGGAAGCTACTGCAGCCACAGCCTTCCACTGAAGTTGAAATTATTGCAAAAGAAGAAGATGTAGACATGATAGAGAGGGAATTAAGTCTAATTGAAGTAGACAATATCAGAGAATTGAGAGTTTTGGAGGCTGCTACGCCGGTTAGAGCAGCATTTTCACTTCGAGGCCAAAGAGTTGTCAGGCACCTGGATGGATACGATTTAAATATTTTGAGGAATGACACAATGGAAATCACAGATAACATTGTCAATATTTTACTATGGTATGTATAGTATATATAATGCATGATGTATATAGTATGATGCATGACTGAGCTTTAAGTACCAGTGGACTAATTCTTTGTTCTTTTCATTGTTGCCTTTAGATATTGTATATTACTACTACCAAAAGACGTCCAAAACTGTACATATACTGTGGATCCTCTCATTTTTGCAGCATTACAAAATGATAGCTTATCATTTTTGAACCTTATGTCCTGGTTTGAACTAGTAAACCTCGATTTGGCAAGACTTATTTTCACGGCTTACCATGAAGAGTGAGTCTCATGCTAAGTTTAAAATTGACATCAAATATTTGGTAATCTATATGTGTTTTCTTTAATAACACCTATGTCCTCTTTGTTTTTTTCAATTGACATTGGAGTTTGCTTTTGTACGACATTGAGCAAAACACATGTTATTTTGCAAATTCTGTTCAGCAATATCATGGCCGCGTTAGAGAGTAAGTCCCTATTGATATTTCCCTCTTCCACAAGCATGTAGATTTATTTAAGCAGGATAAGCTGATGCTTGTTTTTTGACCTCTTAGATGTGCTCAAAATTTTGTATATGTATTGAAACATCTCCTACTGGAGCCGAACCTTGTACAACACATGACATATCGTAGGATAAAGGTGCCAGTCTAGCCAAATGATGTCAGCTGTAGTGATTACAAAAGTGAGTCTTTATAAAAAATGATAACTTTTGGAAATCCATGGTGAGTGAAAATGAGCATTCAAGGTTTTCTTATATGCAACAAAGTATGCTTGTTTGCTAAACTATCCACAATTGTCCAAATCATGTCATTATGTGATGAGGGAGTGGCAAATCCCATGATGAAATCCATTGCAATATCCTCCCAAAGGACCAGTTGGAATTGGCAAGGGCATCAATACACGTTGTGATTTACCATGTTGACACTTAATGTGCTAACATACAATGCAAGTGGAAATAAAGTATGTAACTTCCTTTCAAAGTGTGGACCAAAATAAGTGCTCTTGACAAGCAGCTAGTGTGGATGGCATCAAAGTGGTCTAGGAAGTGGAAAAAACATGGTAAATCTCATCAAAAGAAGTGATTTGAACAATAGAAATATTATTAACCAATAGGTCTACGACTTAAAGCATTAGCAATTTCATTAGCCGGACAGACTTGTATTGGATCATAGGGTGGAAACTTTGAATAAAGGAAGCCCATTTAATATGGTGGTTTGAGATCAAAGGCCAACTAAGCACGTGCTTAATGCTTTGCTGGTCCATCTTGATCAAAAATTTAGAACCCATGAGTAGTGCTTTAAAATGCGAAGTGCATGTACGACCGCCAAAATCTCTTTGTCATTGGTGCTATAATTAATCTTAGTAGGTTTTAACTTTCTAGTTTCAAAACCTATGGGGTGGTCATATTGCATTAAAATAGCTCTTATGCCCGGTCCACTAGTATCTTTGATAACTAGGAAGAAAGGTCTAGAGAAGTCAGGAAGTTGGAGGATAGGAGCAATAGTAAAGAGGTATTTAAGACGATCAAAATATGTTTGCTGAGTATCACCCCAACGAAAAACTATGTGCTTCTTGAGAAGCAAGGTCAAAGGTAAAGCAATGAGGGAAAAATTACGCACAAATTTTCTAGCACAAATTTTCTATAAAAATTAGAGAGAACTAAAAATGATCTAACTTTATGTAAATTCTTCTGAATAGGCCAGTCTCTAATGGTAGATACCTTCTTTGGGTCAATATGAATGCCATCTTTAGAAACAATGTGCCCTAAGTATTCAATTTTCCTTTGAAAGAAAACACTTTTATCAGGGTTAGCATAAAAATGATTCTCTTTAAGCAAACAAAAAACAATGTTTATAATGAATGATGCTCATGTTCACTTTTAGAGTTACTAAAAACCAAAATATCATTAAAAAAGACAATAACAAAATCCTGGTGATGTAAGAAGATCTTATTCATCATTCGAGGAAAGGTTGCAAGTGCGTTAGTAAGGCTAAAAGGCATCACTAAGAGTTCAAAATGACATGACTGAGTGTGAAAGGCAATCTTATAGATATCAGCTGAGTCCATATAGACTTGGTGATACCAAACTTGAGATTTAGATTGCTAAATACACTTGCACATTTTAATTTTTCAAGCAAGCCATCAATTCTAGGAATAGGATAACGGTTCTTTACGGTCACTTTGTTCAAGGCACGATAATCTATACACATACAATAGGTCTAGTTTTTCTTTTGAAATAAAAGAATTGGGGCACCAAAGGATTACTAGGATGGATCAATCTTGACGTTGAATTTCCATTTGTTCATGTACTTCTTCAAGCATTGGAAGTTGTAAGATTGGTTACTAGAAACGCTCAGTGTATTATTATGATCAGTCCATGTAAACTTACTCCGAGCACGATGTATTTGAAGGTGAAATTATGGCAGAAGAAAACATTCTTTAACATTTTCCTGGAAGTTGACCCATGTGCTAGGCGATCATTGGAGTTGTGTATGACATTCCACCATAAAGATGCTTTATTAATCAAGTGATTGGTTGCACACTTAATCTTATCACTTTCAGAAAACGGCTCATTGGCAAAATAGTCATCAAATGGGCTTAACTATGATAAAAATAGTGCAACCATTCTTCTTACCATCAAATTCAAAAAAAGGAAATGAATGATCACTTATCTTGGACTATTTATTACGAGTCTGCTGGGTATTAAAAACAAGCTTGAGCGCTTTGGCGAAGCGAATGTCCTCCAGTTCAAGCTCACAAGAAAGCTTTTCACGAGCAAGGGGATCTTCAACAGCTTCGCACACGATGATTTTCAGCTTCAAATTCTTGTTAGAGTAGAAGGTACGTTGCTCCAAAATAAGGGTCGTCAGAGAGCAGTGAATTTAAATTAAAACAATTGGTTTCATCAAAAAGTGGTGTAGGAGTTGGTGCTGAGGAGAGGACGAGTCTCATCATCTGGATTTATAATGACTTGAATAAGAAATGGGAAAGCTGATCACATGATTTGTTGATTAAAGATCTCAAGGACGTGGATAGAAAGGACGAGGTTTATTGTAGGTGGGTAGGGGCACAACGGTTTTGGAGTAGATGAGAGATGACAATTTGTATTGCTAAGTCCAATTTGTATTGCTAAGTCCAAAAGCCTTAAACTTGTTAGACAGGTGATGGTGGCAAAGAAGTGGTTGTGGGGTTTGGTAGGGGAAAGGGGGTTATGGGAGTGGCAAGATTGGTAATGTAGAGGCCTACATTGGCAAGAGCATTGTGCATGCATCTTGCAAGTGACTTGACACGTAAACAAAGGGGGAATGTAATGAAAACTAAAAACAAGTTTGATTTAAATTTTTTATGCTTTTAATGACTAGTGAAATATGTAAATTATGGAAGAGAAAGAGATTTTTATTAAGAAGTATGGCATGTAGGTGTGCAAAACGACAAGGGACAAAACAAAGGATGAGAGAAAAGTAAAAAAATTAGCAAAATTTTGTGGGCAAGAGGGTTTGTGCAAAAGGGGAGGGTGAATTAGGTGAAAGTAAAGAAGCTAGAGAGTTCCCATATGCATGGTTTGAAAAGGGGGGGTGAAAGGGATATAAGGAAAAGTGATTCACTATGAAAGTGGAGGGGAGAGTGGACGTATGCTTACCTTCTATTATCTTATTCCTTAATTCATTGATGGGACTTATGGTCTATGAGTGGCCCGTCGCATTTGAAGTACCTGCTTTTGCACGTTTCTTGATGTGCGTTGGTGGGCTGGCACATGTTGCATACTTCCCAAGGCCTCTTGTTTTACAGGTTTCTATACTCCAAATATCTTTTTGCACACCTGGCTCTGGGACCATTGTTGCAAGAGGGGAAGTCAAAAAGCTTACATCTTACACCTTACACCTCTCTTAGAAACAAGGACACAATCATCTCCATCAACTCTCTTTCTCTCACAAATCAAATACATAAACTAAGAAAACTTCATAGCCTAGAACTGTGTGTAAATAGATTGACAAGAAATAGACAGAAAAGTAGAGAGAAAGAGACGCATGACACCACAATAGGTTAAATCTTCCCCACTTGTTTGATGGCTCTCTCCTCAAACAAGTGTATTTTTATATATTCCACAAAAAGCTTGTATGAGTCAAATTGTACAATCCACTTTGGGCTTGATCATTCCTTTTCCCATAAAAAGAGGAAAGTTACATGTTTCATGCATGCATCAATTATTGTCCTCAAATTTCACTAAAGTATTATGATGAACTAACTAAATGGACTACACTAAGAGTTTCCAAACAAATTAAATAAAAGGGTGTCTAAGTGAATAGTCTAAATAGTTGATGGCCGCCCGTAATGCCAAAATGGGTGAGGCCATCATGCAAAAATTGGAGAAGAGTCACAAAGCACCTGTGCTAGCCGTGCCACTACTTACGTGCTTATCAAAAACCGTCACATGTATTATATGCACATAGTGTTCACCATAAAATTAAATCCAAATAATCATTTAAAATATATTTCCATGACAAAGAGAGAGAAGCTGAACAAAAATTAGAATATGAATAATGTGGGTCCCAAATGTTTTTTCATTAATATATATACAAGAAGTTTAGAACGTTTATTATTTTGGAGAATGGCACATGTGAGGGTTTCCAAAAGATCGAGGAAACCATTGATCCTTCTGGCCTGGAATCTTCCAACATTCAGAGCTCTATAAAAAAGATGGAGGAAACCATTGATCCTTCTGGCCTAGAATCTTCCAACATTCAGAGCTCTATAAAAAATTGTTGTTCAACACCTTGTTGTGATTAGAGTGAGTGAGAGATTTGTAAAAATAGTATTTTGTCTTATTAAATTAATGTTTTTTAAATGTCGCCTTGAGCTTGAAAGAGAGACTCTTGAGACTAAGAGTGAAAGAGAGATTTTTATGCAATCTTTTGAACAGTTTCAAATTTTTAAATAAACATTTGAACAGTTTCAAATTTTAAATTAAACATTTGAATAGTTTTAAATTTTAAATTTTATTTTATTTTATTTTTGATGCGTGCTTGAGATTGAGAGAGGGGAAAGTGAGATGCTTGATACTAAGAGAGAACAAAAGAAGAGAAAGATATAGAAATTTTATGGGCACTGCAAAGAAAAACATTTACGCCAATATATATATATATA
The DNA here is from genome assembly GCF_041138505.1 of Cibotium barometz. NCBI lineage: Eukaryota > Viridiplantae > Streptophyta > Polypodiopsida > Cyatheales > Cibotiaceae > Cibotium > Cibotium barometz. Next base: position 9,112,662 of record NC_141077.1, on the reverse strand, counting down.
TATATATATATATATATATATATATATAATATTATATTATATTATTTAGTGAAATTCACCCTTCATTATTAGAAGCTTCATCACCTCCGTTCTCATCCATTGATGTGATATGTGTGTGTGTGTGTGAGAGAGAGAGAGAGAGAGAGAGAGAAATGAAATTTACCCTTCATTATTCAAAATTTCATCACCTCCATTTTCATCCATCAACTTGTGTGTGTGTGAGAGAGAGAGAGAGAGAGATATGATGTGTGTGTGTGTGTGTGTGTGTGAGAGAGAGAGAGAGAGAAATGAAATTTACCCTTCATTATTCAAAATTTCATCACCTCCATTTTCATCCATCAATTTGTTCCCTCCACGTGGAAACATATGCTAACATGACATCTCTCTCTCTCTCTCTCTCTCTCTCTCTCTCTCTCTCTCTCTCTCTCTCTCTAATCTACCCTTCATTATTCAAAATTTCATTACCTCCATTTTCATCCATCGACTTGTTCCCCCCATGTGGAAACATGTGCTGACATGACACATCTCTCTCTCTCTCTCTCTCTCTCTCTCTCTCTCTCTCTCTCTCTCTCTCTCTCTCTCTCTCTCTCTATTCTACCCTTCATTATTCAAAATTTCATTACCTCCATTTTCATCCATCGACTTTTTCCCTCCTTGTGGAAACATGTGCTGACATGACACATCTCTCTCGACTTTTTCCCTCCTTGTGGAAACATGTGCTGACACATCTCTCTCTCTCTCTCTCTCTCTCTCTCTCTCTCTCTCTCTCTCTCTCTCTCTCTCTCGTTTGCCTATATTTTGTGTAGAAACACATGTAACATGCAAGGAGGTTTCTTGTGTGTGTGTGTGTGTGTGTGTGTGTGTGTGTGTGTGTGTGTGTGTCCTGCAAATGAGGTTCTCTTGCTTGCATCTTTCCCTCTCTCTCTCTCTCTCTCTCTCTCTCTCTCTCTCTCTCTCTCTCTCTCTCTCTCTCTCTCTCTCTCTCTCTCTCTCTCTCTCTCTCTCATTTTTGCGTATGTTTCATGCTTTTTTGTAGAAACACATGTAGCATGCAAGGAGGTTGCTTGTGTGTGTGCGTGTGTGTCATCTTGCAAATGAGGTTCTCTTGCTTGCATCCTCCCCCCTCTCTCTCTCTATTATTGCAAATGAGGTTCTTTTTGGCTTAAGCTGATAACATCTCTCTCTTTGTACATAGCTCAGATGTAGGGCATCTCTCTCTCTCTTCCTCTATCTAGAGGCGAAGGGCACACCATTTCCTCTCTTCCTATCATGACTAGTAAAAATCAAAGGCAAATATGTTAGTAGATCCTCTCTCTCTTTCTCTATCTCGAGGCAAAAGGCACACCATTTACTCTCTTTGCCTATCATGACCAATGAAAAGTCAATGCATATATGTCAGCAGATCCTCTCTCTAAACAACCCAACCCACATGCTTTTAATCATCTCAATATTGAGACTTAAGTCTCCATTAACTCCCATTTATAGATCATCCTCTTTATGGCCTGAGTGTTCTCCTAGTTAGTAGTGGGGCTCATCAGCCAAAGCCTTAAACAATGTAGTCAATTTACGTTCTCATTATGATCGTCCAATGGATCCATCTACTGAGCCTTATTTATTTTAACGATTTTTGGTCTTGCTCTCTGCCATAGTGTCTTCAAAAACTTTTGTCCTCGCTCTCTACCATGGTTGCGTGCACTTTGCCTTCCAGTGTATTCATGGCAACTCGGTACCTTGGGAGCTTTGGGAAGTTGCCATGTGACCAAGCGAGCATCTTCCACGTGGCACTTTCCTTATAAGATATTATAGAAGAGGAAAATTCAGCTTGTTTTTGTAGAGAGAGAAAATGGTTTGGCCAAGCGAGCATCTGCCATCATGTGGCACTTTCCTTATAAGATATTATAGGAAGAGTAAAATTTAACTTTTTTGCTTAGAGAGAGAGAGAGAGAGAGAGAGAGAGAGAGAGAGAATGGTTTAGGCTAGGGTAGGGGACATCATATCTATACAACTTATTTTACCTTTGGAAGGTTCTAATGAAAACCCAAACAATTAGACAAGCAATAGGGAGAGGTTTGAAAGTTAAGTTTTCCCTCTTTTAGTGTCCAATCTGAGAGAGAGATATGGTGGCTTGGGGCGTTTGAAGTACTGAAGGAGACACATGAAGTGGTGGCTTGGATACTTGATAGGATACCATGGATTACCAATGTCATTAAAGCACAGATTGAGGGGGGGAAATTATAAGTGGAGGGTAAGGGTACTTATACAATAGACTGGCATTTAAGAGGTGACTTGAGGACAATAAAGTGCCTTCTTGGGTGTCCACAAGGTGCTGACACCCCAAATCCTTGTCCATGGTGCTGCATGAGAATGGTGAGAGAAAAGAAATAGAAGAAGGCAGGAAGGAAGAGGAAGCTAGAGAATCAAGATGATGAGAATGACACAATGGATGATAATGCTGGCAATTGGGTTGGTGGTGTCTTGCTTGCTAACATGCTAGCTGAGTCAAACATGCATTTGCGAATGGAATTCTGTAATTCCATTCGAACTCAAGAATGTCCACTTTTGTACTTTTCATGCGTGTGTTTGATCGTCTGCTCAAGTGTCACGTTGATTATGCATTTACTATGCAAGGCAAGAAAAGACAACATGAAGCTCTTCAAAAAGTAGAGGAACTATTAAACTCAATTGGATGCCATGGTGGCAATGTGCAAATTACTGTTAACAAGAAGACCTCTGGCATAAATCATGAAGTGGCCCAACAGGTGTCAATGAGTGGATACAAGGTAAGACATTTTCTAGAGAGGCCGGAAAAAGTAAAGAACTCAAAGTCCTCGGACTTGTGGAAGGATTTGTGTAAATGCACAACGTTTGACTGCACCAATCCTAGCCTTGTAGTTCTACGTGAGAAAGTTTGGACAGACTTCAATAAGATGATTAAATTAATGAGCAAAAAGTAGGACTACTCTAGAGGAGTGCCAAAAATTTTAAGAAGAGCTTCAAAATTTTACAAAAGCCATGGTCCATACATGGGGTGATACAAACATTACGCATTACATGGTAAATGAGTTTCTTTCTACTCAACATCAATTTGAAATGATTATAAGGTATAAAGTATAGCTTCTGAATTGGTCGTGTTTTCTTTTGCAGCACATTTTGTATGCACATAGTGCATACTTCATGAATGAATATGGTTCTCTTGACATGTGGATCACCCAAGGAATGGAAAAATCTCACTACCGAGCTAGAGGAGTATATTTCAAAAACACCCAACATGGAGGAGGAAAGACTCGTACAAATTACCTCAAAGAAATGTTCAATTGGTTCTACAGATATACTTTTGGGCAAAAACTATCAATGGAAAATGCTCGTACGAGTGATTTAGCAAAGGTAGCACGAAATCAAGCCAAAATTAGGAGATCACTAAAGGGGAAAGTTGGCATAGGACCAACACGTCATGCAGCATGGAGATCATCAAGAAGATAAGAAGGAAGAAGTTGGATTTAGTGTAACGAAATTTTGTATGCAAAAATTATAACATTTTGAAGTGTTGTAAACATTTTTGCTTAATACAGACTTGTAATTAAAACTTATCATATCATTTCATTACATAAAAGATATAATAAAATATTTACAATGACAAGATAATTAACTGACATGTAGCAGTTGCTGCATAAGTAGTCTTTGCCTGTGCATGGAAGAGTACGAATGCTTTGGTAGGAAACTAAACTTGCAGTGCTCTAACATGAAGAAAGAGCGGCCATGGACCATAGGAAGATAAGCTTTTGCAGAAGAGAGGGAGCATGATACGTTCAAACAAAAAAAGAGCCAAATCGAGGAAGAGGATTAGGCAATTACTTCTCAACTACCAAACGGCTATAGGCACGCTGGCTCGCTTACTAAAAATAAGTTCAATTAAGAAGCATGAAAATACTATTTTTAGAAGTGTGAAAAGGGCATTTCAAAGGTTAATATTATTTCAAAGTACCATTAGTACTCAACCTTTCTTTGCCAAAATAGTACTATTTTTAGACACCCTTTCATGTATCCCACCCTTTTGGATCTTCTATCTCTAAAATATGGGTTACTAATTTTTCATCTCAAAAAGAATTGTTTGTACTAGCTATCATAATTTAGTCTTTAATATGATTTAGGGTTTTTAGCTTAACCTTGGGCATACTTTACTCATGCACTATTAGCACATGAAGATATCCTTTTTTTCTCTCTCTATAAATAAGCCATCTCTTATCCTTTATTCGATCTTAAATTTGTTCTTAATCCTCCAATATCTAGTCAAGTATCTAATTCTAGATAACATTAAGTGTATTTAATTTATTTATATTAATTCACATAGGTCGATTAGCACATGTGAGATATTCTTTCTTTATCTCTCTACAAATAAGCCTTCTCTAACCCTTTATTCTATCTTAAATTAGTTCTTAATCCTCCAAATCTAGTCAAGTATCTAATTCTAGATAAAATTAAGTGTATTTAATTTGTGCACATTAATGCACATAGGTCGATTTCTCTCTCTAGACTAGTGTATTTTAATTAATTAATGCATATGGCTGATTTCTCTCTCTAGACTAGTATCTTTTTATTGATTTGTGCATATTGATGCACATAGGTCAATTTCTCTCTCTAGACTAGCGTCTTTTGATTAATTTGTGCTGGATATTAATGCACATAGGCTAATTTCTCTCTCTAGACTAGTGTCTTTTAATTAATTAAGATTTAACCATAATTTAATTAAGTATTTTCCTAGAGTTAATCCAATTCTCCTCTACCCTATGTTTTTATTTTAAATCTAGACACCAAAGGTTTCATCTATTTTAATGTGGAATAAAGAGGTTATGCATACTTCTAAATTAAACTAAGGTTGTAAGGTCAATTTATGGTCTTAATATACTCCCTTCTTGGGAATAATGCAGTAAATCAGGATCCTCTAATTAAATTTACCCTAAGATTTCATTTGCATAAAAATGTCTAGAAATTTACAAGGGAATGAGAGAATTTGCATAAATTAAAAAGGGAATGAGAGAATTTGCAAATTAAAAAGGTTGCAGTATCTTTGATAGCCTAGCTTTGGGATTAATGTAAATGCTAAGTTGGATGATGTTGATACTCCCTCCTCTTCAAAAATACATGCCTAATTTTGAGCTCCCAATTGTGTAGCCACAAACTCTAATGCATAGACTTTGATGTGATTTAAAGTACTATGTAGGTACTCTATGTGATAAGCTTGTATAAACATAGTCTAAGCACTAAAATTTATGTAGAATGTACACTCTAGCAAGCTGGAAAAACCTGTGTATTTGAATGGCAAATGGCCTTGGGGATCCTTTTATATTGGAAAATGACTTTTGGGGACTACTAGTACACTCCCACGTGACTCATACTCATGCATAAAATTAACTTATATACAAACAACTAGTGTTCATACTTGGCCGGCCATAACTTAAAATGGTCTATGGCCACTATTTCTAACCTTAAGCAAGTACATGAAGTATGTGACTTCCCTATTTATGTTAAACATAGGATAATACTGCTTCATAAATTCTAGCGCCATCTTATAAAGTACACGAAGTATGTGTCTTCCCTATTTATGTTAAACATAGGATAATATCGCTATGGTGACTATTTATAACCTTAAGCAAGTACACTAAGTATGTGACTTCCCTATTTATGTTAAACATAGGATAATATCGCTATGGCCACTATTTATAACCTTAAGCAAGTACACTAAGTATGTGACTTCCCTATTTATGTTAAACATAGGATAATATTGCTTCATAAATTCTAGCTCCATCTTATAAAGAACGCCTTATAAAGAATAGGCTTCTGTTACGCATGTGGGTGGCCTATTGGAGATAGGTTTTGGTTGGGTCTTGAGGTAGGAATCTTGTTAAGGCTACATGTGGTATAGCATTGGTGTATAAATGCTTGATGCAAGGCCTCATCTCTAAGGTTGCGGAGTAGTTTAGGCCCATACAAAGACATAAGACTCGTGGCTTTGCTTTACCAATACCACCTTCATTTGATGGGCTATGATCAACGGTGGTCCTAAATTATTTGGCACGGTAATATATGGTTCCCAAATATCATGGTGATACTGGGGAGATTAGGTTTGTTTGTTGTTTATTGCATCTTTGGTAGTGATGTGTGTTCGTTGTACCAATCCCAAAGGAGTTTTCATTGTGGTCAAGTCCCTACTTTGTATATCCAGCTGAAACTGATCATATCCCGAATACAGATCACCCATAGAGTATATAGCTTTCCCTGCAAATGCTTCTGCAAACTCGTCCACAATCGGACCTGCTCCCACATTCCTGATTGTGACTTTGTTTACAGGTTGCATGTCTTGAATGAAGCGCAATGTTCCATTTTTCTTTGGCACGGTAAACCATCTGTTGGAATATGGAGCGCATGATGGCTCCAAAATTCCTATCCTAATCTTTTCTTTTAGTAATTCCATCAGCTTTGGTAAAAGAGCCTTTGGTACTGGAATTGGCCGCAGGTTCCAGGGCACATGTGGAACAGTGAAGATCACCATTGGTGCTATTATGCTTGGATCAACACAGCCTATCTCATGCGGCTGAAAAGCAAAGGCCTTCCCATGTTTTACAAGCATCTCCTCAAAGCATTCCTTTTCAACTGGCAACAGAAAATCCTTTTCACCAATCTTCAACTCTTTTAGGGTTTCCTATGTAAACTTATGCCCAATTTTCTTCGGATCTCTGAGATTCGGTTGCATAGAGGCTTCATCTAATTTCTCCTTGCTTTCTGGTGGCAAGGGCAAGGCAACTGGTTTCACCTTCTTTGCAACCGTTTTATACTTTGTATCAACATGAGCATCCATCTCACAATTCATGTTTTTACATTCCATCCCCTCAAATTCTCGGATTATATCATACATCCCCACAGATGACACCTCTATCATCTCATTTCCACCCTGTAAGCATGCTCTCCCCATAGCAAAAAGCACATCCATAGTATCCACAAATGACACCTCATCAAGCACCCCTGAAATAAACTCATTCTTCTCCAAAAGACCACACTACTCAAGACTTTTTTGTTCATTTTGTACATGTCGACACATACCACGCTTCAAATCCTTGCTTTTTACAAAGACCAGTGACCCATAGCTAGAAAATCCCTGAAAATTTGCTGAAAAGTTATTTACATTGATTGAGTCCTGCGAGAACTCATTTTCCCTTGTACCATTGGAATCCCGCTTTACAATGGCACCTGGCCAAAATCCCTCATCTCCCTGTAGTTCATGAATTCTCTGTTTATCTTTGGGAGTGACTGTGCTCGAAGAGACTCACGGTTCCTTTCATGGTTAATACAAACTGTCAAAAACTGAACAGCTTTCTTGCCATCTTTACTCCTTATTCTTGCATATGCCGAGCCATCATCCAAAACTTTTGTTTCCATCCTCACAGCTGTAATGTAGGGTTGCCCAAGGATGAGGGGATACGATGACATCTCCTGAATAAAGAAGTTTTGATCATCTTTCACATCCCCTATAGTTACCCTTACATTTGGACAGGCTGCATAGAGCTCTCCAGATGAGTTATTAGCTGCTTTAATCATCCACCCATGATCTACATCCATTGGCCACTTACATTTGTTGTAGAGATTTTTAGCCATAAGATTTATCTCAGACCCATGGTCGATTAGAGCGACATACGGCTCTTCCAAGTCACCTATCTTGACAAGGGTTTCAGTGGTTGCTCTTGCCCAATGGCTCCTGGAATAATGACTCTTTGTAAGAACTTCTTTTTCATCATCCTCATCCACAAAGCGCACTTTTCGTGCCCCTTCAGCAGAGTGATTACATTCCACCACATTTTCTCTCTCTTCCTTTTGCTGTACCTGTACTCCATGAGTCTTGGAAGTGCTTGCCTCCCCTTGTGATGGAATAGATTCAATTATGGACTGCCTCTTCCTTCGTATAATATCAATTATCTCATCATGGAATTCTTTCTTTGCAATTCCCAAAACTTCCCCTAGTGTAAATTCCACCCTGCTGTTTAGAATCCTCTCTTCAAGCACCTTTTTGAGATCTGTTGCGACTTCAATATCAGATTGAAGTTTGTAGAGTGGACTTTTCCCTTTACCCTTCTCCTTCTCATGCTTCATTTTTGCTGGCACTTCTTCCATTGATACTTCCTGTGGAGGTCTGCTATGCGGTGGAGGCATATGTGATGGCCCAGGATCCTTCTTTTCACTTCCACCACGGGTGACCCTTTTTGATGGCCCTCCTTCCTCATTTTCCCTCTTACGCTTTTCCTCTACCTGTGCCTCATTATTCTAGCATTTTGCAATGTAGGCATGAACAGATAAAGAATCCACAGGCTCTTCCCAGCCAGTCTCAAGACGTATACAGTCACCTGCCTCATGCAAAGCCTGCTTAGACACCTTCTTTGACGCAATTAGTTCCATTGTTGATGGCCAAAAATCTTCATTCTCATAATCTTCATCATTCTTAGATTCCTGCTTTGATTGACCAACCTTTAACCCATAGGTTGCCGCCTCAACCATAGAGATGGCATGTCCAGCGACCATGTCCTCAACCAGTTTTTTCATCCCTCCTTTTCCAAAGTTTGTGCTTAATGGAAGACCAGTCTCTGTAAGGTGGATTTTCCCATCTTTGAAAAACACAAGTTGATTTCTGAGAGGGCTTCTTTATAGCTAGCACAGTCTTTCTTTGCATGCTCTGGGTCATCACACCATATGCATCTGAATGTAAACCCTTCTTTGCTTTGAGGCCTTTGCATAGAAGCCTGCCCTAATGATTTTCCTCAATCCTGGACATCTTCAATTTTAGGTCTCGCATACCCTTAATAAGCTCATCCATCGGCCCTTCTACCTTTGGGATTGTAGCAGCTGGTTTTGGTAGATTCTCAGGAGTAACAGCAGTTATAGGAGTTGCCGAGCTCATCACCATTTTATCCCTCCTTCGCTGCCGCTTTGCTAGCATGGTGACCGCATCCTCGACATCATTCCATTCATTCTTTAGCCCCTGCTCTGTATCCTTATCCTCAAGGAGGATTTCCAGTTTCTCTTGGAGATCTTTCCCAGCTGCTTGTAAGAAGAGCTCTGTTTTTTCTCTATCCAAAGTTGTGCGCTCTATCCTTGACAGCTGGGCATAGCGCTTCTCAAACTCTCTTAGCAACGCTGTGGCAGAAATTCCCATTTTGGGTTTTGTGACCCATTCCAAGAAAGTTCGTTTGGTCACTCGCTCGAAATCCTCCATGAAATATTCATCCTTTAAAGCAAGCTTGAACTCCTCCCAATTTCTGCCACCATGTGCTGTCTGCAATCCTCTTATGCGCTCTCTTATTTCAGGAACACATACCAGCTCAAAGCTTCGAACCATATCCTCTTATGCGCTCTCTTATTTCAGGAACACATACCAGCTCAAAGCTTTGAACCATATCCTCCTCAGTCATCCTGTTTAGCTCCATTTCCTTTGTGTAATTGCGCAGGTCCTTTGTGATATCCTTACCATCAAATTGATCCACCTTTTTCACAATTGATTGTAGTGCTTTGGTCGTGGAAATTTGTCCCCTCTCAGCAGCTTGCTGCTGTTGCATATACATAGTAAACATCTGAAACATTTGCATAACTCCGGGGTCAAAATGAACCCCCTGACCCTCAGGATTCTCAGCCATAGCTTCCCTGTGTATTTCACCACACTCTCACCCCAGCAGATTCACGTCGGGTTCACCAAAAAGCTGTTGTGACGTGGACGGTGTCGCTGGGAAAGCGTGGGACTTCTAGCTGTGAGAGTAGCTTCTAATCCCAACAAGGAAATACACACACATAACTCTCCAAGGAGCATAAGACATCTCCATTTTTGATGACATATACATGTGCCAATTCACCTCAATACATTCCCAATTTAGCCTGATGATTGCACATAAATTGTGTATCAAGAGCATGTCCCGTTCCAAGCATAGATTTACTGACTCCTTTTTCCAAATGCCTCAAAACAATCACATGTAGGCTTAACACATTCTACAAATGATTTCCATATACATGTGACCATTCACATCACATATACCATAAAATGCCAATTTCATCATTTTAAAATGTCTCTTGATCACCTGAAAACCTGCTTTCAGATTCCAACAATTCACAAGGCAAAAGATGGCACATGCAAAACCATATATACTTTCAAAGATTTCTTAAAAAAAACTTCTATACGATTTTTTTTTCAAATCGTAAATATCATCAAATAAGATTTCACTTATCTGAGTAAAAAAAGCGAATTTTTCTTTGTTTTTGCTATTTCCCATGCACTGCAGTTTGCGCCAGGATCACAAAGCATCATATAATATGTATTTTTTTCGAAGATCCTCTCGTGTAATAGCTCTCCATTCACTCATTAATTCTAATCCCTAGAAGTTGTATACAGTAGGTGCCATTTTGATTTAAAAATCACTAGTAGAAGACACCCTGGTTCTCATTTTCTGCACACACACCACACCGATATGCGCCCTCCTTCTGGTTTTTCTCCCCTTCCCGCAAGGAATTCGAGCGCGCATACCTTTTGCAGCTGAAACTTCGTATTTCCAAAGTTCCCAAAAACACTTGCGCCACCTTTTTTTTTGCATTAATTTCGGATTTCTCCTTTTTTGTTACTGCCACGCAAGCTGCCGTCTTCACTACCTTCTATACATGTGATATATCTACTCCTTGTATGCATATGCTTGGACCAAAGTAGCATCAAACATCATATACATATCATAAGTCTACTAAAGCATGCATCATGCTTGCACTCCCATAAGAGGTATTTGACTCGGCCCATCGATACCATAGAGAAGCTACTACACATCATGCACATGGGTAGCCATTTACATCATTTACATAACCCTTTGACGAGCCACCCATACCATCATTTACATAGCCACACAGACCATGTACATAACTGAGTGTTTCCAACTTACCCATGAGGTCTGAGTAACAGCAGAACCACCACCACCACCTTACTCACAAGAGCCATCTTGAAATAGCTCTCACTAGCATAGTTGCCACTAGGTTCACCATCCATGGGCATGAAGATATTATTGAAGGGATCATTCTGCCTATGAGGATACACAAAGACTTTGAATGTGTGCAGTATCTTATTGAAGTTCTTCTTGTTTTGCTCATTCCGAGTAAGAACTGAAATCATGGCATTCCAAGACACGATATCTCCAAAGGGTATTCTTCAAAACCAATCCTTATATCATACATGCTCTCACATTTCCATACATGTTGAGAAGGGTGTTCCCTACTGCAAGGTCTACCATAAGCATAAGGCTCCATAATTCACACCACACTCATATACAAAAGCTTCGAGACCAAACTCAGCCTCGGCTCGTCTTATTGAACCTCATTTACAATATGAACATATGTACATGGGCATCATATAATGACTCAAGTCATGGCACTTAATCCCATGCATCTGGATTTGCATTTAATGGCCTCATATGCATGGTTTCACACCATAGACGTGCCATGGCACGACATCGTGCTATCTTACATACTCTTTAGTGAATCCCTCGAGCTCTCCATAAACTAATAGCATCTATAAAATCAAAGGACAGGAGTGGAAATCATTCAATGGAAATACGCATAAGTACATCCATGCTCTTTGTTTCCAATCGGTTCCTCAACTTACTTTTGATAATTTTCTGCACACTAATTTAACCTTTCACACACTGCAGTACTGCTACATTGCAACATTACAATTTGAACTAGAGATAACAATGTAGGATACTTTTGACGCCACACATCATTTCTCCCAATCAAACACCAAGTGTCCTTGAGTGACTTACCTTTCCAATCTGACACACCTTGAACTTTGAACACATGAAACTATTTCCTTAAGCATCTCTCATCTATTATTGCATCAATGTGGGTACCATCTTCCAATGTGACAGCATATCCATAATGCAAAACTAAGGCATCCAACTCAATAGTACCATAATTTTGCAACTCTTTGGATGATGGAAATCCCCAAAACCTATGGTCAATTCAGTACAATCATAGAAGTGATTTTGGACAACCGTAAAACTCATTTGGAAGATCATCACACTTCAACAATAGAAACACAATTATAAAACATTTTCGAAGTACTTTGAATCAATCAAATATCCCAAGACACAATAAACATGTCTTGAGGTCTTTGCTCTAGCTCTCCATGCCAGGGGGTCGACTATGTAAACACTACCTCTACAGCACCTGTGTTCAAGGGGTATTTAAAAATACCCTTATTAATAAATTCTTGTATATTAAATATACCCCATATGTATGTATTTTTATAATAAAACTAACCCTTATGTATGGAAATTTTCACTTTTTTAATTGAAAAACCCCTTATGTTTGTAAATATTTTTGTAAGTCCATCCGAGAAAAAACCCCTTCTGTTGAAGGCACGTGCTATCTTACATATTCTTTAGTGAATCCCTCGAGCTCTCCATAAACTAATAGCATCTATAAAATCAAAGGACAGGAGCGGAAATCATTTGATGGAAATACGCATAAGTACATCCATGCTCTTTGTTTCCAACCGGTTCCTCAACTTACTTTTGATAATTTTCTGCACACTAATTTAACCTTTCCACACACTGCAGTACTGCTACATTGCAACATTACAATTTGAGCTAGAGATAACAATGTAGGATACTTTTGACACCACACATCATTTCTCCCAATCAAACACCAAGTGTCCTTGAGTGACTTACCTTTCCAATCTGACGCACCTTGAATTTTGAACACATGAAACTCTTTCTTTAAGCATCTCTCATCTATTATTGCATCAATGTGTGTACCATCTTCCAATGTGACAACATATCCATAATGCAAAACTAAGGCATCCAACTCAATAGCACCATAATTTTTCAACTCTTTAGATGATGGAAATCCCCAAAAACTATATACTATTTGCACCCAAAAAAAATCTCTAATAAGCACCACCAACATTTTCAACATTTATCATTAATTAGTTAATGAATAACGATGAGGCTTTCTTTAACCTTACAAAGCTATATGCTACACACGTTTGTGCTTGGCATGAATTATTTTTAATGATGTGCTACTGTATCTTAGGAGTTAGAGGTTTTTTCTTGAGAACATTAAAATTTAAAGCTTTGAACGATGCTTTCATGCTTCTAGAAGCAGAAGAGCACAAAGGTTTGACAAAATCTACATGGCGAGAGAGAGGCGGCTAAATGAAGAGTCTGGAAAACTCTCACAACATCCAACCACCACCTTTCCTAAGGTTTTTTTAAAAAATTAATCAACCCTTCCTAAGGTCCCATCGCTTTCTTCCTTCGTAACTAATTAATAAACACCCAAACAAAATTTGCGACCATTGACAAATTAAAATTTATAGATGATGTAATAAAATATCATACTATCCATCTTGATAGTTAATAAAGCATTACATGGTCAATTTAGTACAATGATAGAAGTGATTTTGGACAACCATAAAACTTATTTGGAAGATCATCACACTTCAACAATAGAAACACAATTATAAAACATTTTCGAAGTACTTTGAATCAATCAAATATCCCAAGACACAATAAACATGTCTCGAGGTCTTTGCTCCAGCTCTCCATCCCAGGGGGTCAACTATGTAAACACTACACTACCTATACAACACGTGCGTTCAAGGGATATTTAAAAATACCCTTATTAATAAATTCTTGTATATTAAATTTACCTCTTATGTATGTATTTTGGTAATAAAACTAACCCTTATGTATTGAAATTTTCACTTTTTTAATTTAAAAACCCCTTATGTTTGTAAATATTTTTGTAAGTCCATCCGAGAAAAACCCCTTCCTATTGAAGGCATGTGCTATCTTACATATTCTTTAGTGAATCCCTCGAGCTCTCCATAAACTAATAGCATCTATAAAATCAAAGAACAGGAGTGGAAATCTTTCAATGGAAATATCCATAAGTACATCCATGCTCTTCGTTTCCAATCGGTTCCTCAACTTACTTTTGATCATTTTCTGCACACTAATTTAACCTGTAAACACTACCTATACAACACGTGCATTCAAGGGGTATTTAAAATACCCTTATTAATAAATTCTTGTATATTAAATATACCCCTTATGTATGTATTTTGGTAATAAAACTGACCCTTATGTATGGAAATTTTCACTTTTTAAATTTAAAAATCCCTTTGTTTGTAAATATTTTTGTAAGTCCATCCGAGAAAAAACCCCTTCTGTTGAAGGCACGTGCTATCTTACATATTCTTTAGTGAATCCCTCGAGCTCTCCATAAACTAATAGCATCTATAAAATCAAAGGATAGGAGTGGAAATCATTCAATGGAAATACGCATAAGTACATCCATGCTCTTCGTTTCCAACCGGTTCCTGTAGGATACTTTTGACGCCACACATCATTTCTCTCAATCAAACACCAAGTGTCCTTGAGTGACTTACCTTTCCAATCTAACGCACCTTGAACTTTGAACACATGAAACTCTTTCCTTACGCATCTCTCGTCTAACATTGCATCAATGTGTTACCATCTTCCAATGTGATAGCATATTGAGAACATTAAAATTTAAAGTTTTGAACGATGCTTTCATGCTTCTAGAAGGAGAAGAGCACAAAGTTTTGAACGATGCTTCTTCTAGAAGCAGAAGAGCACAAAGTTTTGACAAAATCTACACGGCGAGAGGGAGGCGGCTAAATGAAGAGTCTAGAAATGTATGTCCCCAGACCCCACTCCGCAACGAATTTGGAGGTGCTAGCAGAGGAAGTAGTTCTTCTTGCGTGGGGCAGGGTCCCACACTCGGGGCCTTGTCCACGGATATCCAGGCAAGAGACTAATCCATCGGTTCTTCCAAAATCGAACTCGAAAAAACTTCCCTTGCCCAGAAAGCACGGGCGATTCCTCCAGACTTTTCTCTAACATAGCCAAAAGCCTTAACTAACCACTCTCATCACTCCTATTCTCATCACATCTTTACCTCTCATCACATCCATCCATCCATTCATTCCCATCTATCTGATTCACATCCCATCTCATCACATATATCCATCCATCTCATTCTCATCACTCCTATTCTCATCACATCCATCCATCCATTCATTCCCATCTATCTGATTCACATCCCATCTCATCTCATCTATTTACCTCTCATTCTCATCACATCTATCCATCCATTCATTCTCATCTATTTGATTCATATCACATATCATCACATCTATCTACCTCTCATTCTCATTACTTCAATTTTCATCACATCTATTCTCTATTCATTCTCATCTATTTAATTCACATCATCCATCCACTCTTAGAATGCAAGAAAATCCTTATTTTTTTATAAAGATTATTTACACATCTATTTATGCATAATTTCAATTTTAAGGAGAATAACACTTTCGAAATAAAAATAAATCTTTTATGCATCTTTCTATGCATAAATTCAAAATTGATGAGAATAACTCTTTTGAAATAAAAATAAATTTCTTTATGCATCTTTCTATGCATAAAATCAAAATTGATGAGAATTACTCTTTTGAAATAAAAATAAATTTCTTTATGCATCTTTCTATGCATAAAATCAAAATTGATGAGAATAACTCTTTTGAAATAAAAATAAATTTCTTTATGCAGCATTCTATGCATAAAAACAAAATTGATGAGAATAACTCTTTTGAAATAAAAATAAATTTCTTTATGCATCATTCTATGCATAAAATCAAAATTGATGAGAATAACTCTTTTGAAATAAAATAAATTCTTTTTACACCTTTCTTCGCATAAAATCAAAATTGATGAGAATAACTCTTTTGAAATAAAAATAAATTTCTTTATGCATCTTTCTATGCATAAAATCAAACTTGATGAGAATAACTCTTTTGAAATAAAAAAAATTTCTTTATACATCTTTCTATGCATAAAATCAAATTTGATGAGAATAACTCTTTTAAAATAAAAATAAATTCTTTATGCACCTTTCTATGCATAAAATCAAAATTGATGAGAATAACTCTTTTGAAATAAAAATAAATTTCTTTATGCACCTTTCTATGCATAAAATCAAAATTGATGAGAATAACTCTTTTGAAATAAAAATAAATTTCTTTATGCATCATTCTATGCATAAAATCAAAATAACACTTTTAGGATACACAATTGGTGGGGATTACTCTTTTTGAATAATAAAAGATAAAACTTACTTCACCAATTTTTTAAAAAATTTTCCATAACCTCCTTTGTATGGCTGATCATTTTTCAATTTTTCCTATCTTAAAATTATACCAATTGGTTTTAAGTACTCTAAACTAATCAAATTTCACTTTTAAAAGAGAAACAATATGAAAAGTTTAATTCCAACAATTAGATTACTTATCGAGGATAAAGAAGGGCTGAATTTAAGAATGAGAGAGGGGGAAAGCCTTTCTAGCAAGGCATAGCATCAGATTATCATTTTAAAGATAACAAAAATTAGAAAACCATTAAAAGAATAAAGAAATAGTAAGATTTCTAACTTACATAAATTTCTGAGAGCTTTCCTTTGGCTTGATGGTTTGAGGGATCTACTCTTGTTTGCAACAAGAGTGGCCACCAATTCTTTAGAAGAGGGAAAGGTCAAAAACTAATGAATTATTAAGAAATTCATAGTTCTTGGCTCTGGGGTGGAGCAGAGTAACAATGTATAAAACACTATTAAGCTTCAACAAAGGGGGAGGCTTCTATTTAAAGGAAAAAGTGAGCTTCTAACCAAGCAAACTGATTCTAGAATTTTCCAGATCAATTTGGTCAAACTTTGACCATTTTTAGGTTAGTTTAGCTTCCTTTTTAGAACTAGACTTGAATTAGGAGAGAGGAGAGATGAAATATCTCAATTTTTGATAATTTTAAACTCCACCACACATGTGAAGTAGGCGCCTCCTTCATGAGGGAGGAATTTCCATTGTGAGGTGTCAAAATTCCATTTTTTTAGTAATTCCCTTGGTCCTTAGTCCACTCTTCATTTTATGTGAGTATTTACTCATTTTTGGAGGGATTTTCTTTATTTCTTCTATTTATCTTCTCCACACATTTGGATGAATCTGATTGGCCCCTCAAAACCTTAATTTAAAATTTTTCAAAAATCTGGACCCCTAGGATAAGGCTTCTTGAACAGATTATACTTGATTTCTAATGCACCTTTTGAAAATCTTGAAAATCTTGAAAATCTTTTTGAACTTTTGTTTCGAGGGAACTTATTTTTAATAAGAGATATTTTTCCATCCAAAAATATTCAAAATCTCAATAATCTCTCTCTAGAATATTTTCTCTCTCTAGGCTAAAACAGGCAGAAACAAGATCTTTTATATTTCTGAAGAGGGGATTGATTACAGGGGAAGATATTAGACATCCTGAGAGGCTGGGAAGGAATCTTACAGGAAAACTCTCACAACATCCAACCACCACCTTTCCTAAGGTTTTTTTTTAAATTAATCAAACCTTCCTAAGGTCCCATCGCTTTCTTCCTTCGTAACTAATTAATTAATAACCAAAAAAAAATTTGGGACCATTGACAAATTAAAAATTACACAATCATGTAAGAAAATATCATACTATCCAACTTGATAGTTAATAAAGCATTACATGGTCAATTTAGTACAATCATAGAAGTGATTTTGGACAACCATAAAACTGATTTGAAAGATGATCACACTTCCACAATAGAAACACAATTATAAAACATTTTTGAAGTACTTTGAATCAATCAAATATCCTAAGACACAATAAACATGTCTTGAGGTCTTTGCTCGAGCTCTCCATCCCAGGGGGTCGACTATGTACACACTACCTACAGCACGTGCGTTCAAGGAGCATTTAAAAATACCCTTACTCATAATTTTTTGTATATTAAATATAACCCTTATGTATGTATTTTGGTAATAAAACTAACCCTTATGTATGGAAATTTTCTCTTTTTTAATTTAAAAACCCCTTATGTTTGTAAATGTGACGCACCTTGAACATTGAACACATGAAACTCTTTCCTTACGCATCTCTCATCTAACATTGCATCAATGTGTGTACCATCTTCCAATGTGACAGCATATCCATAATGCAAAACTAAGGCATCCAACTCAATAGCACCATAATTTTTCAACTCTTTGGATGATGGAAATCCCCAAAAACTATATACTATTTGCACCCCAAAAAAAAATCTCTAATAAGCACCACCAACATTTTCAACGTTTATCAATAATTAATTAATTAATAACGGTAAGGCTTTCTTTAACCTTACAAAGCTATATGCTACACACGTTTGTGCTTGGCATGCATTATTTTTAACGGTGTGCTACTGTATCTTAGGAGTTAGAGGTTTTTTCTTGAGAACATTAAAATTTGAAGTTTTGAACGATGCTTTCATGCTTCTAGAAGTAGAAGAGCACAAAGTTTTGACAAAATGTACACGATGAGAGAGAGGCGGCTAAATGAAGAGTCTGGAAAACTCTTACAACATCCAACCACCACCTTTCCTAAGGTTTTTTAAAAAACTTAATCAACCCTTCCTAAGGTCCCATCGCTTTCTTCCTTCGTAACTAATTAATTATTACCCAAACAAAATTTGGGACCATTGACAAATTAAAAATTACACACAATGATGTAAGAAAATATCATACTATCGATACATCTTAATAGTTAATAAATCATTACATGGTCAATTTAGTACAATCATAGAAGTGATTTTGGACAACCATAAAACTGATTTGGAAGATCATCACACTTCAACAATAGAAACACAATTATAAAACAATTTGGAAGTACTTTGAATCAATCAAATATCCCAAGACACAAAAAAAATGTCTTGAGGTCTTTGCTCTAGCTCTCCATCCCAGGGGGTGGACTATGTAGACACTACCTACAGCATGTGCGTTCAAGGGGTATTTAGAAAATACCCTTATTAATAATTTTTTGTAGATTAAATATACCCCTTATGTATGTATTTTGGTACTAAAACTAACCCTATGTATGGAAATTTTCACTTTTTTAATTTAAAAACCCCTTATGTTTGTAAATATTTTTGTAAGTCCATCCGAGAAAAAACCCCTTCTTCTGTTGAAGGCACGTGCTATCCATATTCTTTAGTGAATCCCTCGAGCTCTCCATAAACTAATAGCATCTATAAAATCAAAGGATGGGAGTGGAAATCATTCAATGGATACACGCATAAGTACATCCATGCTCTTCGTTTCCAACCGGTTCCTCAACTTACTTTTGATAATTTTCTGCACACTAATTTAACCTTTCACACACTGTAGTACTGCAACATCGCAACATTACAATTTGAGCTAGAGATAACGATGTAGGATACTTTTGATGCCACACATCATTTCTCCCAATCAAACATCAAGTGTCCTTGAGTGACTTACCTTTCCAATGAGACGCACCTTGAACTTTGAACACTTGAAACTCTTTCCTTAAGCATCTCTCATCTAACATTGCATCAATGTGTGTACCATCTTCCAATGTGATAGCATATCCATAATGCAAAACTACGGCATCCAACTCATTAGCACCATAATTTTTCAACTCTTTGGATGATGGAAATCCCCAAAAACTATATACTATTTGCACCCAAAAAAAAAATCTCTAATAAGCACCACTAACATTTTCAACGTTTATCATTAATTAATTAATAAATAATGATGAGGCTTTCTTTAACCTTACAAAGCTATATGCTACACACGTTTGTGCTTGGCATGCATTATTTTTAACGGTGTGCTACTCGATCTCAGGAGTTAGAGGTTTTTTCTTGAGAACATTAAAATTTGAAGTTTTGAATGATGCTTTCATGCTTCTAGAAGTAGAAGAGCACAAAGTTTTGACAATGGCGAGAGAGAGGCGGCTAAATGAAGAGTCTGGAAAACTCTCACAACATCCAACCACCACCTTTCCTAAGGTTTTTTTTTTTAATTAATCAACCCTTCCTAAGGTCCCATCAATTTCTTCCTTTGTAACTAATTAATTAATACCCAAACAAAATTTGGGACCATTGAAAAATTAAAAATTACACAATGATGTAAGAAAATATCATACTATCGATACATCTTGATAGTTAATAAAGCATTACATGGTCAATTTAGTACAATCATAAAAGTGATTTTGGACAACCATAAAATTAATTTGGAAGATCGTCACACTTAAACAATAGAAACATAATTATAAAACATTTTCTAAGTACTTTGAATCAATCAAGTATCCCAAGACACAATAAACATGTCTTGAGGTCTTTGCTCCAGCTCTCCATCCCAGGGCGTCGACTATGTAAACAATACCTACAGCACGTGCATTCAAGGGGTATTTAAAAATACCCTTATTAATAAATTTTTGTATATTATACCCCTTATGTATGTATTTTGGTAATAAAACTAACCCTTATGTATGGAAATTCTCACTTTTTTAATTTAAAAACCCCTTATGTTTGTAAATATTTTTGTGTCCATCCAAGAAAAAACCCCTTCTGTTGAAGGCACGTGCTATCTTACATATTCTTTAGTGAATCCCTTGAGCTCTCCATAAACTAATAGCATCTATAAAATCAAAGGACAAGAGTGGAAATCATTCAATGGAAATACGCATAAGTACATTCATGCTCTTCATTTCCAACAGGTTCCTTAACTTACTTTTGATAATTTTCTGCACACTAATTTAACCTTTCACACACTGCAGTACTGCTGCATTGCAACATTACAATTTGAGCTAGAGATAACAATGTAGGATACTTTTGATGCCACACACATCATTTCTCCCAATCAAACACCACGTGTCCTTGAGTGACTTACCTTTCCAATGTGACGCACCTTGAACTTTGAACACATGAAACTCTTGCCTTAAGCATCTCTCATCTAACATTGCATCAATGTGTGTACCATCTTCCAATGTGACAGCATATCCACCATGATGCAAAACTAAGGCATCCAACTCAATAGCACCATAATTTTTCAACTCTTTGGATGATGGAAATCCCCAAAAACTATATCCCAAAAAAAAAATCTAATAAGCACCAACAAAATTTTCAACGTTTATCTCATTAATTAATTAATGAATAACGGTGAGGCTTTCTTTAACCTTACAAAGCTATATGCTACACACGTTTCTGCTTGGCATGCATTATTTTAAACGGTGTGCTACTATATCTTAGGAGTTAGAGGTTTTTTCTTAAGAACATTAAAATTTGAAGTTTTGAACGATGCTTTCATGCTTCTAGAAGCAGAAGAGCACAAAGTTTTGACAAAATCTACATGGCGAGAGAGAAGCGGCTAAATGAAGAGTCTCGAAAACTCTCACAACATCCAACCACCACCTTTCCTAAGGTTTTTTTTTTAAATTAATCAACCCTTCCTAAGGTCCCATCACTTTCTTCCTTCGTAATAACTAATTAATTAATACCCAAACAAAATTTGGTACCATTGACAAATTAAAAGTTACACAATGATGTAAGAAAATATCATACTATCGATACATCTTGATAGTTAATAAAGCATTACATGGTCAATTTAGTACAATCATAGAAGTGATTTTGGACGACCATAAAACTGATTTGGAAGACCATCACACTTCAACAATAGAAACACAATCATAAAACATTTTCAAAGTACTTTGAATCAATCAAATATCCCAAGACACAATAAACATGTCTTGAGGTCTTTGCTCCAGCTCTCCATCCCAGGGGGTCGACTATGTAAACACTACCTACAGCACGTGCGTTCAAGGGGTATTTAAAAATACTCTTATCAATAATTTTTTGTATATTAAATATACCTCTTATGTATGTATTTTGGTAATAAAACTAACCCTTATGTATGGAAATTTTCACTTTTTTAATTTAAAAACCCCTTATCTTTGTAAATATTTTTGTAAGTCCATCCGAGAAAAAACCCCTTCTGTTGAAGGCACGTGCTATCTTACATATTCTTTCATGAATCCCTCAAGCTCTCCATAAACTAATAGCATCTATAAAATCAAAGGACAGGAGTGGAAATCATTCAATGGACATACGCATAAATACATCCATGCTCTTCGTTTCCAACCGGTTCCTCAACTTACTTTTGATCATTTTCTGCACACTAATTTAACCTTTCACACAGTGCAGTATTGCTACATTGCAACATTACAATTTGAGCTAGAGATAACAATGTAGGATACAAGGTTCTCTACTAGTAATAGCCTTGCAGATTTATGGCCTTACACATTTGAAGCTCAAGTCTGCAACATAAACATACTTGAGAACTACAACACTGAGACATTTAGCCAGGATCTTTCTCTCTCTCTCTCTCTCTCTCTCTCTCTCTCTCTCTCTCTCTCTCTCTCTCTCTCTCTCTCTCTCTCTCTCTCTCTCTCTCTCTCTCGTGCATGCATGCAAAGTTGTAAATGTAGGGCTGCTCTAGCCATGGATAACATTTGTCCCATGGCCTTACCCTTGCCATAAGAAATAGGAAAAGGGCATAACGCAAGGAAAAAAACACTCAAAAAACTAGCATCTCTCTCTCTCTCTCTCTCTCTCTCTCTCTCTCTCTCTCTCTCTCTCTCTCTCTCTCTCTCTCTCTCTCTCTCTCTCTCTCTCTCTCTCTCTGGCATGCATACAGACAAGACCGAGCCTCCAAACACTTAACGAAAATCACCAGTACAAAAACCCTAATAAATAACCAAGCATAAGTAAGTGCATGGCTACGAGCATACGTGCATATAGCAGACAAAGTACACATAAAACCTAACAAGAATGTGATTACCCCTACCCTCTACTAATAGAAACGTTAAACAACAACGAGCATAGGTGCATGGCAGACAAAGTGACATTAAAGAATGGGATTATCTCTACACCCTACTCGAGCTGCGTTAAACAACAAAAAGAAACAAACCAGAAAACCATACAAATATGCATGTAAACGAAAGCAAACAATTGAAAAAAACAACAGCATTTATCTCCTAATCATAAAGAAAACAAACAATTAGGAAAAATAAACAAAATTATTGTAGGGCTAAGCTGTGCTCCCTCATGAGAGGAAGGAGCCGATTTAGCCCTGCCCTGTTGAAAGGGCTACTCCACAGGATGGCACATGCCATGGCGGCCAACACAAGACCTAATGAGGTAGGCTCGGCTTCCACCATAACCAGAGAACTCAGAACTGAGCTCGGTTAACATAAACCACCATAACCAAAGAACTCAGAGCTGACTTCACAACCCCACAACCCTAAATGACTATGCCCAAAATGTTCACAAAGGAAACACATCAAAAATAGCGTTCGTCATAGCACCGTTAAACAATTGAAAAAATACAAACAAAGAAAGCCTAATACAAAGAGGCATGTAAACGAATGCAAATGATTGAAAAAAAAAATAACATTTGTTCCCTAATCATAAAATAAAGCAAACCATTGAAAAAAAAACAACATTGTTATTATAGGGCCAAGCTACAGATCCTTCATGAGAGGAAGGAGTCGAGTCAGCCCTGGCTCATTCAAAGGGTTGCTCCACATGATGGCACAGGCCATGGCAAACGTAGGATATGATGAGATAACTAGAGAACTCCAAATTGGAGGAGGCAAGCACAAAACGTCCAACACACAAAGGAACTTAACAAAGCTTGGCTACCATATCCAAAGAACTCTGAACTGGAGGTGAGCACAAAACGTCCACAAAAGGAAACTCAACAAAGCACAACATGTACATTTGACTCGAACATTGAGAACTATGCATGGCTCGTCCTCTTGACTGGAGTGAGAAGGAACCTCAACACAAAGCACAAACATACACTGGAGTGACTCAAGTCAAGACTCTGGCGACCGCACACATGGAGGGGCATGCAACTTGATGTTAATCCAGTGCAAAACTATTTATTTGTAGTAAAATATGCTCAAAGAATTTAATATATTATCTACCTACTCCACCCACCGGTCCTTATCTTATTGGACAACTTCTGTCACCCTTAAGGAACTCATTTTCACCTTAGAAAACCCTCCATTTAATATGTGATGCCATTTAAAACCTTCTAGTATTTTTTTATTAATATCTATAACCTTTGAGTAATCTAGTATTAAGGTAGATTCACTTTATGCCATAATTTATGCAATTTTTCAAAAATTGTAAATTTTACAATTATAAGTGAACCCCAAATGTTTGCAGTTTCATTATCACTGTTTGTAATTTTTTTGTGAACATTGTACCCACTCCTTAACGCACACAATATTAACTAACACGTATACAATTACACACTTACACTTACTCTTTATCCTCCTAACCTTAGTTATAAGGTATAACTAAGCCTTATTCTCTCTCTCTCTCTCTCTCTCTCTCTCTCTCTCTCTCTCTCTCTCTCTCTCTCTCTCTCTCTCTCTCTCTCTCTCTCTCTCTCTCTCTCTCTCTCTCTCTCTTACATGCATACAGACAAGACCGAGCCTCCAAACTCTCAATGAAAATCACCAGTACAAAAACCCTAATAAATAACCGAGCATAAGTAAGTGCATGGCTACGAGCATACGTGCATAGCAGACAAAGTACACATAAAACCTAACAAGAATGTGATTACCCCTACCCTCTACTGATAGAAACGTTAAACAACACCGAGCATAGGTGCATGGCAGACAAAATGACATTAAAGAATGGGATTATCTCTACACCCTACTTGTAGTTGCGTTAAACAACAAAAAGAAACAAACCAGAAAACCATACAAATATGCATGTAAACGAAAGCAAACAATTGAAAAAAATAACAACATTTATCTCCTAATCATAAAGAAAACAAACAATTAGGAAAAATAAACAAAATTATTGTAGGGCTAAGCTGTGCTCCCTCATGAGAGGAAGGAGTCGATTTAGCCCTACCCGTTCAAAGGGCTACTCCACAGGATGGCACATGCCATGGCGGCCAACACAAGACCTAATGAGGTAGGCTCGGCTTCCACCATAACCAGAGAACTCAGAACTGGAGGTGAGCTCGGTTAACATAAACCACCATAACCAAAGAACTCAGAGCTGACTTCACAACCCCACAACCCTAAATGACTATGCCCAAAATGTTCACAAAGGAAACACATCAAAAATAGCGTCCGTCATAGCAACGTTAAACAATTAAAAAAAATACAAACAAAGAAAGCCTAATACAAACAGGCATGTAAACGAATGCAAATGATTGAAAAAAAAATAACATTTGTCTCCTAATCATAAAATAAAGCAAACCATAGAAAAAAAAACAACATTGTTATTATAGGGCCAAGCCACAGATCCCTCATGAGAACAAGGGGTCGAGTCAGCCCTGGCTCATTCAAAGGGTTGCTCCACATGATGGCACAGGCCATGGCAAACGTAGGATATGATGAGATAACTAGAGAACTCCAAATTGGAGGAGGCAAGCACAAAACGTACACAAAGGAACTTAACAAAGCTTGGCTACCATATCCAAAGAACTCTGAACTGGAGGTGAGCACAAAACATCCACAAAAGGAAACTCAACAAAGCACAACATGTACATTTGACTCGAACATTGAGAACTATGCATGGCTCAACCTCTTGACTGGAGTGAGAAGGAACCTCAACACAAAGCACAAACATACACTGGAGTGACTCAAGTCAAGACTCTGGCGACCGCACACATGGAGGGGCATGCAACTTGATGTTAATCCAGTGCAAAACTATTTATTTGTAGGAAAATATGCTCAAAGAATTTAATATATTATCTACCTACTCTACCCACCGGTCCTTATCTTATTGGACAACTTCTGTCACCCTTAAGGAACTCATTTTCACCTTAGAAAACCCTCCATTTAATATGTGATGCCATTTAAAACCTTCTAGTATTTTTTTATTAATATCTATAACCTTTGAGTAATCTAGTATTAAGGTAGATTCACTTTATGCCATAATTTATGCAATTTTTCAAAAATTGTAAATTTTACAATTATAAGTGAACCCCAAATGTTTGCAGTTTCATTATCACTGTTTGTAATTTTTTTGTGAACATTGTACCCACTCCTTAACGCACACAATATTAACTAACACGTATACAATTACACACTTACACTTACTCTTTATCCTCCTAACCTTAGTTACAAGGTATAACTAAGCCTCATTCTCTCTCTCTCTCTCTCTCTCTCTCTCTCTCTCTCTCTCTCTCTCTCTCTCTCTCTCTCTCTCTTGCATGCATACAAACAAGACCGAGCCTCCAAACACTTAACAAAAATCACCAGTACAAAAACCCTAATAAATAACCGAGCATAAGTAAGTGCATGGCTACGAGCATACGTGCAGACAAAGTACACATAAAACCTAACAAGAATGGGATTACCCCTACCCTCTACTGATAGAAACGTTAAACAACAACGAGCATAGGTGCATGGCAGACAAAGTGACATTAAAGAATGGGATTATCTCTACACCCTACTTGTAGTTGCGTTAAACAACAAAAATAAACAAACCAGAAAACCATACAAATATGCATGTAAACGAAAGCAAACAATTGAAAAAAACAACAACATTTATCTCCTAATCATAAAGAAAACAAACAATTAGGAAAAATAAACAAAATTATTGTAGGGCTAAGCTGTGCTCCCTCATGAGAGGAAGGAGCCGATTTAGCCCTGCCCTAATCAAAGGGCTATTCCACAGGATGGCACATGCCATGGCGGTCGACACAAGACCTGATGAGGTAGGCTCGGCTTCCACCATAACCAAAGAACTCAGAACTGGAGGTGAGCTCGGTTAACATAAACCACCATAACCAAAGAACTCAGAGCTGACTTCACAACCCCACAACCCTAAATGACTATGCCCAAAATGTTCACAAAGGAAACACATCCAAAATAGCATCCGTCAAAGCAGCGTTAACAGCGTTAAACAATAAAAAAAATACAAACAAAGAAAGCCTAATACAAACAGGCATGTAACAAATGCAAATGATTGAAAAAAAAATAACATTTGTCTCCTAATCATAAAATAAAGCAAACCATAGAAAAAAAACAACATTGTTATTATAGGGCCAAGCTACAGATCCTTCACCATGAGAGGAAGGAGTCGAGTCAGCCCTGGCTCATTCAAAGGGTTGCTCCACATGATGGCACAGGCCATGGCGAACATAGTATATGATGAGATAACTAGAGAACTCCAAATTGGAGGAGGCAAGCACAAAACGTCCACAAAGGAACTTAACAAAGCTTGGCTACCATATCCAAAGAACTCTGAACTGGAGGTGAGCACAAAACGTCCACAAAAGGAAACTCAACAAAGCACAACATGTACATTTGACTCGAACTTTGAGAACTATGCATGGCTCGTCCTCTTGACTGGAGTGAGAAGGAACCTCAACACAAAGCACAAACATACACTAGAGTGACTCAAGTTAAGACTCTGGCGACCGCACACATGGAGGGGCATGCAACTTGATGTTAATCCAGTGCAAAACTATTTATTTGTAGGAAAATATGCTCAAAGAATTTAATATATTATCTACCTACTCTACCCACCGGTCCTTATCTTATTGGACAACTTCTGTCACCCTTAAGGAACTCATTTTCACCTTAGAAAACCCTCCATTTAATATGTGATGCCATTTAAAACCTTCTAGTATTTTTTTATTAATATCTATAACCTTTGAGTAATCTAGTATTAAGGTAGATTCACTTTATGCCATAATTTATGCAATTTTTCAAAAATTGTAAATTTTACAATTATAAGTGAACCCCAAATGTTTGCAGTTTCATTATCACTGTTTGTAATTTTTTTGTGAACATTGTACCCACTCCTTAACGCACACAATATTAACTAACACGTATACAATTACACACTTACACTTACTCTTTATCCTCCTAACCTTAGTTACAAGGTATAACTAAGCCTCATTCTCTCTCTCTCTCTCTCTCTCTCTCTCTCTCTCTCTCTCTCTCTCTCTCTCTCTCTCTCTCTTGCATGCATACAAACAAGACCGAGCCTCCAAATACTTAACGAAAATCACCAGTACAAAAACCCTAATAAATAACCGAGCATAAGTAAGTGCATGGCTACGAGCATACGTGCATAGCAGAAAAAGTACACATAAAACCTAACAAGAATGTGATTACCCCTACCCTCTACTGATAGAAACGTTAAACAACAACGAGCATAGGTGCATGGCAGACAAAGTGACATTAAAGAATGGGATTATCTCTACACCCTACTCCTAATTATAGTCTTCTTTGGCAAATTAAGCAAAGAGAGTCAAATTTCTCCAATTGATCAAACAATTTATGTGATTAGGTGTTTTGATGCATCTAGATGCTCTCAAAACACTCAAAAATTCTAATTTTGACTACTCAAATGATCAATTTAGACCCCAATTAACACATTTTTTAATTTTTTAACCTCTTGATCAAGATTAATCACCCTTAATGACAAAAACCAGTCCATGAAGAGAAATTAGTCAAATTCAAGAGTTTTTTTATGGTTTTAAGAAATTTTTTGAGAGATTAAGCTACTCCTAATGCTTGCTAACACTCTAATCCAAAAAAATTCAACAAAAAACATACAATTAACCTAAAATTAATGATCTTAGATCTATGTTTAAACTAAAGAGAGCTAACATTCACTAAGAAATGCATTTTCTTGCATTGTTTGATGCAATGGATGCAAACGAATCCTAATACAAACTATGTGCAAGCCCTAAGAACATGAAAAACCACAAAAACAACAACAAAAACAATAAATTAATCTAAAAATTAAGAAAAAAAACATTCTTTTCAATAACAAAAAAGAGAGCTATTCTACACCAAATCACACACAAATCACCATCAAATCCACATCTTTTTCATGGAAAACCACTAATCAAGATAATGGGCAATGGGGTTGTAGAAACATGTAGTATGCATGGCGTGCATTTTCAAAATTACAACCAGAGAAATATGTGTGCATTATCCATGATAAGATGGATCAAAAGAAGACGGCCATTCCTAGACTACGAACAGTATCAAAGGACACAGTTCAGCATGGTAGTGCAGGTGGCATTGATTGATATGATCCCTCATGGACATGGGGAGGGGCATTACGATCACTTTATGCTAAATGGGTTATGGCCATCGGATCCTAATCTCACAATTGGATCAATCGCATTCTGTTTGCATAACCTAGAGCGGTTGGATAAGCACCCCCTTGTTGATCTAGCTATAGATGGGGCTTCAAGGAGAAATGCTTCGCTTCTCCATGCCTTGGGATCAAGGGAAGCTTTAGATTACCGCTATGATACTGATGGTAAAGAGCTTATTGGCCAGCAGAGCAGGTATTGAGTGACAATGCACATGAAAATTCCACAACAACCATTGTTCTAGGAGAACATGTATCAGGTCCAAATGATTTACAAGGTGTCAATGTGATTTTAGCTTTTTGCAAATTTCCAGTGTAGGTGAAAACAAGAATCGATATTTGTTTGCATATCTATCTCTTCTAGTTGCAAGGGGGGTTTTTTAAACTGTTCAATTGGGATTTTTAATGTCGGACACACACATGAGGACATAGATGCAATGTTTAGTAGGTTCTCAAAAAAATTGAGAGTTAGACAGACCTTCAATTTACCACATTTGCCTAAGGACCAGCTCAAGCTCTTCACCAGTGCCTTTTTTGCTAACTCAAGTGCCTGACTTCAGGCGATATTGTGATGGATACATTTGTGATGGGCAAGATGCACTTATAGGCCACTTCAATTTTGATTCTTCATGAATGGGGACCCACCAGTAATGCAATACAAAGTGCATGCAGCAACACCTGATTGGAGGCCTAGTTGACGGAGGTATTCCACTGTAGAAGAAAGATAGTGAAGGTAAGCCAATGTTACCTCCACGTAATCCACCTTTATTGTCAATGACAGAGCATGTAAAGGGGCATGAGGACGTGATATCAGGTATAAAGTCTTATATTAGATTTTGGCAAAATCTTGGAAACGGTTCTTTTGTTCCAAGATATTATAGACCTATGATAGATTAGTGGAATAATGTAATCCAAGAGCTTGATAAACCAATTATAGCATCGGGGAGGCTAAATTGTACACACATTTTTGGCCAAAGTCTCAAGGCTCTCAACAGCGGGACATGGATGCTTCCTTTGAGCCTGAAATGTTCTTAGGTTACGAGGAGTACAATGATCATTATTATGGGCCTCAATGAGAGAAACCAAGGGAAGAATTCAACCCAAAGCTAGATGTCCAGCAAGGGGACTTTATCTTGTTGCTCCCACCAAACAGAGATGTGTATCCTATTTGGCTTGCTATGGCTGAATCAAACATTGATATGGATAGGAAGTCATCAAACTACAAGAAGATTCTGATACAGTATTGGGCACTGTGTGCATGAAAGGGTGGTTTGACGGATGCAAATGCCTATGCTAATTGTTGGAAGGGGTTTTGGGCAAAGAACAAGGTAGATCCTCGGGTGTGGGAAGAGGTGGATACAATTGTTTGGTCATGGAGGCCCAGAAAACTAGGGCCTTATACGAGAATCAAGATACCAGTCAAGGAAGCCAAAAAAGCATAAGAAGGAATGCACCTAGGTGGAGCACATCAACCTCATGAGAGGAAGACTTTGACAGCACCTGCCTTAAAGAGTTATGACTTTTGTGGGTGCTATGACTTTTGTGCTTTAAATTTGCATGATAGTAAAAATGCAGCAGTCTCACTTATTTGAAATTTTCTATTTCTCACAACCTAATTTGCAAACGAGATTGTTTTTCCACCATCATAATCTACCATCGTACTTGTTCAAGACTTGGTATTTAAATTTAAAGATTGTTTCATTTAATTGTTGCCATTAAAGGTAGAGTTTCATTTATTAGTTTGATCCACAGTCATGAAGTCTATGGGTATTTATGTACAAGACATATGCAGCTTCCTTATTATGGTGTTTATCAACACCACCTTCCTACATGATCTATCTATCTCCTTGCAAGTATGGAATGGCCCAACGGCCATTCTTTACATGCGTACAAATTTCCACAATAAGTGGGAAATTCCCAATTTATGCAAAACATACCAATTTTAAAATTCCCAAAATGAAAGATTTTTCCCATTTTATCTAATATGGACTTTATAAGATTTTTTATGAATCTTGGCTCAGCAATGCATAATGGAATACTATGAGAGGGATAAGAATAGCTCTCTGGGGTTTTTCACGATGTAAAAATCACATTTTTCACAGTGATTGAGTATAAGTGTTTTTATGTTTTTAAGCTCAACCATTAAGAGTAGAACACTATGATATACATTAAATCACTTTTTTGTGTAATTTTTGTTGAAAAAAAAAACTTGGGTTGGTTTTTCATGATGAACATATTTTTAATATTTAGTTGTTTAAAGCATGGGGAAGGGTTAGTTAGTGTTAATAAAGGCTAAATATCAATGTTGGAGAGTAAAATCTTTGTAGTTTTCTAGCATGAAAAACCAGTTTGATTTTTCACAACACGAAAAACATAGTTTTAGTGTTAATAAAGGTTAAAGATCAACGTTAGAGAGTTAAATCTTTGTATTTTTCTAGGTGTGAAAAACTAATTTGATTTTTCAATTAAAATTTGAAGTGAATTTTGGCTTTTTACATGAACTAGGGGTTAGCATGATGTATTAGAGATGAGAAAATAGGGTTTTAGCTTATTTTCCTTAGATTATTTGGCATGAAAAACTATGTATTTTTGTTGGTGTGAAAAACTATATGTTTTTGTTAGTATGACATGGAAAATTAAATATATGTTCAAACAATTGTGAAGTTAGAGCTTTTCTTGTGATTTTTATGTGGTGTGAAACACCAATTTGATTTTCATGGCATGAGAAACTATACTAGTTTTTCACAGTGCAAGGAGTTTGGTGTGGTTTGTGCTAGTGTGCACGAGACACACCGATGGGCAAGGCCATCATCCACATTGTGTTGGATCTTGAGGCGCTCTGCTAGCATCACTACGTAGCCTCACCCAAGTGCATGGATGATGGGGAGGATCTAATTTGCTAGTCAACACCATGCTATGCCTTTCTTACCAATATGTGTTTAGGATCCTTGAGATTTAGGATGTTGTCTTAAATCTATTATTATAGACAAGTATGATGCTCTATCATCTTGGGACAAGTTGCTTACTATATTTAGGTGTTTTCACCCAGTGATGATAGTTGCACATATGTATAGCCTATATGTAGCTACGCAACCATCACCAACACCCATCTACTTCATGGAATAGTTGTATGTAGAGTTGGGCATGTAGGTGGATTATAGTATCCATTGGCTTGGCATTGGGCAAGGGGTGGATTATCCTAGCAATGGTGCATGTAGAGGTCAGATGTAGAACACCAACATAGAAGCTAGGAATGTATGACTTTCCATTCCTCTTTTGGTGGCCCCACACCTATAGGAGGAGACTCCTAGTTTCCTTCCCATGACTAGGGTCATGGCTATGTCTCAAATCATAGTATATATACAGTGGCACATTCTGGATTTATTTTCCCAATCTATTTTTCCCACTAGCATCATCAAGTAAATGTTTAAATGTTTTTTTTAATTATATTTTGCATAGAAGCAGTTCTTATTGTGATTTCAAATTGAGTGTTTAACTTTTCATTTAGCACACCAGTAGCCCTGCCTATCAAGCAAGTTGTAGGGCTCGCATTGCTCATGGACCAAATTGTAACCCTGTCTATCGAGCAAGTCATAGAGCTTGCATTGCCCATGGACTAAAGTATGGCCTACCCATGGATCAAATTATAGAACTTACTCCATCTATTGACGTCACACTACTTAAAGAGTCCACACTAAGGGTAGATGTTAAGAGGCTTAATCATGGGCTAGCATAAATGAAATGTTTCTTTGTATGAGGACACACTAAGGCACATGATTGTAGAGCACATGGCACAACATTTCAGCAATATCACATGTGACACGTGAGAAGGAACAAGGACCATGCTATACATAGCCCTTTACCCCAACAAACTAGCATCAAAGATCATGGGATGTCTGATGATCCCAACACATGTCCTTGCCAGCCCACATGAGGGAACCTACTTAGTGTGTCTCTCTATCATCAACACCATAGGTTTTTATGTTCTTGGATGTAGCCATTTTTTTCACCTCGACTGTATTACTTGTAGGAATTAGCCCCATGTTGTAAATGCCCATTTTGTAATGCCGAGGTTGAGATCCCCACATATTGAATGCTCGGTATAGGTGACTTTTATCTTGGGAGAGCAGAGATAGATCCTGGGAGAGCAAAGATAGATCCTAAGACCGACATATCAATTATCATCTCACACCACTCATGGGAAACTTTTGAGGTTTTCTTAGGAGGAGGGCCATGCAGATTTTCCTATCAACTTTGAGGAGCCATGCAGATTTTCCTATCGACTTTGAGGAGCCTATTGCCTTGGAGTGAGTATATGTAGATTTTGAGAAGAAGATAATTGCATAGGCCTTGGAGAGAGTTCAAGGGATGCATTGGTGGACAGTTGAGCAGTGTGGTTCCATCGAGCACAATACAACAGGAGCGCGATTAGGAAAAATGTATTATCGGTTTGGAGATCTTGAGATGAGTTGAGTGTGAGACATAGGTGGTTGGGTGCAGACTTCTAACTTTAGACCATGAGGCAAGGATAGGTGATGAGGGCATGACGATAAAAAGAGGCAGCTTGCAATAATGGACACATGCCACTTGTATCTGAAGAGGGCATGGTAGGCAGAGGCTAGGAGTGTGTGTGTGTGTGTGTGTGTGTGTGTGTGTGTGTGTGTGTGTGTGTGCGCGTGCGTGCGTGCGTGCGTGCATGCGTGTGTGTGTGTGTGTGCGTGCGTGTGTGAGAGATAGAGAGACATAGAGAGAGAGAGAGAGAGAGAGAGAGAGAGAGAGTGTGTGTGTGTGTGTGTGTGTGTGTGTGTGTGTGTGTGTGTGTGTGCGTGCGTGTGTGAGAGACATAAAGAGAGAGAGAGAGAGAGAGAGAGAGAGAGAGAGAGAGAGAGAGAGAGAGAGAGAGAGAGAGAGAGAGAGAGAGAGAGAGAGAGAATTCAAGCCCACTAATAGCCCTAAAAATTAAGAAATTAGTGTATTTGGTACACTATTACTAAAAACATATATAAACCCTAAAAACATCTAAACACTATTCCCCGTCACCCACTTTACCTCTTGGGCTAGGATTGAGACTTATACACTATAAGTGGGAATACCATTATAGGAAGAGGTGAGAGTCATTATATTCTTTAAGAAGAGAGTTTTTGGGTCTTGACTTCCTTTCTGAAAGGTCTTCTCCTTCTCCTCTTCTTCAATTATCATGCTTTGGCTCGGAGTTAATGCCAGTAGTCCTTTGCTATATGCCCCATCTTACCACTGGTAACACTTAATCTTTTTCTTGATTCTCACTCTTAGTCCTGATCCTCGATCCTTTCTAGAAGATTATTTATTCTCCTATTTTACGTATAACTCTCAATTTGATCCTTTGGTCTTACTCCATAAATGCAATTTCTATGCCTTCAAGCTTTGGGTCAGGAAGATTCTTCAAGGTGGACACACTAATGGACCAAACTCTTCACTTGGCATGATTTTTAAAAGGATGGAAATGGTATCTTCTTCTTCTATGGGAGAGCCAATACTTTCTAGTTGTTGCGTGATGCTCTTCATTTTGTTAGCGTGTGAGGAAAAAGAATCTTTTACTTTCATGTCCAAAACAAAAAATGAAATTTAAGGTTTATTTTAGAGTTCTTCCAAATAAATTCACTAATTCATCCTAATGCAATGATGGATAAAAATTTTTCATCTCTAGATTTCCATCTATTCATCTCAGCTTTGGACTTTGGACTTTGGACACAAAACTCTCCCATTTACAATGCCCCACATACCCTCTCTCATGAGAGTAGGTACTTGATTTTTACTTCCCGTGTGTGGCCCTCACTCATGAACTTCTCTACTTGATTCAATCTTGTTGCCATGATTTGCAAACAAAGGGGTCTTAGCACTTGAATGAAATCAATGCTAATGTCTACCCTTGTACAACCAATATGAGTAGATAAATGATTTTTGCTTGCCATATATGGAATCCCTCACCAATGAACTTCTCTACTATCAATCCCATGGCCATGATTATGCAAATGAAGGGGGTCTTAGCACTTGAATGATGTCATGGTGGGTAGTCTCTACCCTTGTACAACCAATATGAGTATAAATATTACTAATGCAATCTTGAATTTAACTAACTATGCACTAATCTCATTTTAAACAAAAATATAAAAATGCCATGTTTTGGATTAATGATTTAAGCTCTTAAATGATGTTGGAGTGCTAATATGAAGAAAAATAGAAGAATAGCAACACCCCAATTAAAGATTAGAGGACTCCATGTTTGAGATGAACACTTTAATTAAGCATTAATTACTCTATGTTTGAGATGAACAGTTTAATTAAGCATTAATTACTCTATGTTTGAGATGAACAGCTTATATTTTAAACAAAAATATAAAAATGCCATGTTTTGGATTAATGATTTAAGCTCTTAAATGATGTTGGAGTGCTAATATGAAGAAAAATAGAAGAATAGCAACACCCCAATTAAAGATTAGAGGACTCCATGTTTGAGATGAACACTTTAATTAAGCATTAATTACTCTATGTTTGAGATGAACACTTTAATTAAGCATTAATTACTCTATGTTTGAGATGAATAGTTTAATTAAGCATTAATTACTCTATGTTTGTAGATCGTTTTTTGTTATGAAAATAGCAATACATTGATGATTTGAGGGGGTTAGAGAACATGTCAGGCTATAATTCTTGATGTGAGCATGGATAAATAATGATGCTAAACATTGCCATACCCTCAATTTTATAAAAGACGTGATTTATACTAATTCTTGAGCAAATTTCCAATCTACGTTGAAATATAAAAATTGCTCCTGGGTCGTGCTTGGGTTGTGCTTGAAAGTGCTTCGAGATGCTTATTGTGAGCTAATGTAGATAATCTCCTTGCTCTTGTGGGCTACCCAAAATCTTTATTAGAAGCCCCCCAATTACTCAGTTTAAGCTTATTTGAGTGAATGTGTAGAGGAGGGAAAACTTAGATTATCAAAGTGATTAAGACTTAATGACATTTACTAGTCAAGCATCCTAGAGTGCCAAGGGATGGGCTCTGATACCAACTTAAAACTTACAAGTTGGGAGTGACCAAGGTGGATAGTATGTGATTAGGCTCATAATTTTAACATAATCTAGAAGAGAAAAGTAATCAACACTAATGATAAAATAATGACTATTTCAACACACACAATTTTTGTTAGATTGGGGAGACTTTAATAAATAGGCTAAGGTACATCATCATTAGCCCATGGCCTAATTTTCATTAGAGGGGGACCTTAATAAATAGGTAGAGGTACATCATCATTAGTCCATGCTTAGCTTAATCCTCATTAGCACATGACAAGCTAATGACAATTCTAGAGAGTCCAACACACAATTTTCATCAAATAGCAGCCTTTAAATAAGCTAAGATACATCATCATTAGTATGATGGCTTAGCTTAATCCTCACTTATACATGCCTTGAATCATCTCACTTGAATATAGGTCCACCTCCCCTTGATTTAAGGCTCATTCAATGCTAATTAAAGGCATTTATGCTCTCCACATGCCCACTTGAAGTAGGCACCTTCTCCCTAGAAATCTACCATGGGTAAATTAATAACTTTTGAGGTTTACAATGTTTCCTAACATTTACCAATGTGATTTCTTACAACCTTAGCAGCCTTTCATCTCTAAGGTGTATACTCCCCCTCATTTCTAAGAACCCTTCACTTATTTTCTAATAGTGCATGCTTGATTTATTTACTTGTGATTGCTTCCTCTCTCACTCTCTCATAGATTAGAAACCATTGGAGGTAAGGTAGAGGACCCACAATAGAGGATTTTCCTCTCTAAGATGTCTAAGAGTGCAAACCAATGTGACCCTTGAATTCTCATTTCTTCCCCTCATACAAGGCAAGAGTGTCCCCTAAATAGTGTGAACATAATTGGCGAGAACAACTTTGGCCGAGAAGGTGCTCTAGCTTAGACTTAGTTGCATCTGCTTTTGTGTGTGGTGATCAAAGCTGCATGGTTGGATGCAAATGGAGGTAAGATAGAGGACCCTAGCTTCTCCACTAGAGTGGGTTGTCTTCTCTAAGATGACTGAGATTTAAGACACTTGGGTCTTCTAGAGTAGCTATAGGTGAGATGCTTCTAATTGGTTAATGGGGTTAGCTAAAGAGGAGTTAATAATGTTAATCGTCAATGAGTTGCTTGTGAACGGTTAATGGGTTTAGCTAATGAGGAGTTAATAATGGTAATCATCAATGAGGCTTGTTACTTTAAGGGACGTAGTTGAATGAGGCTGCCACCAGCTTTGGCAAGGCTTTTCATGGATCTTGGTGAATTACCTTGGCCTCAAGACAAAGCAAGGGTATTTTCTTTAGAGCAATAGCCCCGATGGTGGTGAGGTTTTCTTTGGTGGATATTCTATGCTAGGAAGGATTTAAGGAAGGGATTTAAGGAAGGGGTTTAAGAGTTAAAGCATTGAGCTTAAGATTTTAAGTACTCATGTTCTTCCTCAAACATGAGGGCACTCACTTTCTTAGAGGCAAGTTGAAGGATTGCATATTGAGAGTCCCAGTCAATGTTATGTTCCATCCATCCCCTTTCAAGGAGGACCTCTCCTTCCATTATCCTTACATGCATCACAAAGAACTTCCCTTCCAAGGGGTTATTCCCAATGTAAAATAAAGTAGTAAAAGTCTAGGGACACAAAACAGTATTTAAATCTATAGTGTTGATATATGCCTTCATGGGTGTAAGTGTGGGTTGGCCTAGTGAACACCAAGTTTTTGAGACATTAATTTATGGCTAGCACTAGTATCAACTGTAATTTCTATTCAAAATTAATCTTGGTGGTCATCATGATTGCCTTGCTTTTTCACCTCCCATTCTTTCCTTCAAGTCTACAGAGATGCGATGGTTTTGTAACTTCTCTTATCTTTCCTTGGCTTTCCACTAAGCTTTTCATTTTTTCTTAACTTCCTTTCTCTTATTCTCTTTTTGTGGTGAATGTCCTTTAGGGCATTTTTGGTTAAAGTCCCATAGTAGCACCGTAGCTTGCAACCATTGAAATGCCCTCTATAAAGCTTCTTGATTGTTGACCCATTTCAGAGTTATTAACAAGATTTTCCACTATAATTCTAAATCAAATGGCAAAGAAAAAGACACCAAAATCATGTATGATCAATCTATGAAGCAACAGTGTCCAAATATACAACATGGACAAGTGCTCGAAAATGGTCTACTGATGGAGTATTTATGGTGATTCTTCCCACTTCAAGACCATGTGGGAATAAGATAAAACAGATTCCCTATGAATGTAATTTACACAAGTATTATAAGATCAAGCATTATATAAGAAATAGGCCACCTATGAGCCTTGGTCACCCGATGGACCGCAGTTTGAGCCTTGTATATTAGTCTTTTTCTCTTATAATGCAACATACTCTCCCGTTGTGCAATTGAGTCTTTCTCTTGCTAAATCTTCTTCTCTAATGCATGCTAGTGAGTGTGTGTAAGTGGTGTGAGGTGAGAGGAGGGATGGTGGCGGACCCATAGTCCAACACAACGATGTGACAATGTTCGCAAGGGATTGTGGTGAAAACGGCTACCCAAGGAGGTGTGGAGCTCTTGAAGTAGTGTGAGGTGAGAGGAGGGATGAAGGACTAGTAGTCCAATATGATGGTGTGCCAATGCTCTCACTGTGTGTGATGGAAACGGATGCTCAAAGAGGTGTGGAGCTCTTGAAGTGGTGTGCTCAATCTTGGCCATTGAAAATATCCTCATGATGGTTGCAACTTGCCAAGATAGTCTCTTGTAAATGTGTTCCTAGGGGTGGCCGAAGTGAGCAATAACATTTTGGACACTGATGTTAAGGAGAAATCCTTTAGCTTTTTCCATTGTTTGTTCTCTAAATCTACAAATAACCCATTGCCCATACTCTCTAGTAGTGAATTCCCATACTCTCTAGTAGTGAATAACCCATTGCCCATACTCTCTAGTAGTGAATTCCCATACTCTCTAGTAGTGAATTCCCATACTCTCTAGTAGTGAATAACCCATTGCCCATACTCTCTAGTAGTGAATTCCCATACTCTCTAGTAGTGAATTCCCACAAAAAAAGCATTAGTTTGGTGGAGATTTGTGGTGATTTTTGTTTGCTTTTTGCTCTCTCTTTTTTGCAAAGAATGTGTTTTAGCTTAATTTTTTGCTTGATTTGTTGTTTTTGTTATGTTTAAATTGCTTTAGATGGTTCATTTAGCATCACATATGTTAGGCTAGGCTCAAAATGCATTATTTACACTACAATAAGCATTTTAGTGAAAGTTTAGCTCACTTTTGTATTCTTTACATAGACTTTAGATGCTAATTTTTGTACTAATGAGTTTTTTATTGTATTTAAGCAGATTACAGTGTTAGCATCTATTTTAGTTAGCTTAATCATCAAATAAACCAAAAAAACATTTTAATTTTTTTAAATTTTGACTGATTTCACTAATTAGATTAGTTGTTTGCATTAGGAAAGTTATCAGTGAAGAGAAAGAGTGAAAAAACCTTTTAAAAAATTTAGAGGTTTTAGTGGTTATTAGGTTAATGTGAGCTTAGAAAAAGAGATTAACAATCCATAGAGAGCATGTTGATGCATTAATCAACACACAAAACTCCCAAGATTGAGGATTCTAGCTCTCTTTTGCATAAGAGACGAGGCCATTATTAGGAACTTAATTAATCTTTAATTAATTATTAATTCACACATTAGGCAATACACGTGCCTTAGTAATTCAATGCTCAATCCAATGATGTACTTATTTATGTGAATTAATTAGTGATTAGTGATTAATTAGGGTCTTTAATCAATCCAAAAAAGAAAAAAAATTTAGTGAAAGGATTAATCTTGGATTAACTTCTGATCACTTTTTTCCATAACTCATTAGTGGCTAATGTGCATTCAACACGAAGGTGCCTTGTGAGTTAGCTAGAATCCACTTTTGGGAGTCATTTATGACGTGTAAAAGGTGTGTAAGAGGGTGTCATAAAGTGTTGACTTTTGCCTCGCACCTACCTTTTTGGAAAAAACTTCTTATACCTCCTAATTTAAATTTCAGGAACCACCTCCTCCACACAAGCCGGTTTCCAAGAACTATTGACGCTCACTTAGCACCAAGAATTCCATTGAATTATTCCTTACAAACCATAGGTCAAGTTGAAAGGAGTCATGATTATAGAGCTACTAGTAGCAACTTTTATTCCTAGTAGTTATGAGACAACGATTCTTAGGCTTAGCACGAAGTATTCATTCCATCGGCGTTATTGCTTTTAAACCATAGGTCAAGTTAAAATGAGTTATGTTCATAGAGCTGCTATCATCTTCAATAGTTTTGGTCAGGATAGCATAGATAATCTTATTTATACTCTCGACCTAGCCATCGGCTTGAGGGTAGTATGGTGAGGTATTTCCATGGGTCCCCATAAATTCCTTGCAAGAAGTGAAGAACTTTGTTAATGAAGTTCGTACCTCTGTCACTCACTAGTTTAAATGGGCACCCAAATCTAGTAATAATATCCTTGTACACGAATTTTACTATCAACCCATTTGGTACAACAGTCTTATTTCTCAATGGTGACAATAGAAGAACCTAGGAATTTTAGTGTGGATGAACATCTTGCCTATGGATATCAATGGCCTAATAATATTTCAAGCAAAAGTAGTTTAGCTTATTTGGAATTATTAGTAATAACGGATTATGAAACTTTGAGGAAACAAAAGTCAAGGAAGAGCTGATTCGCAAAATGGTACAAAAATGAATGTCAACAAGAAGCAAGATTATGTCAAGATGAGGAAAATTGTAGGTAAGTAAGGATTACAAGAACAACATAATGAATGATGTGTTGAATGATGTTGAACAATATAATGAACGATGTTTTAAATGATCCTTGTTATTAGAGAAAATGATAGGGAGCATCAAAATTTCTTGTGTCATTTTTACTCTTACGAACTCATTATAATTGTTAAAGAATTCATTGCAATTAGTAAAAAATCCAAAATCATTGGATAAATTCTTCCTTAAACAAAGTAGTTTATAGATGTTACTAAGTAGAATCCATGATGAAGAGGCATGAGTATCCTTAAAGATTTAAAAAATTTGAATATACACACGAAAAGAATTTATATGCCAAAGGCAAATTGGAATAGAAGAAGTATATTATCTTTGGATATGTGCAAAAGAAAATTATGCAATAATTTGTTGAGCATTAATTTAAAGGAACTTATTCTCATATTAATTTGAAAGAACATTTTCTCTCATTTTGGACATAATAAAGTTGTATATCACTTAACAAGAAGTATATTTGTCGTTAAAGAAATTGAAGAAATCAATACCTAAAATGCTCTTTATATTTTCTAGAATAAAGTTGTATATCACCTGACAAGAAGGACCTTCACGTTAAAAAAATTAAAGAAATCAATTCTTAAAATGCTCTCTATATTTTCTATAAAGAAGAACCACTATGAATGACTGTGTCCCAATTAATTGTACTTTTTCAACTAATCAATGGTATTTTTCACTTAGTCTATGCTTTATACTAGTATATACTATGCACCATATTGATATATCAGTGTATGAGGAAGTTCCATATAATACCATCTTTGTTCATAAGTCTCTACTTTGTACCATAAAGCAGTATCTATTTCATATCACTACGTGTAGTAGTTTGAGGCAATGCTATATAGAACTATCTAATACTTCATATCAAATATATGCAGTAGTGTAAGGGAGTGATATACACCATTAATCAAAGTTCAAGAAAACTAGCAAAAGATCTAGTGTGTCATGCTCAAATAAAACAAATAAACATTTAGCATTATTCAATTTGTGACAGAAATGGGAAAAAACTTATATATTATCTAAGAAACCAAAACGACGAACTAAACCTCAATGCAATCAAACAAGAGAAACTCATATTTATACTTAAAATAAAAGAAAATTCACTTTATTGCTAATGGAAAATGTTTAAAGTTTAGAACAAGGATACTTGGCTAAATTCACTTTAAAGTGACATGTTACAAACCTTACAATAGTAGCACATATATAAGTGGACAAGTTTAGCATAAGAACACTTAGCTGAATTGATTTGCCATTTTATTGACTTTATACCACCACATACATTGCAATCATATCCAGTCGCTTTGATATTTTAATGTTATTTTTCATGATAATACCGTACACAATTGTCTTGACTTGGTGTCCCCTTCCCTCCTTGACATTTGTATATGTATGCATTAAACCTCATTGCTATTATGTGTTATTACTATTTCTAGTTGTGTGTGAGCTACACTCTTCACATCTAAGCTAGATCCTTTGTACTTGCTTTATTACTACTTAGATTATCTACATTCCAAGTGTGAGTGATAGCATACATATCACTTCTAATTAATTCTTTTATGGTCTTCACGAATGTTTCACATTTACAACTTCACCTTCTCCTTTCACATTAAATACACTTTCTTTCCAATTCCCATGCTTGCCTTCCATTTTATACTCTACCCTTTTAAAAAACTTACCATGCCCAAAGGCGCAACCCACCCAACCCAAACCAACCCCACCCCCACCACACACACACAACCACCACCACCGCCACC
Source organism: Cibotium barometz (assembly GCF_041138505.1). Taxonomy (NCBI): domain Eukaryota; kingdom Viridiplantae; phylum Streptophyta; class Polypodiopsida; order Cyatheales; family Cibotiaceae; genus Cibotium; species Cibotium barometz. Next base: position 9,069,963 of record NC_141077.1, on the reverse strand, counting down.
CAACACAACCCCTTTGAAACCCCTTCAAACTAGGCTACATCACTCACCTTTAAAAGTCATATATATATATATATATATATATATGTATATATGTATATATATATATGTATATATGTATATATATATATGTATATATGTATATATATATATATATATATATATATAGAGAGAGAGAGAGAGAGAGCAATAGTTAGAGAAAGAAAGAAAGAAGATCATATTAACATCTATAGAAGGCCAAAAAGACCTATGAGACCAAATACATTACATAAAGACCATGACAATTTTGGGGCAATATGGGATCTAGCAAAAGAAAAAGAAAACATCCTACTAATCAACTAGTTAGTGTTGTGATGCCAAGCATCAAGTTAAATCACCTTCATCCAAAACCATCTGGGTGTGGTTTTGGTTTGGGTTTTGGTTTGGACATATGATCTCAAGGAGGGCTCTGCCCACATGATAGATTGCCCACTTGACTTCTTTTTGAGTTGCTCTTACTTTGGCTTCTACTTCCTTTAACTTTAGATTCATTGCAATCAATTCTTCTCCTTATATTGGTGCCTTTAAGTTTGTTTGATTGTTCAAAAACTGCAATCCTATTGACTTTGGTATGATAAACAATTACTGCATGATTAGCTTGTTGTGAAACTTTGGCAAATACTAACCTCCACTCAATTTCATTTGCACACCCTCTTTACTTGGTTGATCATCTAGGTGTCCCTCATCTCCATCCATGTACCTTCCTTAAGGTAAACCACCCACATAATTATGGAGAAGCCTCAAGTTATTTTCTTAAGTAGCCTACACAAGGTGAAGTGTTAAGCAAATCATTTAGTAGGCAAGCAAAATGCATGGGAATAAGAGAAATACCACAACAAGAAGGTAAAATATGCCATCAATTTTTAGGAAAAAAGAATTGTGGACAATTAAACCACCCACATAATTATGGAGAAGCCTCAAGTTATTTTCTTAAGTAGCCTACACAAGGTGAAGTGTTAAGCAAACCATTTAGTAGGCAAGCAAAATGCATGGGAATAAGAGAAATACCACAACAAGAAGGTAAAATATGCCATCAATTTTTAGGAAAAAAGAATTGTGGACAATTAGTTGACAAATGCACTAATCCTATCGTGATAACTAACAGCTTTATGTATGCAAGACTATTCAACTTCATGCATTATGACGACCATAAACACAAAGCAAAAGAAAAGTATGATTAGCATTAAAAGCAAACACGAATTGCAACATTGGTCCAAGTGAAAAAATGCTTTGTTTTGAGTTTGAGATGAACCAACAATCATAAATTAAAACACTACAAGATAGTTCAACTCAATTAGCGCATCCCATGCCATGAACTTATGCACAACCCCTAAGAACATAGTACTTTAAGGTCTAAAATTAACCTTACAACCTTAGGAATTTTAAATTGCAACGTAATACCCAAGATGGCACAAGGTAATATACTTGCAAGGGCACATTGGCATACCACAAAACTTTATTGAATGTATCCACATAAACATATAGTGTATGTATTGTAGTTTCACCTAAAATGAAGATAACCTAACAATTTAGAGATAACCGCAAATCTTCTTTGCTAACAAACATCCATAATCATGAACACGATATAGAAAGCAAAACTTCTTTGTACACAAACCATCATGAACACAACAATAGTAAAGTGGATGAAACAAGAGCTCATAAATAAACACATTAATGAATCCAAAGGAACATTAGAAATTAACAAATTTCACAAGAGTAATATGATAGAGCCAAGGCAGTGGCAGGTCGTCCTTCTAAAGATGATAATCTGGAGATGTTTTGAAGATTACACCACCACTTGACCAATAACTGCACAAAACAAATATGCTGTACGCACATACTTTTGTGCAGCCCGAGGGATGCATACACATGAAGCTACAAGCATCTTTGGCAATTAATGTTACCTGTGTACAAAACTACCTTAGAACCAACAATTATGACTATAGAACTAAGTCTAGCAAGCACACCATTTTTTTTTTGTTGCTAAAAAAATAATGATAAATAGAATACAAAACAGGACCCAGAAGTTATTGCAAGCAGAAAGAGCATTTAGGACTGGCGTAGACCTGATAGTTTCAGGAAACTAAAACCACCCCTAATAAGAGGGGAAGAAAGATATCACAAGATAAACAGAGAAGTCTAGCTGCAATTGCATGGAGGTGAGCAAAAGGCCAGAGCTTAGCCAACCAGGACTCCTCACACCCCACAAACATAGGCATCTGCACAGTGTTTCTATATAATTTGGTCCCAGACATCAAGCTTGCCTAATCGCTGGAAAAAAAAATGTTTTCTATTTCCCATTTCATACGTTTCCTGATGATGACTTGAAAATTGAGATGAACTTGACCACACCTTATAAATAGTTTACATGGGAGTCTCTTCCACTCTTGTTATGATCAGCACTTGTTGTGCAATTGTCTTGAAGCAAGACCTTTGGCATTCATGCGAGGGACGCCAATCATGGTAAACTTTTACTCATAGAACAGAAAGCGCATTAGATAACCTTGCGGCTAAGTAAACATGTGCTTCATTTCTAGAACCAATTGATGCAGAGCCTGTTAAGCGAGGGAAGGCACATGCGAAGTGCTTGCTTGGTTTGAAAGCAAATGTATAGCACTTGCTTAGTTGAGTGCAGACACATGTTCCATGGGGAGATTTTGCACCTGATGTCCTTCCAAAAAACGCCCTTAGTTTTCCTGTATGGGAGCACACCTAAGTGGCATAACACAGGTGGCATAAGTGCATGCAACTTATGGGCTTCCTGCTAAGGATTTTGGACTGCAAAAGAGCCACCCCTGCTTAAATGCTTAAACCTTGCAGTTAAGGACACTGCAATTCACATGTGGACCCCAAAATAAAGCTTGTGCATGTGCAAGCTTTATTGAGTAAATGACAACACAACACAGGTTGCATATAACTGTTTACATGAGTCATCTTGAGAGACGGTGTAAAGCTCCTGAAGTATTGAAGCTAAGGCAAATGTTTTTTTCTAGGAAAGCCATATAAATGTGCTCAGAAACAGTAAAGTCTCAAACAGATCTAACCTTTAGCAACACTTTAATCTCACCACATTTGTATTTTAGCATCAACATCGCCTTCTCAATCCTGGCAATTGTTGTCTAGCATGATAGATGTTGCTGCAGACCTTGCAACCAGGAGAAGGAGACGGTGGAAGGAAGCCATACAAGTGCTAGTACTTTTGCAAATATTCAACCAATCCCTTTGACACACGTGAGAAAAGCCTGCTCTCTTACTGGATAAGAAACATGGTTGCAATAAGGAATAAGACCAGGGGAAGAGGTGGAAGGCATATAAAAGTGCATTTTTTGCTATAAAAATGGGGTTTTCATGCAACTATGATGAGTGTGGGCTTGCCAAACATTTATCGCTCACCTTCTGGCCTACTCGTCAACATATGCACAAAGCCCTGAGCAGCCACATTCTCGATTTCTATCCGTGGCAGAGCAGGGTTATCGTCTCTCAATGGTTACACGGGTGATGTGACAAAACAGTCGACACACTTACCGTCCACGAAAAACAAGTCCTACAACCAAATCGGCTCACTGTCCCCTTGCTGTCAAATGAAGTGAGAATGGGCCTTGGTTGCTGAAAAAGATCCTGCAACATTGCCCCTCCATCTTGGGTCAACAAAATGTGTTGAGCCCAAACTAGCACAATTTCACTCCACATTGCAGAGGAGAGTTCTGGCCTTGGCATCTTTTGATTGTATGTTGGAGGCTAAGTAGTCTGAGTTCACCATACATCAAGCACTACCATCAAATCACTTTTGGATGGGAACACACTAGTAGATCCTGCTGTTCTCCAAAATTGATATCCATGCACCCTCAACTGATGTACCATCAGTATGGGACCCTATATTAGTTGACTAACTTTATCATACGAAAAGTATCCATCAAATCACTTTTGGATGGGAACACTATCACCAATTGGCCGACCATTTGGTCCATCTCCACATTTCGAGTCTCGTTCACTTGAGGCCAGGCCGGTGTCTCATGTGAAGAGGCCAGCATTTTGCTGACATGGACGGGAGCCAGACTAGTGCCACCCGTGTGTTAGCAGGATGGTGTAGTATGGACGGGAGCCAGACTGGTGCCACCCGTGTATGACCTGGACTGTGTTCGACCCATGGGATTGTTACGCCACGGAAGAGCCAGTATTTGTGCCGTGTCTTACCTATGGGACTGTCACTCCATAGCGAGGCTCGTGCCTGGAACTGTGTCTTACCTATGGGACTGTCACTCCATAGGAAGACCAGGTTTTATATTTTACGTCGTGCCATATTTGTGCTGACAGATATTTTGTACTTGTTCCATGAACGGGAGATATGTCCATGATACTATTTGCACATGCACTCATGTTCTGCATGTTTGAAACTGTTTTCGCATGACCTGCATTTTTGTGTTTGCCTGCTTGACGTGTTACTTACTGAGCGGGGACGCCTGCCAGTGAGTCGTGAAGTCTGCTCTGTCTTCTGACAAGTTTTGGTGCATGTGAACAGGTGGTAAGTATATTGAACATGTTAGTTTAATACTCTTATTTTGATTTATAAGGTTACATGTACACACCCACTTAAAAGTGGGCACCCACTTAGGGGCCAAGGTGGGGAGCCCCACTTAAAAGTGTGTGTGTGTGGGTGGGTCACCTACCCAACCCACCTTGGAACTGGCCACCCACATGCAAACGTGGGGAGCCAGCCAATCCATTTGTTTCAACTCCACTTTAATTTTTATAAAAGAAGCCATCACCCTTCGTGGAAAAAGGAGGAAATCAAGCGACCATCTCTGGCTTGGTTTTCATCTATTGTTAGTGCATGAGGTTTGCAAGACTAGCTTCCGGGTCGATTTGAGGAGCATTCTAATCCGAGGCGGCTGCTGTATTGCTGCGTTTCTGCTCTCCAACAGACGCCGGCTGAACCGGCTGTACTTGCTGCGCCTGTTTACTGCACGCATCTACACCATCTCTCAGGCGACTGTTGTCCCTTCAGCAGGCGGTTGCATATATGCAGGCTGCGCTGCCTTTCTCTCCTGCACGCAGTCGTGGGCCACCTCCAACAGGCGCTGCGTCTCATCTGCAGCAAGGTGCGCCTGTCTTTCAGCAGGGCTGCCCACCATCTACAGTTCACAGGCTGCGCCTGTCTTTTAGCAGGGCTGCCCACCATCTACAGGCGGCTGCCCATTCAAATCGGCCGGTTCCTCCACGCTGCAGCCAGGCAACTCCTCGCTTGCAAGTGGGTGCTCCTTCTCTCACAGCAGGCGGCTGTGCTCTTTGCGGTTGTACTGGTCTTGGTGGCTGCGTTAAGTTCTCTACGAGGCGGCTGTGCCATCTCAACAAGGTGGCTGCTTCTTCTATCCAGCAGGTTTCAGCCAGGTGTTACCTCTCCTAAGGTTGCCGCTCCATTTCCTTCTTTGAAAGAGGTTGCACGTCTTCACACCTCTTGGGTGGCTACACCTTCTACACAAATACCACGGGTATTGGTCCTCTATCTGCCAACCACAAGTAAGTGAATTTCCAGATTTAAATAAAGTACTTTGTGTTAAATCTGATAAGGGATTCCCGACTCCCTTTACGGCCAACACCGGTTCGGTGCCGGGTAGTCCACGCTCTATTGGAGAACCTCGGTCCAAAGGTGCTGAGATCGGGAGAGCTGAAACTAGCCTCTGGTAGAAACCAAAGTGCGGTAGACTAGCAGTCACCCTTCCACTTGTAGTCTAGATATAAAAACAAATTTGATTGGAGCTAGAGTGCCCCAAATCTGAAATAAAACTGACACCTGTTGGCCCCAAAGCTTGGCGCCCCTTGCGGTATTTCTTTATTCAATTTCAAAAATATGTAAGGCTGAGTACAACAAAACCAGCCAAGAGAATACACCTGTATGTCCAATCTGGCAGCCCACAATACCTCTTAGCACAGAGGATTCACACACACAGATCTGTGTCTCAAAGCAACACTCTGTGCTTCCCTCTGATCAGCCAAGACCATTCAGCAGGACAGCCTTGAACATACATCTGGCATATCTCATGCACATGATTCCACAACTCAGCACAAACATACATTCACTATCCAATCTCTATTTCCACCCTTTTCAATCTGCCATACCCCTCCTCTCACAAGGGGCCAGATAGCACAACTCTGCAGCAGACATAAGCCAATGGAAAGAAAGACAGATGAACAAGTTCAGAGCTTACCAAGTCAGTGCGTGATTCTGCACCCGCGTGGAACAGTTCGTACCAGTCTGCACTTGACGACGACTGTCTGTACTCTTTCCCCTGCAACCACTTGACTATTGCACCAACCAAACTCTCGAAAAGCTCTGCTTGCAACTGAAGATGCTATACCTGTCCGTACAGGTCAGTATTTCCGTACTGTACCTGTCCATACAGCCTCTGCACACCTGACTAAATCTGTCCATACAGAACTGTACGGACTGTGCTATTGTCGCTGAGTCTACTTATGCGCCTGCTGTACCCAACTGTACCTAATGGTACTGTTCTGTACCTGCAGCACAGCCGCCTGTCAGCAGCCGTACAGCCACCTATACCTGCTGTCCGTACGATTGTACCTGCAGTACAGCCTCTGTCAGTACCCACAGCACCGCCTGTACCTGCTCAGCCTCTGTCAGCGCCGCCTGAACCAGTAAAAGAACCTGCAGCAGCCGTACTGCTGTACTTGTTGTCGTACAACTCTGTACGGCCTGCACACGTGGGCTGTACGGACAGGTTTGCACAAAAAACAGTAGCAAAAACCACAGCCAGCAATCGACCAGCTTCTTTTCTCCTTCTCCACGCTTGAGCTTACACGACTCTCCAAAAGCAAGAGAGAGAGAAGTGAGAGAGGCATGCAACTCCAAAAGTGGAGTAGCCTCTCTCCAAACTTATCCTAGGGCCCCAACTTTAATAAACATTAAAGTTCCCTAGGGGCCACTAAGGCCTAGGGGCAACTTATAGATAAAACATTAAAAGATTAATGTCCTAGTTCCCCCCTTCACACCTGGAGATGTCCACACATCATTATCTCTGTCCGGGCACCCCAAATGTGAATCATTTAATATTTTTGCTCAGCAACCACCATGCCCACACTTGTGCTATTCCATTTTCACAGGGTCATAACAAGAGCCAGGCGTTAGTACGAGAGCGCCTGTTTGTGCGTGGTCTCGGAACACCAGTGAGGCGCTCTCCGCGGAGTCAAGTGAAAGCACAGGACCGTAGAGACTGGACCACGTTAGTGGTTCTGCTTCGAACTTCTACTTCGAACGTCGACTTCGAATCTATTTGTTTGGTACTGTATTCATATGTACATGGACATCATCTGGTTCTTGGAACCCATGGAGCATTGTATTTGTTAAATACTCCCAATAAATATATCATATATTGAGGGGGGGTCGGCCCGTTCCGACCCCAGTGCTGGTGTCCATCTTTCCATTTCATTTCATTTCAAGTTGTATTAAGTTGTCCATTTCAAATTGTGGTTTTAAAGTTGTGCTATTACGCGTGTGGGTGTCCAACGGAGTCTTCTCACTTGACGGGATCGGTTTCATTGGTATCAGAGCACGGTTGTTTCCCTCTTCCTAGTGGGGAAATGAACCTGTGTACTGGACATCCCGCTTTTAGCACACTTAAACACAATGGACAGCCAAGGCAACCCTTTGGAAGTGCCAAATTCGAGGGGTCCATCTAGTGCTTCTCCTGGGTCTGATGCTCTGCGAGGAAGGCACAAGCCCCTTGAAAGGGTTAATGATAGTGAATCAAAGGGTCAACTGTCTCCAGGAAAGACAGCCATGCTTGAACAAGAGCCTGATGCAATGAGGGCTAAAATGGAACATATGAGAAAACTTCTGCAGGCTCAAGAGCAAGAGTTAAAGTTTTTGCATGAAGATCCCCATGTGCAAAGTGCCATTGAAGCTAGGAAGGCTGATGCAATGGTAGATGTAACTTTTGAGTCTATGGCACGGGAAGTAGGGCAAGAAGCCAAGGAAGTTGGCACTTGCCTACCTCCTCCGCAAAGGTGATATCAAAGAGGGGGATCACGGAGAGCTGAAATTCAGAAATCCACCTCGTCTGAAGCATGGAGATCCCGCATCTCAAAGGCTGAAATCTTTTATGCAAAAGGAAAAGGTGACAGTCACCTCTCGACATGCATCTTCTCCACAAGGCACTAAGCCTGACAGATATATGTATGCCAGTGCTTATGGAGAGCATGAAAGTCACATGCATGTAAGACATGTATCCCATGGTAAGGGTGACAAGTCAGCTTCCAGAAAAATTTTGCCTTCTGAGTTGTCTCATGGAGAGACAATGCCATATGCAGGTAAGTCACATGCATCTGAGTTTCAAGTTCGTGGAGCACATGCCACCGTGCCTCATGAAACTTCTATGGCGGCCCTTTGAGCCCATGCAGATAGGGCTGCCCCGTTGGATAAGGGGAAAAGAAAAAGAGAAGACCATGAGCCTCATGCCAGAAAGCTCAAGGAATTCAAAGCAAGTGACAAATCTGTTAAATTTGATGGTTTTCATGGAGAACATGATGCTTCTAAAGTGTTAGCATTTGTGGCACAATTCGACATTGCTTTTAGCGATGAGGACTTTACTGAAAAGTCAAAAGTACGCCATGCTAGCATGTTTTTGAAAGGGACTGCGGCTCATTGGTGGATCACTGAAAAGATCACCAAGGATCCCATTTCCACTTGGAAGGAATTTAAAGACAGATTCTATGCTCAGTTTTTGCCACCAAATGCGGAGCAAACTCTCACTCAAAAGTGGGACAGGCTGGAACAAAGAGATAATGAAAGCATGCAACAGTATGTAAACAAGTTCTGGAAAGTGTTGCTGGAAGTAACTCCCTTTATGCAAATCACTGAGGATGAAAGAAAAAGGAAGTTTCGCTCTGGACTGCAACCAGCATATTGTTCGGGCATTGAATTGCACCCGAAACATACTTTGCAACAGCTCACAGCTTCTGCTCTTGCTACGGAGCAATTGGTGCTTAAGATTAAACAGGATCAAGGAGGTTCAAAGGGGAAGGACAAGGCTGTCCCAAATCTGCAAAAGGGTGGACAGCCACCTAAAAAGAACTTCCAGGAGACCTACAAGGGTGGTAAAGCTGAAAATAACACATCTAAAGATCAGGGCCCAAGGAAGAACAAATTCGGCTTAACCCCGGAGCAAAGAGAGCAATATGCCAAGGATGGAAAATGCTTTTCTTGTGGTAGCAAAGACCACATGTTTCGACAATGCCCAGATCGCAAACCAAAGCACGAGGACAAGCAGACCAAGGCTAATGTACATGCAGTTCCTGATGTGCAAGGAAATACAAGTCATGATGCAAAAGAGCGAATGGTTTGCAAGGCTTGGGGGCAAATCAAGGATCAGCCCGCCTTATTCATGTTTGATGACTGTGCAACCGATAACTTCATCTCTATGCAAACGGCAGCTGCATTGGGTATTGAGGTTGAGAACATGGGACCTCAGATTGAAGCCGAAGCTGCATTTATTGGTAAAGAGGTGCAGGTTACCCCATTGATAGGGAAGTTGCGCATCCATATCCAAGGCTACCTTGATAATGAACATTTCCTCGTTGCTCCACTAAATGGATGTGATGTATTGTTAGGCAAGCCATGGCACCATAGGCTTGAGCCCCGCAAAGACTACAAGTCCAATATGATTTCTTTTATGCATAAAGGCCGCATGCATTTTATTGATGCTGGCAAAGAAGGGGATTCAATCCCACTTGTCTCACACATCCAAATTAATAAAGCAATGAAAAAGAGTCTTTCTGCGTACTTGGTTTTTGTGCGTGATAGCCTTGTACCAAGTCTTCAAAATGTGGATGCTATGTCTAATGATAGGCTGAATTTTCTTTATGCATTCAACGACTATTTTGCTGACTCATTGCCAGGTGAATTACCTCCCCAAAGGCCCGAAGATCATTGTATAGATCTTGTGCCAGGTAGTTCTCCACCCAACAAACCCGCATACCGACTGAGTGCTGCACAACAAGAAGAAATCATGAAGCAGGTAAATGAGCTTTTAGAGAAAGGTTTGGTTCAGCCTAGTTCCTGTTAGAAGTCATCTCCTGTCTAGATTTATACACCAGGGCCTTTGTTGTGGGTGTGCCCGCCCTTATGAGGTGTTTTATCATTTTTCCTCACTCCTCGCATTTTTTCCCCTATTTTTTCCATTTTTTTGTGGCTTGGCAGGCAGCCCATTTGCTGGCCGACTGCTGAACTGGTCCACGACTCCATGCCAGAGCTGGCCGACTGCTTATGATCTGGCCGACTGGATGTGATGCTGGTCGTGGAGTTCTCAGGGCCAGTCGGCTGCCTACAGCAGGCCGACTGCTGCTATGGGGGCATATAAATAGGCCCCCAACCCCATACCAGTCATTGTATCATATCCGGGATCTTCTTGTGTATATCAGAGCAGAGTTACACGCCTACATCTCTCTCTCTCTTATGCTGTTCTGCATGCGTTTTTTGCTCTTGTGTTCCCAGATCTGGTCATCATCTCCGCTACGTATTCTGACATGGTATCAGAGCCCTAGGCTCTAGATAGTTCTTGGGATTTGTGTGAGCAAGAGGGGCACTGTTTTGTGGCTGATTGGTGGACTGTTTTGGACTGTTCGGGAAGAGGAGAAGCAAGAGGACGGCGGGCTGATTTGCTGGACAGCCACTTGCAAGTATTAGTTCTTCTTTGTTCCCACCCAACCACCCTTTTCAGAGTACATCCCCGCAATGGCAAATCTGTTTGAGATGGCCGAGAGGCATGTGAAGATCCCGACACTCCCCACGTTCCCGATGGACCGTCAGTTGGACGGGAGCAACTACGGCATATGGAAGGTTATGATGGAATCTGTTCTGGAGTCTTACGACCTCGCTGATTTCGTCGTTGTTGGTGTTCCACGGCCGGAAGCTGAGGAAGGGGAGTTACCGTCGATCCGGAAGGACCGGGAGGCTCAGACACAGATGTGGGGTCAACGCCAGGGTCCATTTGTTTATCTTTCTCAATTGCACACCACAGGTAATCAATCATGTAAAGCATATGACGCTGGCCAGAGGTATATGGCAGCATTTGGCCTCACTTTACAACAGGGTATCGCCCATGAAGAGGATTTCCTTGGAAGTACAGGTGCGGGTTATGAACCCTGCAAAGTCGTCGACGATGCGGGAGCATATTAACAAGCTCCAGGCTCTTCAGCAGGAAGTTCTTCAGGCTGGGAAGGAGATATCGTCAGAGGACATGGCCATCACGTTGCTGTCACACTTGCCCTCTTCGTACTCAGCATTTTACTCGTCTTTGATTACCACTGGCAGGCTCAGCACCATCACGTGGGAGGAGCTTGTGCCCATGGTCCTGGACCAGGAGGAACAATTCACGAACCCTCCTCAGGGTGGAGGTTCGGAGGCCTTAACTGGCCAACGGTCAAAAGGCCGTAACACGGGCAAAGGGAAGGCTTCGTCGGAGAAGTCTTTTAAGAAGAAGTCCGTTTCTGGCCGCGAGAAACTAAAGGCAAAGAGGACCTGTAATGATTGTGGCAAGAAAGGCCACTACTGGAGGCAGTGTCCCAAGCGGAAGACCGAGAAGGATGAAGATTCCTCAGCAGCAATCATGAAGACTCCGACTTTTGTGCACCAGACACCAATGTTTCATTTTCTTCAGGCAGGGAGGAGATTGGAGGACTCTCCGCAACAGATACTCGGGAGTGGATTCTCGATAGTGGTGCTTCCAGGCACACGACTCCTTCTCGTTCCGGTTTACAGGATCTCTGCAGGCTTTCTGGTCATATTCTTACTGGTGATACATCCACTATCCCAGTTCACAGTGAGGGCAGGATGGAGGTAGTCCCGATGGCAGAGGGGGGGAAGCATTCCTCCCAGGTGTTGTATGTTTCGACACTTGGTTTTCATCTGTTGTCAGTGCATCAGGTTTGCAAGACTGACGTACAGGTGGAGTTTGATGAGCATTTTGTTGCTCTCCGGGACAAAGCAACATGCCAGGTGGTTTGGGAAGGCGGAGTGGAGAATGGAGTTTACAGGCTTTCAGCACTCTCTCTCCCAGGTCCTCAGGTTTGTGATGAGTGGCAGTCTCGTAATGGCTACTTGTGTGTGGATACGCTGCAGGTGCAGGCTTTTCGGGACCAGTTGGTGGATAGCTTGCCAGTAGATGGCAGCAGTTGGCAGGAACTCTCCAGTACTGATGTTGGTAGTTCTTGTGTTCGTCAGTCAGAGGAAACTGAACAGGTAACTTATGCTCTGATGTCTCGTAGTATTCGGGACAAAGAACCTCCAGTAGATGAGGATGTTCTTTCCACGGGGACCTTTCGGAAAGCCAGGCAGGTGGCAGGTGATTACTTGCAGAAGGAGGTGTTTTCTCCAGGCTTTGTGGTTCCGAACTCAGAGGAGGTGGTTGATAGGTTTCAGAAGGCCTTGCGTGGTCTTCATAAAGTTTACAGGACTTGTTTGTGCACCGTACCAGGTGTTGATCCTTGTGAGCAGTGTGATGTCTCTGTGACTCAGAAGCTGTATGGTTCATTGATCTGGTTGATGGACACCAGATTGGACGGGAGCTTCCTGATGAGGCAGTTGAGCTCATGGTTGCAGATGTCTCTTTGGGAGGCAGGATTGCGTTTCCTGTGGTTTTTGCGGCATGCGAAGGATCATGGACTCTTGTACACGGGAGGGGGATTGTTGGATGGAGTCCGACTCCACGGTTGGAGTGACTCAGTTTGGGGAGGAGATCCGGACACGAGGAGATCTACTTCAAGCCCAGGAGCAGTTTTACGGAGCAGTAAGAGGCAGTCATCTTTTGCCTTGTCGACAGAGGCAGAGTACCGAGCTGCTTGTGATGCTGCTTGTGAGGTGGTGAGGATGCAGAGGTTGCATTGCAGGTTTGGGCTTCCACTGGAGGAACCCATGGTCATCCAGAGGCACTTTGTTCGTGAACAGATCGTTGCTGATGACATCTTGCTAGAGTTCTGTTCGACGGAGGACAGTACGGTGGACCTCTTCACGAAGTCGCTCTCTCAGGATTTGCTCAGGCGGCACCCCAGCTCCCTGTGGTTGGTTTCGCAGCCAGGAGCTGAGAGGGGGTGTTAGAAGTCATCTCCTGTCTAGATTTATACACCAAGGCCTTTGTTGTGGGTGTGCACGCCCTTATGAGGTGTTTTATCACTTCCTCACTCCTCGCATTTTTTCCCCTATTTTTCCCATTTTTTTGTGGCTTGGGAGGCAGCCCATTTGCTGGGCGACTGCTGAACTGGTCCACGACTCCATGCCAGAGCTAGCCGACTGCTTATGATCTGGCCGACTGGATGTGATGCTGGTCGTGGAGTTCTCAGGGCCAGTCAGCTGCCTACAGCAGGCCGACTGCTGCTACGGGGGCATATAAATAGGCCCCAGCCCCATACCAGTCATTGTATCATATCCGGGATGATCTTGTGTATATCAGAGCAGAGTTACACGCCTACATCTCTCTCTCTTGTGCTGTTTTTCTGCATGCGTTTTTTGCTCTTGTGTTCCCAGATCTGGTCATCATCTCCGCTGCGTATTCTGACAGTTCCTCACCTTACTGCTCTCCTATGCTTCTTGTTCAAAAGGAGGACGGATCATTCCGTATGTGTGTGGACTATAGAGCTTTAAACAAGCTTACCATCAAGAACAGATTCCCGATTCCCCGTATTGATGATATTTTGGATAAGCTTGATGGCTCGGCTTGTTTCAGCCGACTTGATTTGAAGAGTGGTTACCAATGCTCCTGCTACTTTTAATCGTATGATGAATAGGATATTCCGACCCCATCGCAAATTCACAGGAGTATTCTTTGATGATATCTTGGTTTTCTCCAAGAATGAGCAGGAACACAGAACTCATTTGGTCACAGTGTTCGAAGAGTTGCGGAAGCATAAACTTTTCATTAATGCCAAGAAAAGTGAGTTTTTCCTTTCGCAAATTCATTATTTGGGTCATATTGTATCCAGAGAAGGAGTAACAATGGATCCTGCAAAGATAGAGACCATTTGGAATTGTCCCGAATTGCAAAACGTACATCAAGTACGTAGTTTTCTGGGATTATGTTCGTATTACAGGCATTTCATAAGGCATTTTGCCATGATTGCCACTCCTCTACATGATCTCACAAAGAAGAAAATCACATGGACTTCAAAGGAACAGGATGCTTTCTTATAGCTCAAGCATGCTATATCATGTGGTCCAGTATTGATTGTTCCTGACTTGCACAAGTCATTCGTAGTTGAATGTGATGCTTGTGGTGATTGCATAGGAGCTGTCCTAAATCAAGAGTTGCATACGAGAGCTGTCGTATGGATATCTATGAGAAAGAGCTCTTGGCTAATTCACGCCTTAAAGATATGGAAACATTATCTTCTTGGGGCTGAATTTGTAGTCAAGACAGATCATCAAAGCTTGAGATACTTTTTATCTCAAACAAAGCTTTCGGAGAAGCAGATGAGAATGGCAAACTTTCTTTCCATGTTTCATTTTCAGATTGTGCATACTCCAGGAAAGAAAAATGTGGTGGCCGATGCACTATCCAGGAGGGGCCTTATGTAGCTGCAGTCTCAATGGCCTCTCATGGGGACTTATCTGCTATGACAGATTTGTATCATTTGGATGCTGATTTTTGCCATATATGGACTGATTTGATGGTTGGTCATTCACATGCCTCTTATGCTATCAACGAGGGTTATCTTATGAAGCATAATTGCCTATGTGTGGTGAAGGATTTGTGTCCAAAGGTTATGGACGAATCTCACACTCCACCATATGCTGGTCATCGAGGTATCATGCCTACTACTCGCATGATTCAGAGGTATTTCTTTTGGCCAAGCATGCGTAAAGACATTGAGGCTTATGTGCGTGCATGTATTACTTGCCAAAAGGTGAAATTTGACAGGCAAAAACCTCCAGGTTTGCTTAAGCCATTGCCTATTCCCTCGCAACCTTGGGAAAGTATTACTATGGATTTTATTATGGATTTGCCTAGATCCCAGCATGGGAATGATGCTATTTGAACCATCGTGGACAGGTTTAGCAAGCAAGCTCATTTCTTGCCCGTCAAGAAAACCATCAAAGCTGATCATATGGTAAAGCTTTTTCTTGCTAATATTTTCAAGCATCATGGTATGCCTAATGGGGATAGAGATCCCAAGACTACAAGCCTCTTTTGAAGGGCTTTATTTGATAATATGGGTACTAAACTTGAGTTTTCATCAGCTTATCATCCCCAAACGGATGGCCAAAGTGAAGCTGCAAATTCAGCCGTGTTGGATCTATTGAAGTGTTATGTGGCAAATCAAAAGAGTGCATGGGAAAAGTATCTTCCACTTGTTAAGTTTGCCTACAACAATACGATCCATGCCTCCACGGGAAAAGCTCCCTTTGAGATTATCTATGGCAGAGTGGTATTGCCACCCATCCTTCGAACAAAGGATGAGATTTTTGCAGCTGATGAATATGTTCGTGACTTGGATGTAGCCTTTGGTCAGGTGCGGACAGCCATTGCAAGATCTCAGGATATGCAGAAAATGGCTGCTAACAAGCACAGAAGAGACATCGAAGTCAAAGAAGGTGATTGGGTTTTGTTGAAATTTGAGAAGGCTAGGCTTCGGAAGAGGCCAGGACGGGAAGAATCATATCCTAAGCTTTCTCCTCGCTATTATGGACCCTTCAAGGTGATTCAGAAGATCAATGAAGTGTCATACAAGCTTGCTTTACCTAGTCACTGGAAGATTCACAATGCTTTTCATGTGAGTCTATTTCGGAAATATGTGGAGCCAGAACCTGACGAGCCCGTCACAGAAGATCCGCCAGAGATTAAAGAGCTTGAGCAGATCTTCTAGCCAGAACAAATTGTTTTCCACAAGGAGAGAAAGCTACCTGCAGGAAAGCTTTCCAGGAGATACCTTGTGAAGTTTAAGAATTATTTGCCTATTGATGCCAAGTGGGTAAATGAGGACTATTTTGTTGACTACCCACAGTTGTTGCAGGCATATCTTGAGGCTTTTCAGTTGAGGACAACTCTTTAAAAGCCCCGGGGGATGTCACCAATTCGCCGACCATTTGGTCCATCTCCAGATTTTGAGTCTCGTTCACTTGAGGCCAGGCCGGTGTCTCATGCGAGGAGGCCAATATTTTGCTGACATGAACGGGAGCCAAACTGGTGCCACCCGTGTGTTAGCAGGATGGTGTCGTATGGACGGGAGCCAGACTGGTGCCACCCGTGTATGACCTGGACTGTGTTCGACCCATGGGATTGTTACGCCATGGAAGAGCCAGTATTTGTGCCGTGTCTTACCTATGGGACTGTCACTCCATAGGGAGGCTCGTGCCTGGAACTGTCTTACCTCTGGGACTATCACTCCAAGGTTTTATATTTTACGTCGTGCCATATTTGTGCCGACAGATATTTTGTACTTGTTCCATGAACGGGACATATGTCCATGATACTATTTGCACATGCACTCATGTTCTGCATGTTTGAAACTGTTTTCGCATGACCTGTATTTTTGTGTTTGCCTGCTTGACGTGTTACTTACTGAGCGGGGACGCCTGCCAGTGAGTCGTGAAGTCTGCTCTGTCTTCTGACAAGTTTTGGTGCATGTGAACAGGTGGTAAGTATATTGAACATGTTAGTTTAATACTCTTATTTCTAACCTTCTGATTTATAAAGTTACATGTACACACCCACTTAAAAGTGGGCACCCACTTAGGGGCCAAGGTGGGGAGCCCCACTTAAAGTGTGTGTGGGTGGGTCACCTACCCAACCCACCTTGGAACTGGCCACCCACATGCAAACGTGGGGAGCCAGCCAATCCATTTGTTTCAACTCCACTTTAATTTTTATAAAAGAAGCCATCACCCTTCGTGGAAAAAGGAGGAAATCAAGCAACCATCTCTGGCGCACGTAATCCGAGGCAACTGTTGTATTGCTGCGTTTCTGCTCTCCAACAGACGCCGGCTGAACCGGCTGTACTTGCTGCGCCTGTTTACTGCAGGCGTCTACACCATCTCTCAGGCGACTGTTGTCCCTTCAGCAAGCGGTTGCATATATGCAGGCTGCGCTGCCTTTCTCTCCTGCACGCAGTCGTGGGCCACCTCCAACACGTGCTGCGTCTCATCTGCAGAGCAAGCTGCGCCTGTCTTTCAGCAGGGCTGCCCACCATCTACAGTTCACACGCTACGCCCATCTTTTACCAGGGCTGCCCACCATCTACAGGCGGCTGCCCATTCAAATCGGCCGGTTCCTCCACGCTGCAGCCAGGCAACTCCTCCCTTGCAAGTGGGTGCTCCTTCTCTCACGACAGGCGGCTGTGCTCTTTGCGGTTGTACTGGTCTTGGTGGCTGCGTTAAGTTCTCTACGAGGCAGCTGTGCCATCTCAACAAGGTGGCTGCTTCTTCTATCCAGCAGTGTTACCTCTCCTAAGGTTGCCGCTCCATTTCCTTCTTTGAAAGAGGTTGCACGTCTTCACACCTCTTGGGTGGCTACACCTACACAAATACCACGAGTATTGGTCCTCTATCTGCCGACCACAAGTAAGTAAATTTCCAGATTTAAATAAAGTACTTTGTGTTAAATCTGATAAGGGATTCCCGACTCCCTTTACGGCCAACACCCGTTCGGTGCCGGGTAGTCCAAGCTCTATTGGAGAACCTCGGTCCAAAGGTGCTGAGATCGGGAGAGCCAGGCGTTAGTACGAGAGCGCCTGTTTGTGCGTGGTCTCGGAACACCAGTGAGGCGCTCTCCGCGGAGTCAAGTGAAAGCACGGGACCGTAGAGACTGGACCACGTTAGTGGTCGTTCTGCTTCGAACTTCTACTTCGAACGTCGACTTCGAATCTATTTGTTTGGTACTGTATTCATATGTACATGGACATCATCTGGTTCTTGGAACCCATGGAGCATTGTATTTGTTAAATACTCCCAATAAATATATCATATATTGAGGGGGGGGTCGGCCCGTTCCGGCCCCAGTGTTGGTGTCCATCTTTCCATTTCATTTCATTTCAAGTTGTATTAAGTTGTACATTTCAAATTGTGGTTTTAAAGTTGTGCTATTACGCATGTGGGTGTCCAACAGAGTCTTCCCACTTGACGGGATCAGTTTCAAACACACTAGTAGATCCTGCTGTTCTCCAAAATTGATATCCATGCACCCTCAACTGATGTACCATCAGTATGGGACCCAACATTAGTTGACAGACTTTATCATACGAAAAGAATCTGAATGTGCAGCTGTTGGCAAAGTAGCTCTATGGTCCTGGAAGAGCCCTTTGAAATCAGATGTGGGATGCCTATAAACATTCAATTTATGTCCCGGGCATTGTAGCACAGTGATTGGAAGGACGAAGTCACCGGGCAGAGATCCCGGGGTCAAACCTCCCCCAAGCAACATTGTGATGTAAAGGAGGGGAGGCAGGGTCCGCTTGTGTGGGGTGCTTGAAGTTCCATTCAAAATATGCATAAATCTAAGGAAACTGCTGCAAAAGGTCACGGGCCAAGATTAGGGCACCCTGAGAAGAAATCCACTAAAAACATCCAAAATATGCATAAATCTAAGGAAATTGCTACCAAAGGTGAAGGTCCAAGATTGGGGCCGCCCTTAAGAAAGGGATGCAGAAACCCACCCAATGTAAGATACACCATTTGAACAAATAATCAAATTATCATTTTTGAGATCAGAACAATCAAAGAAAAAGAGGAACAATAAATCGGCAAAAGAAGAAATTTCCCTAAAAGGTACCTCGCTTTACAAGAACAGGCAAAAAATGCAGGTACGCGATCTGAAGGGATCCATTGCGTAGCCTGCCAGAAAGGCCGTTTAGACGAGAAGCTTGGAGACGAAGAAGGCCATAAAGCAGAGGAATACAAGGATGAAGAGGTAATCCAGCAGGAGAAACACCAGTGTGGAACCCCCCAGACTTCCTGCACGTACCGCCATGGATCTCACGTGCAAGCGAGGCGTAATCGATCGTGGCTCTTGCCTGCGTTTTTGTTTTCTAGGTCTAGGGGCCCCTATTTTGGTACCATAATTTTTATTTCTATGAGAAAAAAATAAACAACTAGGTCACCAAAATATTGTTTTGAGAAGAGTGGGGTTTGCCTAACTATACGGCCATCTCGTCCTCAGGCCCTAGGCCTCTCCCCCATGGTGAAACCAGAGGGGGTCCGAGGCACCCCCAAACCAGCCTCGAAGAGCAAACAACCCAGAGTCAGGTTCCCCTTCATTTAGAAGGCTCTTCGTCCCAAAACAAGTCATCAATACAGGAAGTGCATGCTCAGGGCTCGACTTTTCAGGCGACGGCATCAGTGCAAGGCATGCAGGGAGTCTGGTAGACTGCAGTCGAAAGCCGAGAAATCATGTATACACCTCCTCCACTACATGACCAACACGTGGCACCATTTCTAGGTGTAGATAACCGTACCTTTAGGCATTTCCAACCTAAGCCGCCGCCTGATTTTCGCTCAGCCTTCAATCCTGAATATGGCTTCCAAGGAGGAAGTGGAGTCGGAAACAGAGGCACCGTCGGGGTCGTCCATGAGAAGCGAAGAAACTTCGTCGACTCTAGTTCGCGGATGAGATTCGACAAATCAATGAAGCCCTCTCAAAGGTGACCAAAGGCAAATTCCTAAGGTTGTAGCCAAGAACGACGAAGCAGGAGGCGACCAGTATGATCGAGTTCAAAATACACAACCTGGAGCTGGTAAGAAAATCCTTGTTTCATTACCTGAAGATCTGGTTAATGAATGGAGTTCTTCTTACTAGGCATGTGTTGTTATGGGGATTGTGCTTTGGCCCCTGACCACCAATTGAACTTCTTCGATCCTAGATTAGGAATAAATGGTCTGTAAGAGGTTAGGAAGTAGAGAAAACACAATTTCTTCCCAATAACTACTATGATTTTCTCTTTAAAAATGAACAAATGGCTCTCAATGTACTAGGTGCAGGACAATGGATGATTATAAATTCTCCATTGTCTGTTTTTAAATGGTCACCGGATTTCTCTCCCTTGGGACCCAAACCTTCAGTAGTACCTATCTGGGTAGAGCTCTCAAATTTACCGTTGCATTTATATCCATTGTTAAAGCTTATTGTTAACCCGTTGGGAAGGCTATTAGGGATAAGACCTATTGATGACCTCAACCCGAGATGGCACCCCCAGGCTTTGATTGAGATAGATATTACTCAAGAGCTTCCAGTCAGTTTATCCATTTATGCTACTCTATAGATCAGCCGATAATATATAAGAATATCCCTAATACCTACTTCCATTGTGGAGCCAAGGATCATTATATTAGAAACTGCCCAATTAAATTCCCCCCCCCCCCCTCCTCCTAAGCCAGAGGAACGGAAGACCCTAAAACCGGACAATCATGGTTTTCAGAATGCAGGAAGGAGGAACAAACCCTTCAATAGGAGTTGGCAACCAAAGGGTAACTCCAAAGTTAAACATAACAATAGATTCACCCCCCTTCTTATGGACCTTGCTAATCCTTCCCAGCCAGAGGAGGAGCCATCTATGTCCCGCACTCTCAGGGTGTAAATAGACAAGGTACATTTGCTAAGGAAGTGGAGGACATGGACTTCCACGAAGAGTTCCATGAAGAGCAACTCCTCCCCTCACAAGCAAATGAAGAGTCTCTCAGGCTGTAAATAGACAAGGTACATTTGCTAAGGAATCGGAGGACATGGACTTCCACGAAGAGTTCCATGAAGAGCAACTCCTCCCCTCACAAGCAAATGAAGAGTCTCTTCTTGGCAAAAGAATAAAAAATCCCTCTCTAGCTGCTATTAAACAAGGGATAAGGAATGGCAACTGAGTGAAATGGGAACCTCCAAAAGGAGGCAATCTCAAGTGGAAGGGATGCATTCCCCAGCCCCCAATGAGAAGACTCCCAAGCCCTCTCGGAAACCTCCTTCCAAAACCCCCAGAACATGATGCTAGACAACATCACAGCATTGTCCTTCAATACTAAAGGACTCACTGATGAA
Source organism: Cibotium barometz (assembly GCF_041138505.1). Taxonomy (NCBI): domain Eukaryota; kingdom Viridiplantae; phylum Streptophyta; class Polypodiopsida; order Cyatheales; family Cibotiaceae; genus Cibotium; species Cibotium barometz. Next base: position 9,048,907 of record NC_141077.1, on the reverse strand, counting down.
ATTAGACGTAGACTTATAAAAGATTGGATGTGGCAGTCAGGTTTAAAGCCTTCCATTATATGTCTTCAAGAAATCAAGGTAGTGGGTGACACATTACAGAGGAATCTCTTGATAGTGTCCAAGAATCACTGATGGTTTGTGACAGACCATCAACATGGCAGTGGGGGAACGCCATGGGTATAGATGAATCTTTAGCTGCATGCATCAAAGAGATTAACATTGACCCCAAACACAGATGGATAGCTATATGGATTGATACAGGGGAAGACATTTTTACTGTGATTTCAGTGTATGCCTTGGGCCCTGCAGGGTCCAAACCGGAGTTGTGGTCATCTTTGTTGAGAATTCAGTCACCAATTCTCCTGCTTGGGGACTTTAATATGGTGGAATCTCAGTCAGATAGGTACAAGCAATTGGGTCATACTATCAAAGGTCAAGAAAAGAAAAGATGGGAAGAATGCAAACGATTACATTCCCTACATGACTTGGCATCCTCAAAAGACTTCACATGGAGAAATGGAAGGTCAGAATTGTTGACAAGAAAGGCTCGGTTGGATAGATGCTATATGTCAGATGCTCTCAATCAAAAATACCTAAGCTCAATGGTAAAAGTCATGAAGAACATTGTTCTTTCAGACCATTACCCCATTGTTGTATCTCTTAAATCATCTTGTGTTAGAATAAAATCTAGGTGGTTCCATACAATCCAAAACTATTTCAGATGCCATCAGTTCAAGAAGGAATTAAACAAATTTGGGAGGACTCCTTTTCCTCCATTCGTGCCCCAGCAGCCTAGTCAAAAGCTATGAGGGACTCTCAACACTTCCTAGTGTCTGTTAAAAAAGAGGTGACCAAAGTTTGAGCTCACAAAAAGAACAGCAAATACTCTTGTCTTAAGGAGCTTGAGAACAAAATGTTAGCAACTCAGGAGGATTTGAGTAATGAAATTAATACTCTCAGAGAAGATCTAAGGAAGGAGGAAATAAATCAAACCAATATCTGAAACTTTTCATTAGAGAGTGGTGGGCTTGCGCAAAATAGACATACCTTCCAAAGAAATGTTCAAAATTCTTAAGAAGAAAGCCTTTCTTCAAAACCCCTAATGGTCATCTGGCAAAATCTATTACATGAATATAGCAAATGAGCATTTCTCGAACATATTCAGCAAGCCTCTAGTTAAAAATGAAGAGAAAGATAGGGCATGCAAGGTGATTGCAAAATGCAAGCAGAGAACGGTCCCCAGCTCCATAGCAGCAACTCTTGAAGCTGACATTACTGAGGAAGAAATTGCAGATGCAATAAACTGTCTTTAAAATGGAAAAAGCTCGGGTATAGACGGGCTTCCTGTAGAATTCTTTAAACAATTCAAGAATGTGCTTACTTCACCTCTCCTTCGGGTGTGGTAGGAAAGTGTAGACTATAGAGCTATTCTAATATCCTTGAATGAAGGGATTATCAAACTAACTCACAAAAGAGGAGCAAAAGATGACCTCTCCAACTGGAGATCAGTTTCCATGATGCCTACAGCATACAAAATCTTTGCTAAAGTGTTGGCAAGAAGGCTTAGTGAGTGATAAGCTTAAAATGTGGGTCAGGGAGGAACAAAAAGGGTTCATAAAGGGACAGTTTATTTTAGATGCCATTATTGCTTTATGGGAGGTGTGGAACATGCTCAAGAGACGAACCAGGATTTCACTTCTTTAAAATCGATTTTGACAAAGCCTATGATAGGTTAGAATGGGACTTCATCCTTCAATCCCTAAAGGAAATGGGGCTAGGACCTCTATTCATCAAAAAAGTTGCAACATTGTTTGGGAATGCTAGAGCACGGTTAGTGATTAATGGTAAATTATCATAACCTTTTGAGCTCAAGAGATCTATAAGACAGGCGTGTCCTTTTGAGCTCAAGAGATCTATAAGACAGGCGTGTCCTTTAGCCCCTCTCCTATTTGGGATAGCTATAGATGCACTAGGGTGGTTTGTTCAAGATGCATTGCAGAAAGGGGAAATGAAAGGCATTAGACTGCCTCACAACAAGGGACAAATGTGCCTTCAGCTCTTTGCAGATGACACGAATGGATTGGTTCATAATGATGAAAAATCTATTAGAACCTTATGGGATTTCCTTCAGATCTTTTGCATGGCCTCTGGCTCATGCATTAATCACCAGAAAATAGGCATCAAAACTTTGATCAATGACCCTCCAGATTGGCTTACTCAATAGGGATGTCAAATCATAAAAGAGGGACAAATATTCTGGCTGCTGGGCATTGCAATGGGATTCGGGGTCTCATTGAAAGAGAGATGGCAGTGGGGAATGGAAAAAGTAAAAGCAAAAACAAAGTTTGACAGATGGAAAGGGTACCGATAGAACTAGTAGGAAGATGCTTTGGTACTTAAACACCTTCCTATACCTACAACCATCTACTCCCTATTGTGTTGGATGCCATCCAAGAGCAACATCAAAGAGATATAGTCAATATGTAGGAACTTCCTTTGGTCAAGGGATGCAGATATGTATAAAATCCCTAAGATGGCATGGAACTATTATACTCAACCTAAACCCAAAGGAGGACTTGGGCTCCCAAATATTGAAGATCTAGCCACTTGAATGGCAGCTAAATGGATTATCAGAAGCTTGTTCCAACCAAATTCAGACAGGTCAATCCTCATTCATAGAAAATTGAGTTCTCATAGGATGTTGGAGAGACAGCAATGGAGAAGCGTTCCATTTGTGCCTCTGTTCTTCACTAGAATCATGATTAAACTCTCTGGATCAAAGCTGGTGAGGAGCGTCTGGTCCTCATGGAATAGAGTAAAAGGACTCCTTCGCCTGTCAAAGATCACCAGAAAAGCTGCTGGTATCTTTTGTAAAGAGTCCATATGGTTATCCATCTGCCTAGAGAATAGTGTGGATACATACACTTGAAGAGAGCCCATAAATTATCAAAAAAGGGAATTCAATGTTGGGAAGATATATGGGATTTCACAACTCAAACGTGGTATGAAGCAAACAAGCTAAGGATGCTATACATAATCAACAGAGAGGATATTCTTTTCATTCAATCCAGAATAACCAAATGGGATCCTGGTGACAAGGCAATGCTCATACAGTGCAGAAGCCCCCTCACACTGGTGGATGCATTCAATTGGAGACATTCCAAATTATTCTTTCTTCTATTAGGGTAGGAATGAGAGGGTTTTGGAACCCGCCTCCTTTATTGGCCCCTTTACCCTAGCAGTTGGGTGATGCTAGAGAAAGTATTCCCATGATGCTATTCGCATGTCAAAGTGCCTTCTTTAGAAACACACAAAACACAGGGTTGACTATACCTTATTCCTCATTTTAAAAGTGGGTTCACAAGAGCACAACACCTCTACTAATGCTCTCTTTCACATACACTTTGGTTTCACCTAGAAGGCCCGTGGTGGCCACTCAACAAAACAAGCGGTCATTTCTCTACTCAAACAAATCAACATGCTTCGAGAAGAGAATGTCACACTCAAGGAACAACTTCATGTACTTAAACATTGTCTCAAAACTTAGACAATAAATTGAGGGTACTTGAGACCCAACATACTAAAGAAACAGTAACTATGGTGAAAGAAGAGATGAAGGAAGGCTTGTTTTTAACTTGATTAAGCTTTCATTCAGCAGCTAGTATTATTCATGTACTTAAACATTATCTTAAAAATTAGAGAATAAATTGAGGACCCTTCCCAACATACTAAAGAAATAGTAAATTAGAGAATAAATTGAGGACCCTTCCCAACATACTAAAGAAATAGTAACTATGGTGAAAGAAGAGATGAAGGAAGACTTGATGTTAACCCGATTTTAGATTAACTAGGCACTTTCTGCCACATATGTGAGAGTAAAGGATAAGTGTCATGTAAAGGAACTATAAAAGTTGTAACATTTATGAGAAATCTGGCCACACTCAAAATCATTTAATACAGCTAAGAGTTTTGGGCATCCAAGTGTGTGAATAAGGGCCAATTGTATATAATACATTATCTCATAAAGAATGGAAAGAATCCCCGTTTATGTTAAACACTATATATAATGAATGGACACAATCCCCCTCTGTGCTAAATGTAGTTGAGAGTAGAGATTGGATCATTGCTTAGAACATGTTCCTATCCATTCTCTATGTGAGAGAGAGTAGATAGTGAGAGGTGTATGAGTCTTTGTATTAAGCTGAATCAGGTTCTTCTACGACAAACAGGAAGGAAGGGCTTGAAGGAGAGAAGCTAGCAACGATGGCTTCAAGAGACCTAAGCTTGGACGCAAGTATGTACCCCACGATTGTTGTTGCTTGTTTGTGCATTTCTCTATCAATGGTTGAGTTTTGGAAAGGGAAAAACAAATAATAACATTTTAAATGAATGGTTGAGTTCTAGAAAGAACAATAACATTTCTAGTGCCGTACTGAGAGTCCTTCGCTCTTTTTTTAGTCTCTCTTCTCCCTTATGCAAGTATCTTTTCCCATAGCACAATGTTGTGTTGGTTGAGAAGAGGATAAGGTATTGAGAAGAGGATAAGGTATTGAGTTTTGTGAGAAAAGAAAGGAAAATTTGATTGTTTTTATGTTTTTTAATGTGTTATTTGAGTTTGTGAGTACTTGAGGAAAGGAAACCAAACATTCATGTACATTTTCATTTGTTTAGATCCCTACTTTTTCATGCCATGAAATTGTAAGTAAGGCTTTTTTACAATGTAAAACAACGCCAGATGGTTAAAAAGAAAAAAATATTGGTCAAAAGATAATGATGATATTCTTTTACAATGTAAACCATGGCCAACTCTTCTCTTTCCGTGGTTGTGTAGTTGAGTTACATGCATGGCAAAACAAATAGGGTAGTCCCCTGGTTGTGCCAACACACACCCCTTTACAAAATTCAAAGCATCAAAATGTACGTAAAAGATTAGGTCCCATTTGGGTGGTCTTAAGATAGGTTCACTAACCAGTGTGCATTCTTAAGTTCATCATATACCTTTTAACATTCTTCCATTCAATCAAACCCTATTAGTAGTCGATATAATGATCTTGTAATTTCATAATACCCAATGTGGCCCATAAATCTTTGTATACCTTTGTATTTTTTGGGGCAGTAATTCCAAGATTAGTTTGAATTTGCTATCATAGGTGGAAAATACCATTTTTGGACACAATGTGTCCTAAGTTCATCCTATGCTCTTTACCTAAGATTGGCATTTCAAAGAGTTGAAGGATCTCTGATATAATGGACACCTTAGATACACCTTTTTAAAGCAAGCAAGGTGGTCCTTCCTTCCATCTTGAGTGAGCACACAAGTCATCTACACAAGTCATCTATGAGGGCCTCCAACCACCTTTGCAAGTAGCCCTTAAATGTAATGTCGTTGAAATGTGGCAGGTGCATTTTCTAACCCAAGAAGGGCATGGCATGACCCTATAGATAAATGTTCCACCCATTGTTGTAAATGCGATCTTGTGCTGGTCTTCTTTAGGGGGATTAGACACTTGATTATATCTCAAGAAACCATCCAAGAAGTTATAAGTTTATTCTCCAGCCACTCATTCTAAAATATGCTCTATGCAGGGCAATGGATAATGTCTTTCCATGTTTGTGACATCGATATTCTTTAGGTCCACACATACCCTCAGTTTTTCACTTTTCTTTGTCATAATGATAATGGGAGAAACTCAATCAGTATGTTGTTTCATAAATTAATCTCATAGAGCAATGAATTTATCACCTCCTTTACAATTGCTTAAGTACTTCGGATTCATTTGCTAAGGTCTCTACCTAATGAGTTGGGAACCTCATAATGGTATATTGCACCACTTCTAGTAGAATTCCCTTCATATCTACGTACTTCTAAGCAAAACAATCCTTGAATTCTTTCAAGAGATCAACCATTCTTTCAATACTAGTCTGGGGCACATCAACTGTTGAAATGTGACAGGTGCATTTGTTAACCCAAAGGGCATGACCCTATAGGTAAACATTCCACCCATCGTTGTTGTAAATGCAATCTTGTGCTAATCTTTAGGGGTAATGGACACTTGATTGTATCTAGAAACCATCCAAAAAGGTGTAGGTTTGTTCTTCATGCACTCATTCTAAAACATGCTCTATGTAGGGAAATGGATAATGGTCTTTGCTGCATGTTGTGGAATTGACATTCATTAGGTCCACACATACCCTCAATTTCCATTTTTCTTGGGAAAAATGATAATGGGAGAAATCTAGTCATTATGTGATTATGGTTGATTTCATAAATGAATCTCATGGCAATAATTTTAAGAGATCAACCAATTCGTCCTCATGAGGTTTTGCCATGCTTTTCTAGCAGGCCCATCATATGATACGCATCTCACTCTTGAAATGGTCTCCAAAACTGATCTTAGATCTAGCTCCTCCCCATCATCTTCCTCTTCTTTTTAAGCCATGATCCTCTTAGCTTCCCTTTTTCCATCTTCTGTGCCAAGGCTTGATTTCTTTTCCTTCTCTCATTCTTGGTGATTCAAGGTTATGTCTTTTCATCAAGTTTTTCTATGGTTTGCTTTCCACCGTTGTTCACTCCTTTGTTCAATTCTTCATCCCATTACTCAGAGAATTCCTTGTGTAGAGAATTCCTTGTGTAGAGAATTCCCTATGTACTTTCGTGGCTTCAATGTACCTCAACCACCACTAATCATTAGTTGGTTCTCTCCATAGGGTGGTGTCATTGCACTTAGCCATGTAGTGCTTTTATTTCAACCTTTTTTTGAGCCGCTACCTCTTGGCCGCTCCTCATTATCTAAGCTATGTTTACTGGGCAAAACACTATTGTATTTAACACCCATGGTTCTGACCCCTAGCATGAGTACCAAATCCTAGGTCTGCTATGTTCGTCTCTATGTATTTTGTTCCTCTTGTAGGTAGCACGTCAGCGGCAATCACATGTAGTTTTTACTAAAATCAATAGGAGGAAGGGATACATACATCCTATCCTCTTTCGATTAAACACACTTGGAATGAGGTATTCCACTCTATCGTGTTAGATTCATTGCCAAACAAGTTGTCATCCACCATTGGATGTGTTTTGTAGGTCCGTATGTCCACCTTCATAACCTGGCTATCTTTTCTCAAGTATATATGTTCTAATGTCCAATCATGCACCAACTTGGCCATAGGAGTTTGGTTGGTGCTAAACTTGAGTTCTTCCAGGTACATAGGTCCACCTTAAGAACTTGGCTATCTTTTCTCAAGTATATATGGTCTAATGCCCAATCATGCACCAACTTGGCCATAGCAGTTTGGTTAGTGCTAAACTTGAATTTTTCCAGGTCCGTAGGTCCACCTTCAGAACTTGGCTATCTTTTCTCAAGTATATATGGTCTAATGCCCAATCATGCACCAACTTGGCCATAGGAGTTTGGTTGGTGCTAAACTTGAGTTTTCCACAACTTGAAAAACTATTTGTTTTTCCACGGGTGTGAAAAAAAACTTTCAAGGCATGAAAAACTATAAATTTTTTAGTTTTGATTTGGATGTTTGAAATACCAAGATATTTTTCCACAACTTGAAAAACTATTTGTTTTTCCACGGGTGTGAAAAAAAACTTTCAAGGCATGAAAAACTATAAATTTTTTAGTTTTGATTTGGATGTTTGAAATAACAAGATATTAACTTTTTCATGAACTTGTCTTCTAGTTTTTCATGGGCATGAAAATGTCAATTCTTTCAAAACAAGGACAAGATTCTTTTAGATAAGGAATTTTAATTTTAGCAAGGCAATCCCTGAAATCACAACACAATTTTTTATAGTTTTTCATGGTCACAAAAAATGATTTTTACGGGCATGAAAAATTGTTCTACATGAAAAACCAATAAATCATAATTTAATGATTTGATAATGTTCATGAGTGTTTCTCTTTTTTAAAGTTTTTAGTTTGAGTCCTTTAAGCATGAATTTTACAATGTTGTTATAAACACCATTTTTTTTATTTTGATTACACACACAAAAGTATATAAAAGGATGCATTTATATGTTGGTTGCTTTTTGTTGTTGGAATTTGACTTTATGGTCAGTGTACATAAAGGATCATAACATGTTTTAGCTAACTGTTTATCTCAAATTACCAATGGGGTGAACTTGCCATCGGTGTTGATAATGACCTAGATGCTTGTTTATTCAAGTTAGATTTGGTCTTGAATGGAGTAATGACATATTGCAATTTCTTGCTTATGGTTTTTTGGAAGATGACCCATTGAACAAGGATAAGAAATATGATAGCTTATCAGGCTAGCTACACCTTATCAATTGTAACTATATAAGATTTGGGAAATGATGATCTACTAAAAAGGGGGTGCATAAGGGAAGATGAATTTTTAAGTTTCTTAAAAGAAGTTCACTCTCACGATAATAGAAGGACGCTTTGCTACCAAGGTGGCTCGCCGCCGCCGCAAAGTTCTCCAAGTAAGTCTATGGTGGCTAACATTATTTGGTGATGCCATAGAATTTGTTATGAGAAATTTCAAAGATTTGTTGTATTGCAACAAAAAGATAAAATTCACCTCACACTAGTTATAGTCATCCAACCCTTTGAGAACTAGGGAATCGACTTCGTAGGACTTATCAATCTTGTCCCATGATAAACCTAAGCACGTTACATTATTGTGGCTACATACTATTTCACCAAATAGGAAGAAGCCACAACCTCAAGGAAAGCTGGCACTCATACCATAAAAAAATTATTATATGGGCAAGTCATTTCTAGATTTTTGTCCACCATTAGAATTGGTAAGTTATCAAGGATCACATTTCATCATTGAGTGCCTCTTGAAAGGTTTTTTGATGATTCATGGAAAATCTTTGCCCTATTACAAGCCAATGGTGGCAAAGCTGAAAGCACTAACAAGACGTTATGCACTATTCTTATAGAAACTATTGAGGCCATCCAAAATGATTAGGAATATGAGCTCACACTTTGTGCTTTGGGCCTACCAAATGTCTTACAAAGTTGCGACTAGATAAACACCATTCTGGTTATAGCATATGGAGTAAACATAGTGGTGCCAATGGAGTACATTGTGCCAAGCCTGATGATTGCAATCAATGAATGACTAACAAAAAATGCAATGGCTGAAAGGTTGATTAACCTCAAGAAACTAGATGAAACCAGATTGGTGGCATCACAAGGGTTGATGGTTGAGAAGTTCTATAGGAAAAAATGGTTTGATCAAAATTTTAGTCAAAAACAAGGAACGTTAGGAAGGTCCTTATGTTTGGGGTTGGTTTAATCAAGAAGAAGAAATCAAAATACTAGATTATGGAACCATTTCAAGTCACAAAGATCACTTCACAAAGAATTCAAATCCTTAATAGTATCAAATTGGAGGGATACATCAATGGGAGCAAAACTAAAAAAGTATTATGGACTCTTGAACCAAGACATGCTAGCTGAGGAGGAGGAGGAGCCCACAAAAATAGCGCCGCCTTCCAAGTCAAAGACTCAACCATCTTAAAGGCAATGGTGGGTAAAGAAACATCTTCTATAGTCTTAAGGTTACTGTGAAGCGGAAAGGAAGGTTTAGCTTACCAAAGCAAGAAGTCGTGCATTCAATAAGGAGGGCATCATTAATGACCAAACCCCTAACATAAGCTAAGACCATGGATTGCACACATGAATAAGTGAAATCCATGGATTGCACATCTAAAGAAGTGTAATCCAAAAAGGATTAAGCAATGATAATGCTCAAAGCTCAAGGCTACTATAAAGGAGAAGCACAAATCTGGATACTAAAGGAAAGAGAAAATCAAAGTAAGAGTAGTTTTAAGGTTCCCTACATCAAAAGCCCAACCAAGGAAGGGAGATCTAAAACCAATCTAGAAGAGAAGAAGAGTTATGGTAAGAAGCCACGAGAATATTAGAAGATATGGAGAAAGAATCCACAAGAACCTTTGTGCAGCAAATAACACAATCATAATCAAAGGCTGTATTAAAACAAGTAAATGCCTCCAAAGGAAAGAAAAGTAGCAGACACTACACAAGCACACCAATTTTGGACAAAGGAATGGAACCACAAGAACCTACTACAATGTCAATGGACATCCTAATACACTAAAAGGATGAGGAACTATAGTGTTCAAGGAAATAGTTGGAAGATCTCCGATTACACTTGCCATCAACTTCTAAAGGGGACTCCATGTATGATTGGGTCCAAACAAGCAACATAGTCATCAAGATGCCAAAACAACAAAAAAGAAGAAAGTTAAAAGCCAACTGTGAAAAAAGAAGAAAGTTAGAAGCCAATCACGAAAAAAACAGTGAGTTTTTTACAATCGTGAAAAACTCAAAGGTCTTTCACGTCACATGGAGGAACACACAAAACCTAATCTAAAGGCCTCCTTACCCTATACATTAACTCTAAGACATTAACAAGCTGAATTTGAAGTAGACCATCAAAGGTTTTTCACATCACACGGAGGAACACACAAAACCTAATCTGAAGGCCTCCTTACCCTTTACATCATAAATAAAAATTGAAGCAGATGATCAACCTTGAAAAACTCAATTTTCGCACCTTCAAAGCTAAGAGGATCAAGGTGTTTTGGGGGGTGCACAACATTACTAACCTTTTTCTAACATAAAATAAACCCTCCAAATTCAAAACATCTAAGATTCTTTAGTTTTTTACACTGTGAAAAACCAGAAGAGTTTTTTGCACCATAATACATTTTTGCAGCAAAGGGTAAGAAAATCTTGAGTTTTTCACACCATGAAAATCCATAGTTATGGTTTTCCACAGCCATGAAAATGCCCACTTCCCAATAAGTTGACAAGTGTCAGTGAGTTTTTTTAAAAAAAGAGACAACATGTACCTATTATCATAATAACCCCACTATGCTAATCGCATCATCATTCCTAAGAAAGGAGAGATTAGATTCTTCTTATGTTCCCATATTTTGTTTTTTTCTCATCAGTTTCTTCATCAATGTTGTGCATACATTGCTCCTTGCTTTCCTCTGTGCTTTAAATTTCCTACAAGCTATGGTTGTGCATTGTCACAACAACATAAGCACGTGGATCTACAGCCTCATATGAAAACAGTCACACCATGATCACGCATGACCAACAACAATTTCCGTAATCACACACAGCCTCTTACATCAGCACAGTGGGTAGGCACAAATCACTTGTTTCTTTTCTTATGATTTGATTTGTTCATCTTCCCTTTCTTTCATGTGCTTTGATTCTCTCCTAATCCATGCTTTCATATCATACCTCTCCATATCATAACTCAAAAACCCTAAAAAATCAAACACTAAACTTGAGAAAAGCATAACATGCATACATGTTCTTCTCAATTTCATAAATATTGTGACTTGGGACATCTTCAACACAATATTAACCTTAAAGAAAATCTATGATATCACTAACCTGTTTAGAAAAATTGACTAGTTTTTCATGCCCAACTCAATTCTCTCAAAATGGTCTAATATATAAGTTAACCTCACAATCATTTGTGGGCCACTCAATTAACCATTCCAAATCTAAAATCTTGATGTGAAAAACTAAAAGAGATTTTTTTTGTTTTTCACGCTAGACCCACGGATGACATATAACTAGAAATCATATTCCCTGACTATATTACATCATACTAACCCATGGGTGACTATAAAAATGAAAAAAACATGTCCACTTCCAACCATGAAAAACCAGTTGGTTTTTCACACAGTGAAAACCTTAATTTTTTCACGTCAAGAATTAACTAACTTTTTAACATCTAATGTTGCTTCCTAACATGTATGATCTAGCTAACCTACTAACATATAAAAAATTCAAAAAATTGTCACTATTTAAAACTCGAGTAGTTTTTCACCACCCTGGTTTTTCATGTTAAAGAAATGTCACCAAAAATAGCTTCACAAGGATGCCTAGAGATCTCCACTTGCTATATGTACTCCAAATGGTTTAAAACATCATGCCTGGTGACCCTAAAGCTATTTTTCAAGGCTGTAAAAAATCATCTTTCACATCCATCTTGGACCTTACAAAGAACACTCCAAAAGTATATATGGATGCTTATTGAAGTGAGCCTAAATAGAAAAACACCATCGGTACCTAAGTATATATGGATGTTATTAAAGTGAACCTAAGTAGAAAAACAAGAAAAACACCATCAATACTGCACCTTGAAAAACAAACAATTCTTAATAGCATGAAAAGATATGCAGAATAGGTCTAAAATGATTCTATAGCCTATTTGTAGGTAGGAAATATAGTTAAAATGCCATGCAAACTATCCAAAAATCTAAGATGAACTTAGTAGATTTGCTTAACACATTTACACAGTGCTCTCTACTTCTTTGTCATGGAAACTAACCAAACAAACCTCACCAAACTAAGAAACATAGCATTTCTCCTACCATCCTAATGTTTATAGGTTGATTAGTATTTGTACGTGTAAATAGGATGGGTCCTAAGAAGGCAGAGATAGATTTTGAGTATAAGTCTCTAGTGACCTCAAAGGAAGAGGGAACCACTCTCTATATAATGATACCAGAGATGCAATGCATTTGCCACCACCGTCCTCATGGACAAACACGGGTGAAAAAAAAGACTTACCTTTTGAGGACATGTTGAGAAGGAGAGGAAGTTTTAACACAAACGGCATCAAATATGAGAACATCTCACGGGCAAAGAAGGCATGTAGGTCCTTGTCTATATAATGCAAGTAAAGCCTATAGTAGACAAATACAACAAACTAGACATATATAAGTTGTAGAAAGTACATCTTAGTAAAAGCAGTGCAACTAAGCATATTGTAACTCAATAAGCACGACAACTAGGCATACTATATCTACAAAGATTTAAACAACTATCTTCAAGAACATCAAACTAAGGTAGTTAATCCTTATTTCCTAACCAAGCTCATTAGCCATGTTAGTGGGATTCCCTTGTCAATAGAACTACTCATAGAGGAGGATCCAATTAAAGCATGGGATCCAGAGGTTAAGGAAGAAGCCATGTAAGAGTCAACTACCCTGATCATTGCAAGCACATGAACTATTGGACAAGCTAGAACTAAAGCCAAAAAAGGGGTAAGACTAAATCCACAACCAACACCAACTTCTGAAGAAGGAGTAGCAAAAGAAATACATGATAATATTTTGGAAGGGCCACAGTCTCCACCACATACTTCTTCTTTACATAACTTTGGAATTAATTTCATAACAAAAGTGGATTAAGTAATAGGTTTGGAACACATAACCTTCTCCAAAGCATAGCCAGTGTCTGCTACACCCATAGAATTTGACAAAGGTAGTAGAGAGACTGATGTAGGATCTAGTGAAGGTATGCAGACCATGGTGCAAGTCACTATAGACACTGAAGTGTACGTAATTGTGCCAATCTCCATGACCATGATGCAAGCAGAATGCTTGCTAACAGAGGCCACCCCAATGCCAATGTTAATGATGGTATCTCACCACCCCAATGCCAATGTTAATGATGGTATCTATAGATGCTATTGCCAACACATCATGTAATAAACATGAAAGAGAGATAGCTAGCTATAACGAGGAGGAGGATGCTAAGCATATAAAGCTCTATAACACCCGGTATGAAGGCCTATGAATGCCCACACCCCAATGTTAGCAAGCAGAATGCTTGCTAACAGAGGCCACCCCAATGCCAATGTTAATGATGGTATCTCACCACCCCAATGCCACAGAGGCCACCCCAATGCCAATGTTAATGATGGTATCTCACCACCCCAATGCCAATGTTAATGATGGTAGCTATAGATGCTATTGCCAACACATCATGTAATAAACATGAAAGAGAGATAGCTAGCTATAATGAGGAGGAGGATGCTAAGCTCTATAACACCCGGTATGAAGGCCTATGAATGCCCACACCCCAATGCTAGTATTTAATGAGATGAGGGAATAGGTGCATCTCACCACACTAATGCCTGTATTACTGATGGTATTTATAGATGATATTGCCAACAAATCCCGTAAACATGAAAGAGAGGTAGCTAGGATGCTAAATATAGAAATCTCTATAACATGTAGCATGAATGCCTACGGACTCCCAACCTCCCACTAATGCATAAAGTGGACAAACTACCTATGGAGGTCACACAAGGAGGGTTGACATCCATGCCTGATGGTAAAGAGCATTGCCTAACTACCTATGGAGGTCCCAGAAGGAGTGTTGACATCCATGCTTAATGGTAAAGACCATTGCAAAACTACCTATGAAGGTCACACAAGGAGTGTTGACATCCATGCTTAATAGTATAGAGCACTACCTATCTTTGTCCTATGAGAACATTGATGCCTAACATGCACAATATCTGCAAGCCACCAAGACCCACGAGAATTGGGTATAGTAGAGACTGCAACATTCTTTCAATATAACTCATGGACAAGACTCAAACGTAGTTACATAAGCAAATGAAAAGTGTGCTCATGGATTCCTTAAAAGAAAAATATTTGGAGCTCCAAAAGGTGTATCTCATGGACAAGAATCAAGCGCTATAAATAGATGAAAAGCATGATCATGGATTCCTTAAAATAAAAAGATTTGGAGCTCCAAAAGGTAGTTAATAGAGAAGATCACAGCACAAGAACAAGTAGTAGAGGTCCAAGCCCTCAAAGGTAAGATCAAAGAGCTAAAAGAGAAGAACAATCTACTAAGTGCCAAGTTTGCTTGTAGGGAAAAGGATGTGAATGCTCAAAGGGCATAGATCTATAGGGATATGCAAGTGCAACACAAACAAAAAGAGCTCACAAAAGCCCATGTGAAGTTCAAGAAGGACCTCAAGCTTGAAAATGAAAATTCAGATATAAGCAAGGCTAACCAAAGCCAAGAGCAAGGTTGAAATACATGAAAAGATTTTTCCCAAAGCTAGAAACACAAATCGCAAACCTCACCCAGCAAATGGAAAAATAACAAAAGTAAATGGAATTCCTAAATAAGTGCCATGCTCAAGCCTATGTGCAAGCTCTAAGGATTGGAACGGGCACAAGAAGAAAAGGAGAATAGATGTGGTAAGACACTAGGATGTGGTAAATCATAGATTATGCAAGAGGTTTATGAAAATGCAATAAAAGCTCAAGGTGAGCTTGCAAAGGCAAGATTAGAAATGCAAGAAAAAAAAGTCAAGGGGCTAAAGTCAAGTATGTACATCTCTAAGAGACCAAGACTGCAAGAGAGGCAACCATCACTAATTGGCTAAAAGCTAAAGAGAATTCAATTATTTAGTTGTTACAATAATGAACTCAACCACAACAAGAAACATAGAAATAGAGCAACTATACAAGCCCAATGAGAGAGCTTACACATTGGCTACTCTAGACAATAACTCTAAGGAAAGTAGTGGTTGTAAATCAATAGAATGGTCCTCCCATCACACCTCTCAACATGATTGGAGTGGGTGGTCAAACTCAGAGATCAATTATAAGAAATCCTAACCCACCTGTGAATGGAAATAACAAGACTCATAGCTCAAAACACACCTGTTGTGGAAAAGTAAGTAGAAAACCACACTACTTCAATAGCGGGATGCAAAAAGAAGAGGGGCCATAGAAGAAAGAAATCCATAAAAGGGGGCAAAACGGAGAAAATTAAACGAGTGAACTTGGGAACACCTAATGAACCAATCTACATGAATGATCTTGATGAGGATTCTGATTTGGTGCACACACGTTGGTTCTAAGAAAACTAGAGACACTCAAATAAAAACTAAGGAGACTAAAAAGGAAAGGATGCATGCCCTCAAGAAACCAAACAAAAAGAACCTCGGTTCATACCCTGACCCTATAAAATAATTGAAACAACTTCATGAGCTCAGGAATATGGCCACACATACTCAAGAGGAGTTAGAACCAAGACCAAAACAAGTAAACATCTCTGACTCTATTCATCCAAACAACCTAAAGCCTATCATAACCCGCAAACCCTTGGATATACCTAGTGTCTTCTTTGAGGTTAGTGAGAACTCACATGTCTCAAGCATCGATTCTCAACTCTTTAAGAGAATCTTTAAGTATGAGAACCCTAAACCCATTCAAGAGGTGGAAATTCCAATATCACCAGCACCCTCATATGATAGAGAGGTGATGGGGGTACTCCCTTAAACATCCCTAAATTGTTGGAGTTCATGGCTTCTGAAACAAAGACCACCGACGACTACACACTTGTGTGGAGATCCCAAACTCTTCAGAGCATTGAAAGCACTTTTAAATGGAGAACTCAACATAGGACTACCACCATTTGTAGAAACCCACAAGACTCAACCCTACTATGGAAAGACTCAACCCTACCATGGAAACTCAAGTCATAGAAGATCCGAGAATCCAAGAAGAGGATGAGTATGCCAAATTAATAGTCGAAATTCCATAGAATAAATTGGGTAAATACTTTGAAGGTGATGAATAAATTGGGTCAATACTTTGAAGGTGATGAATCTAACGCATTACTACCAATCACACTACCAAGGGCATCATAGTAATGGGAGTCCTTGATGGTGGTGTAGGAGTCAGTATAATCACCAAAAAATGCTAGGAAAAAATGGCCAAACACAGACTTGAAGTCTCATACATTGTGGTTAAAATGGTTGATGGTGCTGTTACCAAACCAATGGGAATGTTACGCAGCCTTAAGATCAAGGTGTTGAAACATGGGGTGAGGCATACATTCATTGTGATGGACTTTTCCAAGAAACCTGATCCTTATGAAATAATATTAGGAAGACCATTCATGCATGAAGCTAAAATGGTCCGTGAGTGTGATTGGTCCAAAAACCATGTCTACCTACAATTTGATGACTCAATCCTTAGAGTAGACCTTGTGAGACTGGTCACGTATATCCAATGGGTAGTGGTGGACTATTTGACTAGAGATCTGATACTACTATCCATTCAACCCCTTTGCAATACTGCTATACTGGCAGAGAAGAGGCTGATGTAGGGAAGGACCAACCCTACAAAGATGCTAAAAAAACAAGTTATTAAGCCTAAAGATGATCTAAACTAGATACACATGATGGCTATAATCGATAGTTATCCATTCAACCCCTTTGCAATACTGCTATACTGGCAGAGAAGAGGCTGATGTAGGGAAGGACCAACCCTACAAAGATGCTAAAAAAACAAGTTATTAAGCCTAAAGATGATCTAAACTAGATACACATGATGGCTATAATCGATAGTTATTGAGCTAGAGTATCTACATGGGTTCCACTGATGGTGAGGAGCTCCCTCTACGGTTGTGCCCCTACAAATGATTCATGCTCTACCTTCTAATACTGAGGGGAATGGTTACAGTTAACTTGAGTCCACATGGGATAAATCAAGCTTAAGCACCAATAGTGGTGAGGAGTCTGAAAGAGAGACTAAAAGTGACACCAACTCCTCAGTCACCACAAGACAAATAGAGCTGACAACATCAAAAGAAACTGCAATAAGGAGTAGCTCCGAATCTAATATAGATTCCCAATCTGAAGAAAGGAATAAAGTTCTTCAAAACACCAAGGTGCATTTTCGAAGATGGCGGAGACATAAATGCTATGCAGCGAATCATCATAGAAGGCTGCAAGAAAGAATAACTACCACCCAATGGCTCCAGTACATGGGTGTAGCATCAAAAGTTTATAGACAATTGGGGAGAGGAGGTAAAAAAGGTCAAGTATTGTAGGCCACCCCCAATTGATATAACTAAGGTGAAAGTCTTTAATGAACCAAAATTAAGTCGCTCAGCAAGGAGGAAACAAAATTGTGAACTCACATAGAAGGAACGAGAGCCTAAGGTTACAGCTGAAGCAGTTGACAAAGGAAAGGAAAATAAGCATGATTTGTGCCTAGCACCTAAGCATTACAAGTCATACACCATAGGGTAATGCAAGTTAGTTTTTGATAATGCCAAACCTAACTCCACAAGTGAGAGTGGAGGAGTCTATGATGGGCGTGCAAAGGTCAAGGAAGTAGACTTGGCTGAACTAGGAGAAGATCCTATGCCTGTCTACATAGCCAAGGACGTAAATAGAGCCGAGGAGGCTAAACTTGTATTTCTCCTCAAGCAGTATAGGGACTGCTTTGCGTGGACTTATCATGACATGAAGGGAGTGCTTGCTAGTGTTATACATCACACCATCCCAATGGTACTAAATGTGAGACCAATCTAGCAAACGATCATATCCAATGAATCCTAAATATGCCAAAAACATGAAGGAAGAAATTGACAAGCTTATTGAATGTAGATTCATTTATGAGATTGATCACTCTGAGTTGGTTTCACCTATCATGGTTGTGCCTAAGAAAAATGAAAACTTAGAGTACTAACCACGTGTATTCTAAGCCCATCCTCAACAACTAATGTTATTGTTTTGAAAAGATGCAGGGGAGAAGAGAGCTTGAGCTCTTGCAAGCACACACGCACTCACACAAACCCTAAAAGAGAACACACAAGGTGAGAGGCTGAAAATTTTTCTTCTTCTTCACACAACAAAAGAATTCTACAAAGAAGATAAAGTGACCAACACACATAATAGAGTATATACAGGCGGTCCATAATGTGAACACGTTGTGGAGCAGGTAGGTGTGGACTAGTTGGTGTAGTCTACCTGTAGAATCTCTAACAAAGATATGTCGGTGCCAGCTACCAAACCCGCCAGTGATGTAAATGTTGAACGGTCATGCAGGCACCTCGTGAGTGTCAGCTCATGTTGAGCTTGACATCTCAACACTCCCCCTCAAGCTTAACTCTCCAACTCATGAACTCCAAGGCCTTCGTGAAGATGTCAGTGACCTGATCCTATGTGCTGACGACGTAGGCCAAGTCGATGTCACCTGCCAAGACTCTCTCCCTGATAAAGTGGTAATACACCTCAACGTGTTTTGTCCACGCATGGAAAACTAGGTTCCTGGCAAACTGTATACTGCTAAGATTGTCACAATATATGACAACCTTGCTCTCCACATGCAACCCCAAAGTAGCTTACGTAACCAAGCTACCTCACACGCTGCCACCGCAGCTCCTCAGTACTCGACAGGGCAACCGTGGGCTGCTTCTTGCTGATCCCATGTCACAACAGCACTCCCCACCAAAGAAAACATAAATCCACTGGTAGATCTCCTGTCTGAGATGCTACTTGCCCAATCTGCATCTATGTACCCATATAGCTCCAATGGTACACCTGCTCTGCTACATAAAACAATGCATAATCAATAGTGGCCGTCAAATACCTAAGTGTGCATTGCACACTGTCAAGATGTGGTTTGTGTAAAACCTACATAAACTAGCTCTCTAAGCTAACAGTGTAACTCAAATCTGTCCTGCTGATCATGACATAGATCAAACTCCCCATAATCTTCATGTACACAGTGGGATCCTCCAACACATAACCTGCATCCACACTAAGCTTGCCATTTTGATCTAATGGCACCGATATTGACTTACAATCAGCCATCCCATACTTGGACAACATGTCTAATACATATTGTCTCTATTGACAGCCAATACCATCAGGTGTGCGAATGACCTCAATTTCCAAAAAGTAGCGCGGATCTCCCAAATCCTTAATCTCAAACTTCCTTTTGAGAAGACTTTTCACATTCTCAATCTCATCCAAGTTGTCACCCCCAACAACAATAAGATCATCTACACAGATGGTGATGATCACAATACAAAGAGTGATCTGCATCTGCCATATGAAAACCAATAGTGACAAGATACGAAGAAATCTTGTAATGCCATGCTCTTGGAGCTTGCTTCAGCCCATACAAAGCCTTACAAGGCTTACATACATATTCTAGGTGACCTGTATCCTCAAAACCAGGTGGCTGATCCATATACACTTCTTCTTACATTTTTTACATCCATCTAATGTAAAAACTAGCCTTTAGCTCTGCAGCCACCACAATCACGGCTCTCACAGTTGCCATCTTTGCAATCGGGGCAAAAGTCTTCTCATAATCAATCCCATGTGTCAATCTAGCCTTGTACATGCTTATGCTACCATCACTGTTACCTACACCCACTTACAACCATTAGCTTTCTTACCTTTAGGCAATGGCACCAAATCCCAAGTCTCATTTCCATACAACACATCCATCTCCTCATCCTCCATAGCTTTCTCCTAACACACATTTCCAATAGCCTCATCAAAACATGTGGGTTCTACAACCTGCATAACTTTTACCATATAAGCATAGTGATGTGCCACAAAAGCATCATAAGTCAACCTCTGCATAGGGTTTTTGACTCTTCTAGATGTTCGTAGCTTTGCATTCATGGCTTCCATAGCCTTCTTCACACACCAGCATGTATCATTGCTAGAATCCCAAGCTCCTCATCAAGGCTCATCTCAAGCCACTAGACTCTCCATCAACAAGAGAATGCCCTGTAGAAATATTAGGCATACCAAGGGACTCAACCACTTTCTCTTTGCCTTTATGTAATGTACCAACTACATTTCCAGGACTAGTATTATGATGCAGCCTGCCACTCCATGGTCTATCAACAAAATCGTTGGATGAGGACTCTCTTGGCCCACTCAATGACTGTGATTGCTGACTTGCATTTTGTGCAACCACGTTTCCACTTACATCAGCCACAACAACATCTTTTTCAGTAGCATACCAGCTGCACATCTCATCAAATACAACATCCTTGCTTACCCTCAATTTGCGTGTAGCAGGATTATAGCATCTATATCCCTTTTGCTGCTCAAGGGAATACCCAATAAACACACATTTTTTTGCCTTTAGATCCAGCTTAGTACGTAACTCATATGGCACATGCACATATGCAATACATCCAAAAACATTCAAGTGAGACAAATCAGGTTTCTTGCCACCAGTAAACTTTTCCTCTAGTGTTACATCATGTATGGCTGTAAAAGGAGTCTAGTTCATGCTATAAACTAATATAGATACAGCCTCAGCCCAATAGCTATGGGACATATTCTTCTATGCCATCAATGCTCGTGCTATCACTACAATGTGCTTGTTTTTTCGGTAAGCAACTCCATTTTACTATGGAGTGTATCTACATGTAAATTGTCTCTAAATGCCATTCTTTTGCAAGAACTCAGAGAACTCATTGGAGAAGAGTATCTGACCTTAGGCACTTCACATGCTTTCTTGTCTGTTTTTCAGCCATCACTCTGAAATTTTGAAAATGAATGAACACTTCACTCTTCTCCTCCATGAAATACACCCACACTTTCCAATTTTGAAAATGAATGAACACTTCACTCTTCTCCTTCATGAAATACACCCACACTTTCCTCATGTGGTCATCAATGAATGCTACGTAGTATCTGTAGCCACCCATAGACATAGTCTTCGCAGGATCCCATACATATGAATGCACAACATCTAGTACATTTCTGCTCACATCAATATCATGTGGAAATACATGCTTTGTTTGCTTTCCAAATTGACATGCTTCACATACTTTCTACATACCTTCAACCTTAAACTTAGGCAGCCATGTCACAATTTCTTTAGTATGCATAGACTTCATTCTTTGTACATTTACATGCCTAATTCTCTTATGCCAAATGTCTATATCTACAACAACTCCTGAGCCATTTTCAAACATTGCAGCACTCACTTCAGGCATATTTACATTCATCAATGTAAACATTATGCCCACTCTGTTGCCTTTAAATTCTTCTACATAACAGCCATCAGGGTTAAACCGGACCTGCAAACCCTGCTCAATCATCTGGCCAACAGAAACCAGATTCTTTGTAATGTTTGGAAGATGAAGTACATATGCACCATCGTGGCAAGGAATGGTTCTTTCGTCCTTGGCATACATCCCTGCTGCTATAGTGCGATCATGGAAACCTAACTTTAGAGATGAGCTGGTCATGTTTCTTGTGTGGCCAAATGCAATGATATTCTTGTGCTAGGTAGTATGTTGGTTTCATGTATACATTTGGATCTCACAGTGTATTGACAACCTGGAAAGACAGTTCAAGATCTATTTCTAGAGTTTGCACCATTGATTTCGGGTTTTATAGGCTAGACATACTGTGTGATCATGCTTTTTTTAAGTTTGTTGGTGGAAAGCTAGTCTTCTTTAAACACCTCCACAATTTTTGGGAGAAGTATCCTTCTTATGAGGTGGCAAACACACTGCTACTAGAAGATAGCTACTGCAAGTGTGCAGGGAATATAGATAGCACGTACACCATACTCCCCAAGATTGAATCTATCCCAGATCATCATTAATAGGTAACATTTCTCACGAGAAAAGTGGCACCATGGCCGTGGAAGTTCATGTTGTCAGAGGATCGACTATAATTTATAATGGCAAATAGTTTTGGTGCTAAGATAGATGATGAGTCATTGTTGGAAGTTTTCTAGAAGTTTTTGAAGAACCCATGAATTTTAGAAGCCTTAAAAAAAGAAGATAATAAAGAATAACCGGTCGTATAAGTCTATAAGGTGGTTTAGGGAACAACACAGAACAACCGACCGTATAAGCCTATAAGGTGGTTTAGAGAAGGAAGAAAAATAATAGCTAGCATGTAATGAGGGCATTAAATTATGATGTAACTAATGATGAACAAGTATACTCAGTTATATATTGTGCTTAATTTAAACATATTTGCAATATAATGATCAAGCTATTTGGCCTTTTGATGGTAGTATTCTTTTTAACTCAGCTCTCCCTAAAATTTGTAATTGTGACTCTTGAAAGCACTGGTGGGAGTATTTTAAAGCAACCTATAGGCTACTTATGAGCATCTTGATGGAGCTTTTAAGAAATCTATAAGGTGTCATATATCAATGTACATGTGCTTCTAGGAAATGTCTTAACCATTCATCTACTCTATTAGTGCCTTCACGTTTGTATCAGAGTCATTAAAAGCAGTGTGCATAGTACTTTAAAGCACTTTGTGCATAGCTTTAAAGCATCTTGTAGGAGCTTTAAAGCACTCTATTGGTGCATCTATAGTTGTCCTCAAGTTTTGCACAAGTTCCTTCCTCTTATTAAGTACTTTGAATCACACTCTATTGGTACCTTCAAGCTTGTATTAGAGTGCTTAAATGCAATGTGCAAAGTACTTTACAGCAATTCCTGAGTGCTTTAAATCACTCTATTTAATACTTTAAAGCATCTTGAAATTGTTTTAAAGCACTCTGTTGTGGTGCATCTGGAGTTATTCTCAAATATTATACAGGTTCTTTCATGCTATTTTT
The DNA here is from genome assembly GCF_041138505.1 of Cibotium barometz. Taxonomy (NCBI): domain Eukaryota; kingdom Viridiplantae; phylum Streptophyta; class Polypodiopsida; order Cyatheales; family Cibotiaceae; genus Cibotium; species Cibotium barometz. Next base: position 9,025,698 of record NC_141077.1, on the reverse strand, counting down.
GAGAATTTGTGTAGTCACCCTAAGTGGTCACTTGAAGTTTGTATAACAAACTGCTTGAAAGCATTATCTAGATTGGTTTAAAGCTCCTCCAAGCATCTTGGAGGAGCTTTAAAGCATTTTATAAGTGTCTGTTGGTAATAAAGGGCAATGTACCTGACCACTGAGCGCCTGCCCGCTCGACATTGTACTCTATGTACTATATACCTATCCAGAAAACCAAAAAGAGGTACACTATTGTACCCACACACTGTGTCATTGTCTCTCTCTCTCTCTCTCTCTCACCTGCATAGCATCCACCATTGAAGCTCCGTTCTCTCTTCGATCCGCGCACTTCAAACTGGTATCAGAGCTCGGGATTCGGGAGTAGGAGCTTGCGCAGCAGCAGGGGAGCAGCAGTCAGCTTGAAAGCTCACAGCTATGGGGCAGCCATGGCAGCTCTTCATTGAGGTTTGTGTCTTGATCTCATTTGCTTTGGAATCTATCAAGGCACCTCTGAACCTCATCAGGGCACAGAGCTGGGGCATTATTGAGTGTGTCTTGAGCTCTTTTGGAAGAGCACTTCAAGCTGGAAACAGGACAGCCATGTCTCTTTGCTTCTTGTGAAGTATAAGCATTACCATTGCCTCTGAGCTTTAAAAGGGAGCTTGGGAGGGTCATTTGAAACCCCCCCCCCCACATTAGCATTGACTCATTGTAGCCTTCCAGCCCTCCCAACCACAGCCAGGTGCCATCACGTCAGCAGCCATGAGTCTGTCTCAGTTCTGGACAGATTGACCACAGGTCACTTCTTTGCTCATAACTTGAGCTAGAAAACTCGGATTCAAAAACTTTTTTTATGAAAACGAAGCTCACTTTGAGCTCTACAACTTTGTAGTAAAGCTTGTCAACTGATTTGGAGTGCAGGTATGTCCAAAATTGAAAACACAGAGGCTGTTTTCTGAGGACAGTGTATACAGATCTTGGGGCTACATGCAGCAAGCTTGCAGGCACTATCTCGGGTACCCAAAGTGATGTCTAGATGCTTATCTTGGATGTCATATACCTGGGAATAATTTTGGGGATGCTTTGAGCTTGGTTTTGAGCTTGGGACATTTTGTCTTGGCTGAAAAATTACAGTTTGCAAGTACCATAACAAAGAGGGTATTTTGGACAGTTGTATGGCTCCCATTGAGGTCCTTATGTACTGATTTGGTACTGATATTGTTGACATATGCTTGGACATTGGGTGCACATGCTTTATGCCTCATTTTTAGGCTGAAACAGATCAGTCTATATAGGCATTTTGGTGCTGTTTACAGTGAACAGCAGATCTTGCTGGTGGTCAGTTTGCATCTCTTCTTGGTCACTTGTTTTTTTGACAGATTTGGCTTGTCTTCTTGTCATTTGAGCTACAATTATGGCTGGTAGCAGTGACAGTAGTCGTCTTATGCACATCAAGAAGCTTGAAGGGACACATAACTTTTCAATTTGGCAAAAGCAGTGCTACAATGTCTTGGTGCAAAAGAAACAGGTGAAGCCTATCAAGTTGAAAGAAGCACGACCATCGGACATAGAGCAAGAGGATTGGGATGAGCTGAATGAGCTGGCTCGTTCGACCATTGAGCTTTCAGTTTTCGATGCTTTGTTGTTCAACATAGAAGGGCTCGATTCTGCCTATGCCATTTGGAAGCGACTGGAGGAATTGTATGCTCAGAAGAATGCTGCAAGTAAAGTCTATTGGGGCTGAAAAAATTGATGGATTTACGCATGAAGGAGGGGACAGCCATGTCTGTACACCTCAGTGAGTTTAATTCCATTTTCAGCCATCTGGTTGCCTTGAAGTTCAATATCGATGATGAGTTCAAGGCTACTTTTCTATTATGTACCTGAAAGCTGGGATACTTTCAGGACAGCCATGAGCAACTCGAATGCTATGCTGCTATACTCTGATGTAGAGAGTTCTCTACTTATGGAAGAGATGAATTGGCAGAACAATGCATCTAACAAGTCGTCTAGTGCTTTGCATACTAGAGGCAGGTCTCAGCAGCAGCAGAGGGGGAAATCTGAAAGCAAAGATGTGGAGTGCCACCATTGTGGCAAGAAAGGACACTTTAAGCGGGAATGCTTTAAGTGGAAGAAAGAGAAAGGAAAGAGTAAGGAGACTGATGATAGCAAGGATGAGAAGAAGGACAATCAGCCAGCTAAGAAGAGTAGTTTGAAGATTGAAGAAGTGAATGTAGTTAGCCACCATGAGAGAGCGACAGTGGTAATGATGTACTCCTTGTCTCTTCTTGCTTTAGTGCCGCACATGCCTTGGTAGCAGATACGGATGATGACATGCATACCTGGATCTTGGATTCAGGTGCCTCATTTCATGTCACTCCTCATCGTGAGTGGTTCTCAGACTACACTGGGGGTGTTGTTGTCCAGGGACAACTATGCATGTGACATTGCAGGCATTGGCAGTGTGCAGCTGCAGTTTCAGCATGGATCTGTCTTTACTCTTCAAAATTTACGACATGTACCCTAGCTCAAGAAGAGCTTAATCAGTATTGGGTAGCTAGATGATGATGGTTTTCATACCACCTTTGGTGATGGGAAGAAATGGAAGATCTGTAATAACGAATCTAGGGTTATTGCCAGAGGCTCAAAGAGTGATACTTTGTATCTGCTACATGTATCTAGTGTGCGTGACCATGTTGTTGTCGTGACCGAGCAGCCAAGTGTTTCCTTGTGGCATGTCCGGTTGGGACACATGAGTCAGACTGGAATGAAAGTACTTACTCGTTTGGGTTATTTGCCTTGTCTTCGATATGCTGATTTTGAGCACTATGATCATTGTGTTTATGGTAAACATGCAGAGACTAAAGTCTCTTTCATTGAAATCTTTGCCTTTAGATTTAGTACATTCAAATTTATGTCAGATGCTGGCCAGGGTTATCTCTAGGGGGAAAGAAATGCTTTGTCACCTTTGTCGATGATGCTACATGAAAAGTTTGGGTGTACCCTACTGGTAGTAAGACTGAGATTCTTGACAAATTTAAGAAATTCCTGGCATTGGTTGAGAACATGACTGGTAAGACATTTAAGTGTCTTCGCTCTGACAATGGTGGGGAATACATGTCCAAAGCCTTTCACGACTTTTGTGACAGCAGGGAGCTCACTCACTGCCCCTCATAATCCACCCCAGAATGGAGATGCAGAGCGTATGAATCGGACCATTCAGGAGGATAAGGTCCGTAGTACTATGCTGTCTCATGCTGCATTACTCCATGGTTTTTGGGCAGAGGCTGTTATGACAGCCGTTCACTTGATTAATCGGTCACCGACGACGAACAGGTCTTTGGGGGGGAGAGTCCCTCAGGAAGAGTGGTCGGGCAAGCCACCTTCATATTCTCATCTGAGAGTGTTTGGCTCTGCAAGGCCTTTGTGCATGTCCATAATAAGGAGGAACGTAGCAAACTTCAGCCAAAGTCGTGTAAATGCATTTTCCTAGGATATGGTGACGAGGGTGAAATGGGGTACAGATTATGGGACCCCGAGAAAAGGAAAATAGTACGCAGCAATGATGTAATCTTCCATGAAGATCGCATGCATAAGTAGCCCGAAAAGACAGAGGAGGTCAGAAGGGTTGTTTTCAGGGAAGATATACCTGTTGGACAGCATATTGTGCCCAGTAGACAATAGCGAATACCTACTATAAATGACCCTGAAAATACAGGGAATGATGCTGAAAATGGTCGGCAAGGTATTGCCCCATGATTCCCCATAGTCTCAGCATGCTGAAATTTCAAGACAGTAAGCTGTAAATGCATATTTGCAGGCCCCACAACCCGCAAATGTTGAACCTTCGCTTCGCAGGTCGACCCAACCTCCGTCATGCTTCAAGAAAGCAATGACTAGACAGGATAGCAAGAAGTGGTTCAAAGCTATGCTGTCAGAGATGGAATCTCTTGAAAAAAATGGTACTTGGGATTTGGTGCATTTGCCTAAAGGGTAGAAGATTCTTCTATGCAAGTGGGTTTATAAGATGAAAGTCACTTCTGGTTCCTCGCACCAAAGTACAGAGCACGACTGGCTGCAAAGGGGTACAAGCAGGAACATGGGATTGAAGCAATGAATAATGCTTTAAAGCTGAAATCATAAGTATTGTGGAGTGCTTTAAAGCTCTGGATCACTACTATATTGCTAATAAGCACAGCAGAAGGGAAATGCACATGGCCTGTAAATATTTCAGATGGTTTCGGAGTAATATTGTATGCACTAGCCTTAGTGAAAGCCATGGTGCCCTTCGTTCTCACATATATCTCTACTACTGTGGTGTGATGAACACTTGGCAAGATCAAGAAAACTCATGGAGAAGGGTGATTTTAAGAGTTCACCCCTTTCCAAATATTGTATACCCTTTAGCACATGAGATGCATTCTTTGAGTGTAGATGCAAGAAGTTTTGCAAGAAACACCCTAGTTTCTACCTGAATGGGTGCCAAAAAACGTTTGTTAGCCAAGTCCAAAGCAGATCTGTGATGCCAGCCGACTCTACCTCAATTTGTCGAGGAGGGAGAAAAGGGTAAACCTTAGAAACCTTCAAAACTAGCTCTAGAAGCCTTGAGTCTATCATGGTACACATGTCTATCTGGAAAGCCTTAATTACCTCCAGTGCATCCAAGTCCCTACTAATAAAGATGTTACCAGTTGCTAGTGGAATAGTTGTTGTTGGAGTAGTCAAAAAGTGGGTTCCAACAACCCACAAAGCTTCTTGAGAAAATTAGAAAGATCTTCCCCAGAAGCAGCAAAAGTAGTAAGATCTGTGTGTGGTAGGCTTTGGTAAGAACCGGAATCTATGATAACAAATAAGAGATAGCTAGGTTACCATCCTCTTGGCTCTTATAAAGAGCAGCAAGGATTTTTACCCAATCATTAAAGGATAAAAGCTAAAGAATAGATCCCATAGGGAAGAAAGGATCTTCATTTGGGCATCCAAAACATGCTGACATGCCTAGGAGGAATCTCAAACCCCTGGAACAAAGGCAAAATCTATACCACAAAAAAGAGATAAGCATCAGACCATCATCTTAACTATCAAAAAAATCAAGAAATGCAATAGGAGATGAAAAAGTGAAGTGAAAAGAGGATCACCAAAAAGATTCTCCTTGTAGCTAATGTGTGTGTCTTTGTATTATACATAATATAATAATCCATAGCCGAATAGAAACATCTACTCGAAAAACACTACCACTTTAATTAAAATAATCTGTTTACATGACCCATGAAACAACTGTAGAGTTACCAAAATCATGTTTGAAAGTACACAATGAAAAAGTCTCATCACAAAGTGTCTTTAGTGAACCACAATAATACCAACAAGCATTGAGAAGGCAAGTCTTGTTACCTACATCCATACAAACAAACAAACATTCAATTAGTCCGAATGCATATTGCAGGTGTCAATGGACCTAAGCACATGTCATAGTTGTCACCTAACCCACACTACTTAATCATCAAAAGCCACACCCAGGTATTTATTATACCAATTTGATATATGAGTTCTATCACACCTCATCCTCCCAATTGTGAAGTGCATAGGCTTAATCAATGTGTAAGTCAAACTAGTATAGTCTAAGACCTAAAGGCCCATTGTCCTTACCAAACTACCAATAGGATAAAACCTACTAGCACAAGTATAACATGCTGTTGGTATTGAATTAATAGAAAGAATGGTATTCAAAAATTAAACTAAATTGGCACACATCACCCAGTGCATAGTTAAAAAAAATAGTGCACATTTTTACTATTTATTCCCATACATAAGGGTATACCTCAAGAAAATAAACCCAGCATCATATAACCTCAAAAATACAGGCCATGTCTAGGCTTTTGTTTTCTAAACCATTTCTCATACCTAGGACAAGGTCTAAACATAGACCAGAGTATGACTCCATAGCACAAAAGATCAAATCATAGTAACCAAACCAATGGGTAAACTGGGGGGCTGAAATATTAGTAGGTTTAAACTAGCAAAAGGACCAAGAAAGACTGAGACTAGAAAGAGGAGCTGAATCTTTACATCAACAAAAAGACCGGCTGATGATTAATACAGCAAAACCCAAACAATTAGAAGGGTCTTACTCTCCCCAAACAATAAGGTGCTCCAAAGAACATAAGCAATATTGGACCAAGTGGACAATCAGATAAAATAGAAAATGAATCTCAGTCTAGTTTTTTATTCCTAGACACCAAGCTCTAGTTGGTATTGGATTAGATCAGACACTAACCAAAGAATATTTCCAAAACAGATCATGAGCTGATCATAAGAACTAAACCAGTGTGAGTAAGCTAAAGAGTTGTATTAGCAAACAAGTCTGCACAAGCAGCTGAACCCTTACACCAGCCAAAGGACTAGCCCATGGCCAAAATAGTAACACTCAATCAATTAGCAAGGTCATGCATGTCTATAATATATATATAGCCTCCATACGAGCTACCGCATAAGCATATCACCCGCCATAATTCATTCGCAAAGAGAATCTCAAGTGCATCGGCGGCGAGCAGACCCCCCCCCCCCCCCCTCCCCAAAAAAAAAAAGAATCATAACAAAAGGCAATAACTATCCAGCTAGCCCATCCCCCTTTTTGGAAAATTCCAAGTTACTTTAGTGACAATCTTTTAGTATAATGTTAAAAGTACTCTATAATAGGTTCCCTTAAGAGAAATGCAATGTGTTGCTAAAGGTGAGTTGTGTGTGTGTGTGTGTGTGTGTGTGAGAGAGAGAGAGAGAGAGAGAGAGAGAGAGCTTATTTTTAAGAGAAAATTATGTACTCAATTATCTCAAAAAAACATTGTGTGTGTGTGTGCGCGTGCGCGTACGTGCCAACCCATACTTAGGCACCATACTCAAAATGAGAAAGTAGGTCCCACGAGTATAGTTCTACTACCTCAACAAAGTGATAAACAAAGAAGGATTAAACATAAGCCCACTCCAATCATTTGTAGCCAAACTATTAATGAGAAATCTAGAAATGTGTGACTTCCGAAAGCCATTGTTTGCAAAACTTATTTATTAGCTAAGGATTGGTTGAAGAATAGACTACCAACTGGAAGGGCCCAAGTATAGTGTTTATTGCATGTGTATAGGGATTATTACTCTTGCCGTTTAGAAATTCAACTAGTATAATAGGGAGTTTCTCCCTCTTCCAAGTATAACATGTTACATAATCCACTATAAGAGGGCTGCAGAGAGAAAGTTTCATATTTAGATAAGTACATTTAATGACAAAGGCAGAGTTTTCCATATCTAGAATTTTTGACAAAGTTGGCTCAATGGAAACAACCTCCTCTGGGTATATTTCATAATATTGTGTGATATCCGGAGAGAACATACAATATATTCTAGAGGGGAGGTTCAAAAGTACCTCAATGGAATTCTGAACCACCCAAAAAGGATTTATGTTAATCCCAAGAAATGTTTTTAAGTCATGTTGTTTAGTGGCATAGATCTCATGAAAATCTTCAAGTACCAAATTCAGAGTGTTAGTAATCATGCAAGTAATCTAAGTGAAAATTCAAGACGAAGCATTGGAGATCCAACACGAAACATGTTTTTGTGTATCTTATCTATGGGAAAAGGTGCAGGTATCCTCGTACTTTGACATGCTATTCCCAAACGGTTGAGCTTTGCAAGGAGGATTGAGGTTATCTAAAATAGGTTTTCAGATAGTTTGTAGAATTTTGCAAATTGGAGTTGCATTGTTAGGGGGGCCTTATCTAAACCGACAATTATGAATTTGTCCATTAACTTAGAAGCCGCATGTGTAATGCGAGGTGTCATCCAAGTGTTATCCGTCAAGAGCCATTTCTCTAGAATTCCCTTAATCATTTGCATAAAAATGTGCAGAATGGTCATGGCAATACCATGGTAATCTGCACACTCCAATTGGAGTCTTCTAACAATGTCTGTCACGCAATCAAGAAGTGTGGCCAATGCCATATATGGACTAAGTGGTTCAAAGGGAATATGATTTAAACTCTGCTAAAAAATACAAAGATCCTTCAGCAATCAAGATGCTAGTACATACATGACTCCCAAACTCATCAGAAAATCAATAGTAAACTAATCATAATCCTTACAACATTTCAGAATCTTTTCCCCACTTAAAAAAGAATTTCTAGATAAAATCTTCTTTAAGGAGAGTGTACTTCCAACCAGTTTTAATGTGTTTAACCTCACGATGATTGCCTCAAATATGGTCAAAAGCAACAAACAACACATCCCTAAGACAAAGTCAAATAACTTATTAACAAAGAGACAATGGAAAAAGGTATCTTGCGGCCCGTTGGACCTCTTGCAACCAAGTTCATTTCCCGTGAGTTCTCTACGCACCTCAAGCATTGTGTTGCAAAACTGAATGAATGCAATTTGAGTAAGAACAAAGTTCCTGGCTTGGCCACCCAGCCAAGAACAAAGAAGTGATAGATGAAACATAGACGGTTTGTAAGATAACTATCCAGCTAACACATCCCCCTTTTTTTTAATTCCAAGTGACTAGTGAAAAGCTTTTAGTATAATGTGAAAAGTACTCTATAGTAGGTGCCCTTAAGGAAATGCAATGTGTTAATTTTAAAGGGGAGTTGTGTGTGTGTGTGCATGTGGAAAATATTGTTTTTAAGAGAATTATACTCAGTTATCTCAAAAAAACATTGTGTGCGCACGCACGTGTGCACACATGCATATGGACTAGTGTTTTATTTCCATTAGAGTTTTCATCTCATTCCATTGGATGGTCATTTGTTTTTTATTAGAGTTACGGTTTATTTGATAGCTTCGTAATGAGCCACGTACAATATTCATGAAACTAATGAGATTTGAATGGATGTGCCTCTGGATGCATAATTGTTATCAAAGCTTTACATTGCTCATGATTTCTTCTTTCTTGGGTCCACATATTCATGAAACTAATGAGATTTGAATTGATGTGAACGAGTACTGAGAGGCTCTGTTTTTGGGGCTCTCTGTGTTCTCTATCTATCACAACTTCTAGGCAATGGATCGAGAATGGTGATGCTTGACCTCCCTACTATTCCAAATCTCCAAAATGTTTCGAGTTGAGCCATTTCTTTTGCTAATCTTCATAATACTCTATTTTCATAATGAACACTCCTATATATGTGTTGATTAGATGACTTATCTCGAATGCCAATTCATTCGAATAAATTGTGAGTAGTTGGCAAAAAAAAACAATATAACTAAAACCTTGTGTTATTAATTTTTCATTTGACTATTCATGACATGGTGTATTACTGTGTGTTAATCTTTAAAATCAATGTATTTATGCGTTTGGATATGGTTTCCGTGTTAATGTGTGTTTTCGTCTTGATAACTATGTTTCAACATGATGGGACTTGGTTGGCCACACGCTCACTTGCTCTATGGAAAGGTAAAGGTAGAGGTAAGGAGTGTATGTCTAGTGTCACCACTCAACTATCGTATAAATGTGTTGGCAAACCTCATGTAAGATCATCATACTAACCTTTTGCAAGAAGCTAAATCGTTCCTTAAATAACAAATGCGGAAGCGCAATTGGCATGCTCCTCTGAGATGGGAGGGCAATTGGCTAGATTGACATTTTGTGAAATATAAAGGTTCCAAAGGTCACACATGATCACTTTTTTTCATTCCTACTTGGTAAGCAACTAGCCCTATTTGTGTGTATGCTCATGCAATGGATTCCACTCCTTGTGAAGTTCTCAATTTAAGCTCCACTCAACAGAACAACGCCTATAGCATCATAGACTATTGCTTAGGCTAGGTTCTCTCTAAATGTTGCCGCTTAGGATATGTACTATCAACACCTCTCTTCACACCTGTTCATAAAAACTATGAGGATAACATATACTTGTAAACCCTAAGGTTAAAATCTGGAAGTGTTTTGCACATGCTATGGCAGCAGGAGGCTCCAAGTTATAGTAATACCAGCATGACAGGTATTGTTAAGTTGAGTGCAGACGGCATCAAGAGGGAGCAACTCCCCGTTATGGTGTGCCCATTGTAGACTAAGATCAACAGTTGACTCATAGTGGATGGTGAATCAAAAGCTTAGAGGAGAAGGGGCATAATGGAGTTTAGACTGCCTCTTTGACAATATGAAGGGGGAGCTACTCCACATTAGATCCCTGGTTGAGGTTACCCTAGACAGAAAGAAAGAAAGAAAGAAAGATTTTATTAACGTCTTCCAAAAGACCGAACTCGGCCTATGAGACAAATCGGAGTACTTGTATGGGGTATCCTCTGTCATATGAAAAAGTACTGAACAAAAAAGCTGAATCTAGGTGTGCAGGGGATGGAGCTCTACTACTAGGAGAATGCAAAGCTATATGCATGGAGTATACAATCATGATATGCAACCTAGCTAGCTCCATCCTGTACCATACTGGGGGTATAAAATGGTATACATCAGTGAAGGGGGGGTGTCCACAGCTCCCTGAAGAACATGCCTGGGTGTGCTCTGAAGCGAGCCAGTCGCTCCGCACCCTCTCTGTGAAACTGAGCTCTAATCTCTGTCATCTCTCTCTGGTATAGGCATGGTGTCCGAAAGCCAGGTGTCCTCTGTCTCCTGCGGGCTCTAAGTGTCTCTGCTCTCTGGAGAGTAATTCCCTGCCGTTTAGAGGCTGGGAGGGGGATGGATCTCTGAAAAAATGTAGTAATCTGTGTCTGTTGCCCCCCCTCTGGAGCTGTCTTGAGCCTGTAATAATGTCTCTCTGTGGCGCTGTATGTCTAGAATGTATCTCCCCAGTATGCGTTGGTCTGCTGCCTCAAAGATCTGGCGTAGGGAATGTGGCTCTCTGAATAAAATGGGATATCTCTCTCTGATGGCTGTATATGCTCTGCATCTGCATACATAATGCTCCTCACTCTCCACCTCCTCTCTACACAATCTGCATACCCTCTCCTCTCGGGGGATTTGTGTTGCTCTGCCAGTCTCAATCTCCAATCGGTGTGATGAAACTCTGAGCTAACCAATAGCCACTCGGGAGCCATGTGGTAAAAAGCCCTCCATGTATCTAGGCCTCTCTATAAATCCATCATCAGTGATACTCATGAAGTGATCTCTGTAGTATAGCATCTTCGGTGGAAGAGACTGTGTAGGCGATATCCATGTCGCCCATACTGCTGCTCCATACATCAATGCCGGTGTGACTAATGTGTCAAATAGCCACCCCTTCGTCCGGGGCTCCTGAAAATGCGCCTGGTGGCACTGTCTCTCTAGCATAGCCAATGCTGCATATCCCCGTGTCAATCTAGCTCTGGCTGCTAAACCCATGGTGAACCGTGTGGCTGCTGCAGAGAAGGTAACCCCTAGGTACACGTATGATGTCACCACCTCCACCTGGCATCCTACGAGAGTGAGTGTCAGCTTACTCCTGCCTTGTCTCGATGTATGAAAGACCATAACCTTGGTTTTCCCAAGATTCACAGTAAGACCCCTCTGTGTGCAGAAATCATCGCGTGCATGTAGATGCTGCTGTAGACCACCTGGAGACTCAGACACTAATACAATATCATCAGCATAGAGCATAATATGTACTGAGGTACCTGCTAAATCAACTCCATCTCCTCCTCCCCGTGTAATGAAGTCAGCCACCTCATCAATGTATAACCCAAATAGCGTGGGGGAAAGTGGGCATCCTTGCTTCACACCAATGGTGCTAGCAGTAGTCTCGGACATACCTCCTGGACATCTGACTCGCCCAAAAACCTGCTCATATAATGCATAGATGCCCCATGTCATATCTGCTGGTATGCCAAGAGACTGCAGGCGCTGAAAGAGCCTCTCGTGGTACTGTGTCAAATGCCTTGCGGAAATCCACAAAGCAGCAATAGAGCTTTCTCTTCCTCACTCTAGCCTGATCAATCATACATCTCAAAGTGAATACATGGTCAGTGGTAGAGAAAGCTCTTCTGAAGCCTGCCTGCCCTAATGAGCGTAAACCTGCTCGCTCAGCATATAAGCTATGCTCTTGCTCCAACACTGCACCATAGAGTTTGGCCAGCACGTGGCCAACCATAATCGTCCTATAGTTGCTCGGATCGAGCATATCCCCTGTTTTGTGAATCGGCACAATGGTGTGCATCGTCCACTCCGCAGGCAAACCCTCTGCTAGTGCCCTGTTAAACAGGTGTGCAAGAAAAGGAGCTAAAGAATCTACTGCATATATGAGATGCTCACCCTGCAGGCCCATATGGTCGGCGGCCCGTCCATGCTGTAGGCGGCAGATAGCTTCCTGTACCATCGAGTGGGTAAAGAGGCTAGCTGTGGTAGGTCGAGGCTCCTGTGGCTGAGGTATAGGTGGCTGCTGTGGGGCATGGTATAGACCCTCTGCATATGTGTGCCATGTCTGTGGGTCTGCAATAGGTGTCGGGGTCCGGGGCTCTCTGAAGTGCCGCCATGAGACAAGGCTATCTTTACTCATGAAGAAATGAAAGATCTCTAGCTCTTGTATCTCTGCGAAGGCCCGCCTTTTGCGGCGAGTAAGTCTCCTCATCTCTCTCCTCGACTCCTGCTCTGTGATGGCTCCCAAGGCTCTTTGTATGCGGAGCTGTGAGTATAGGGCTCTACACTCGTCATCATACCATCTGTTCTGGGGCATAGTCCCAGGTCTCGCAGGCTCTCCTGAGTGTACACGATGTGGGAAGCTTTGTAATGCAGCCGTGTGTAAGAGTGATGCCAACTGGGCTGCTGTAATGGTATCCATAGATGCCAGGGGATCCATTAGCCCATCTTCTACTCTGCCAGTGTATATGTCTGCCATGTCATGTGTGAAGTAGATGGTAGTGTGTGGCGTCGGTATGTGGGGAGCTGGTGATACTGGTGATCCGGCTAGTGAAAATGTCAAGTATGTATGATCTGCCCCAATAGGACGAGGTGGAATGGAGAATGAGGTGACAAGCTGTGATGCCTCCAAAGACCCCATAATGTAGTCTACCACCGTGCCTCTGGTCCGTGTATGACCCCCATGTGGGAAGCATGTCAGCCCTCCTGATCCCGGCCACTGTAGCATCCCGTTATAAATAACGAGATGATGCCTGGCTCCCAACTCTAGTAAGTGGTCCCCATAATGTCCTCTGTCTGGTCCAGTGTCCTCTGATGCCCGACTAGTCCCTATCTCCTCTGGATCCACAGGGTGGAGGATCTCCATGTCATCATAGTCATACACCTCACACTGTCTACATCATAATGAGAGAGAGAGAGAGAGAGAGAGAGAGAGAGAGAGAGAGAGAACACAGGCAGACTTTCCAGCATTGCTGCTCAGACACTTCTACAAATAGTGTTTAAGCTTTGAGACATTTAAATTAATGTAGAGTGTATATTTCTGCAGACATCAGGGTACTGCCAGTATACCTTCATAGCATGTAAGCGCATGCACATGCAAGAATAAGGCTTGTGGTCTAGAGTGCTTTCTTTGATAGTGTTTTCTTTAATATGGACAAAAGAAACTCACAGCCACATATAATAGCAAGTAAAATTGAACTTGAAACGCTTCTGAAACAGTCACGACTTGTGAATGACGGCAGAACAAGACCACAACCTACACGAGAACCTATCTTAATTTTGTCTATTCTCCAAGGAAATTCCACTAGTAATGTTTTTCCCCACCTGCAGAAAGCAGCCCACAATGTCAAAACCTACTGGGAAAGAATTTCTGAACGTTCACTATAGCTGATATCAAAGAAGGTTGAGAACCTACCTATGCCATCCAGCTTTTTCTTGTATCGGTAGCCCTGCATGAGGATACAACGCATAAATGAGTATTAATCTCTCTCTCTCTCTCTCTCCCTCTCTCTCTCTCTCTCTCTCAGAAACTACTTGAAGAAGCAACTGGTGGACAGCATCCGACCGTGGAAGGTCACACTTTTCCTCTGGCAGTGCAGCCACCCGCAGGAGCCGCAGGAGTCGCAGCAGCCACATTGCCTTTGGGACTGCCCCAAAGTGCACCAGGTGTGGCTGAGGATTCTTGGACTATTCACCACCTCTCGGCTACCGCACCGCACCATCACTTGGGGATCAGTTGCCTGGGTGACAGAGTCAGGACCCGCCTTCCACTATGAGGAGACAGCTGATGGTCAGGCCCTCAGGCTCACCCATTGCAGGATAGAGTCTATACAACCCCCCCCACCCCCCCCCCCCCCCCCCCCCCCGACTCTTCAGTAGAGGCCTGGTCTCCCAGCACTTGTTAGGTGGGAGATCATCAGCAGCATTGCAGCATGGCACATTTGGCGGGCACGGTGCAGAAAATCCATTGAGGGCACCCTCACACCCACCCCCAAGCAGAGTCCATTCATGTCATATGGATAGATATCATTCATGTAAGCCCAACGGAGCGTGCAGTAACAGATGCAACCACGTGTACGAGAGAGAAAGATAGAGAGAGAGAAGGGGGAGAGAGAGATGGGAATAGGAAATTCACACAGTACACCATGCTGAGCGGGGAACAGGCCCCGCTCCCTCTTCAGGAATTTATTTCAGGAACAATCCACGGGCTTTCCCAATCCAAAATCAATACGACAGATGCATAATATATCAAACAAAGGTGTCGATGACGAGATTGGACCATTGTCGATGTCGAGGCACAAGATATCTGATGCCGAGCTCACCTCGAGGACGACCCACAAGAAACTTACACCAGGCTAGTACCAAAATCCAAAGAATCCAACTGATGTTCTCAAGTATCCACAAAAAGCTCTTTCTTCCCGATCCAATCCTTTCACTAATAAAGGAGGAGGTGGCGGTTCTTCAAACGGAAAAAAACAGCCCTCCCAAAGAAGGCGGCTGAAAGGAGGTGCTAGCCAATAGTTGGTGGTGGAGTAAACGGGCAACCAACAGGTGGTTGCATGTAGAAAAGGGGCCAGCCCACAGGGCTACCCCACAAGAGAGCCTTAGGCTTTTGCAATGGGCATGGGGCAGCCCAAGGGGCCAAGAGGGCCCCACGCCTTGCCCACCAGCCCTAGAATGAGCTAGGCAGGCTGTCGGCCAGACCAAGGGGCATGGCCAGGCAGTGGGCAAGCCTAGCCAGGCGGCCAGGCCAAATGGCTGCCCAACAGCCAGTCAACCATGTATGGGGGCTGCCCATACAGCTTGCGCAGGGCTGCCCAGCAACCCAGCACATGTGCAAAGTGGCCAGCCTTATCCAATGTGAAAACGATGGTTAAAAGGCATTTATTTGCAAAAAGAACTACTCCTAGTTTTCATAGCATTCCTGGCTGCATTCGTGTGGATCGAGGAGTTGTGATTGAGCAGTCAGGGATAGTGCATGAGAGTAGTGATGAGTTCATAGAGGTGAGACATTTTTAGCATATCCTATGACGTTGACTTCGAGAGCTTTACATTTAATCTAGGTATTTCCTAGATCCAATGCTATTGGAGATTGATCTATCATGGGATTTAGGTCATATAGGGACTGTCACGACCCTGTGTTTTTCTCTGGACAATATGCAGGTGTGCACGGGGACATGGTGGACAGTGTGAATGGCATCAGGTTGGAGTGAAGATGGAAGCCCATGTGTGGATAACCCTATGTGTGAATGGGGGCAAAGAGACATTAATTAAAAAGGTTTTATAACCTTTGGTGGCCATAAAATTAATGTTTTAAAAGGTTTCAAAACCTTAGGAGGCCACTAAGCAATATTTAGAGGTTACACCACTTTTGGAGCCACACGACTTTCTTCTCCCTCTCTCTAGCTTTTTGGGAGTAGCGTGCATATGGGCTGCGTGGAGAAGAGCAAGTCGGCTGCTGCAGGTTTTCTGGCTACTGGTCCTGGAACAGGTCGTACAGCACTGTACGGACAGCAGGTACAGTGTACGGCTGCTGCAGGTACAGGCTGCGCAGATCAGGCTGCTACAGGTATAGGTGGCGCAGGCAGGTCAGGTGGCTGCAGTTGCACTTTCAGGCGGCGCAGGCAGGTGTACGACTGCATGCATATGTGTACGGACAGGTACAGTTGGTACAGGCGGCTGCTGTACGACAGCTGATACAGGAGACAGCTACACACGATTTGGTACGGGTGTTTGCTGGTGTCGACCTGTTCGGATAGGTGGTTGCAGGCGTGTGCTTTTTGGAGGACGCCGTGCTTTTGCAGAAAAGTAGACAGAGGCTGGTTTCTCTGGACATAAAAGTGAACAAGGGCTGGTTTTCCATGAACATAGATATCATGTCGATGGCGTTCAACTGATGGAACTTTCAGCTTCTCTTTGCTTTGATTCAGGACTGTTTTGGGACAGTTTATGCGCTGTTTTTGTTTGGTCGCAAATTCAGCCATGTGCTTGGGTTTTTGGCTGCAAGTACAGGTCATATGATTATGTTTCTTGGCATGGGAGTGAAGCAAGCTCGCATGGCTGCGTGCTCATGGAGCAGATTGTTTTCTCTTGCTAGAAAGGAACAGTGGGAACTACAGCTATGGGCATCTCTATGTTGCCAGATGTTTCATGAGGGAACAGGTAACTAGATGTATGCCGTTGTTGGTGAGGAAACATGTTTTTGGGTTTCTCCAGGAGATAGGTCACATGTAGGCAGAAGGTACAGGAGTGGACACATGTTTGGTACAGCCTTGCTACTGACAAGACAGGGGACAGGGAATCCATGACAGAGATGGATAGTACCCTTGGAAGGTAGAGAGGGTTTGTACAGGTGTGTCAACTGTATGGTATGCTGTGCTGTGATACGAGTTCTCTTTTGAGAGACAGTTTGGGAGTCTGTGTTGTGATGCAGAAGCACTGGATGTGTCAGGGTGTGATGCTGTTCATAGTGTGAGAGGCTATGGATGGTTGTGGCAGCCTTGATCATGGGAGAAAGCTTCTGTATGCAGGCTCAATGTGAGAGAGTCTTTCGATGTGAACAATGGCTGGATTTATTTGTGGATGCCGTGTGGACAAGAAGCCAGATGCAGGTTCTTTGCAGGCTTCAGGAGTTCTACTGGGACGGCTGAATTACCAGCCTTATATTGTAATCAAAGCTCTTATAATCAATTAAAGAAATACCGCAAGGGGCGCCACTGCGATTTGGGGCCAATCGGTGTCCGTGTACTATTTGCAAGAGCACTCTAGCTCCCCCTGTTTGTTTTCCTTTTCTAGTTCCTCAATGGTGTTGAAGTGTTTTATGTGCAAATGTTTGTTCCACCGCCCTTTGGTTTCATGAAGGCCGGTTTTCAAGGTTCCGTTCGCCGGGACACATCGTCGACTTTCTCAAGGAGGCGAGTCCGTGGTTGCTTTGGTCGGGACAATCGCCAACTTTCCTAAGGGGGCGAGCTCGTGGTTGTCTCATGAGAGTCACATCAAAAGCTTCAACATGAGGAAAGTGAAAAGGAAGTGCAGGACATAGTACAGGATTTTGTGTCTTTGCCTATATGAGGTGAAGAGCAAAAGCTGAAGATGAAGCTGAGGAGAAAAGACACCAAGGACAAGAAGTAGTCGGCCAGGAACAAGAAGCAGTTGAAGCGTTATGGTGCAGGAGATGCGTTGAAGGCTATGGCTTTCGACAGTTTGTCACCAGTGGTATCTTCATAGAGGCTTCATGGGTTCGGAAGACAGTTTCTTTCTATGTTTAGCAGTGGTGATTTACTATGCTTCATCGAGGACTTGTGCTTATCACTTGGGTGG
This sequence comes from Cibotium barometz, assembly GCF_041138505.1. NCBI lineage: Eukaryota > Viridiplantae > Streptophyta > Polypodiopsida > Cyatheales > Cibotiaceae > Cibotium > Cibotium barometz. The sequence continues at coordinate 9,008,072 of NC_141077.1, read as the reverse complement.
AGTGCAAGCAGGTTTTGGGTGCCTGAGGATGTATCAGATGAGGCTTAGACGGAAGCAGAGGAACTTGACGAGGTTCTTATTCCCGAGCAGATCCTGGCACATAAGGTACAGGGTAGAGTTTCCCGTCGCTATCCTGTGAAGTTCAAGAGCTGTTCACTGATGGATACGAAGTGGATGGAGGAGGTTCACTGATGGATGCGAAGTGGATGGAGGAGGGTGACTTAGCAGATTCACCTCAGGAGTTGCAGCTTTATCTTGATGCCTATGAGTTGGAGTCGACTCTTGTTACGGCTCATTCAGGTTCAGCAGAGCATAGGTCTGGAGCATTGCCTGATGCTCAAGAGGGGGGTAGCACCTCCGCTCCCTTGTTACAGACAGGCTCAGTTGTTATCCAGGAGTCGCTTGGTGACATCTTTGTATTCACCCGAAGGTACTGAGGCTGACAGTACATCTGCTTATGGGACTTCTATGATATTGTGTTCTAGACACAGGAGATGATGGTTGGGTATGGTTCACAGTCGCGCGCACCTGGAACTCTAACTGCAATTATGGATAACTCTATGGAGGGCATAAGTCTTGCGAGCAGTCCTAGAGTTGGTTTGGTTCATGGAAATATGGATCGAACTCTGTTTGTGCATGTATGCATACACTTTTTGACATAGAGGTATTTTTGTATTCTGGTGCCATTGGATCCTGGTACCATTGAGAATACATTGGGAAATACTTTGCATTGTGTCATGTGCTGCATGTATGTTGGTATGATACATCAAGTGCTTTATTATGTTCATGGATGTGACTCCTGCGGGATGGCCATGAGAACATATGTGGGAAAGTACTTGGTAGATGTAGTGTTTGGATGCATTGAGTGCTTGCATATGCTCATGTTTTACCATCAGTCGTGGGTCCTGTGGGATGCCCATGGGCGTAAGGCTTGCGAGCAGCCCTTAGACTGTTACTTTAGAGAAGGTAGAGCAACTTGAGGAGCATATTGTTTGCGAATGCATATGTGTGTCATGCATATGTGTGTCATATGAAGAATGATGCATGGTTTTGTTTTTGGCTAACACCGTTAACGTGTTTCCATTTGATTTTAGACTTTTGCTGTAGGTTCTGAAGGAACAAGCAAGAGGACAGTGTGGCTTATTGTGCAGGATGATTATTCTATCATCCAGATGCATTGGAAGGCCATTGTTTTTGCCATATGGGATTCTTTGCTCATGAGATGCTTTACTGTGCCATTGAGTGCAATCGAGGACGCTTGCCATTTTTCAAGAGGGGGGTATGTCACGACCCTGTGTTTTTCTCTGGACAATATGCAGGTGTGCACGGGGACATGGTGGACAGTGTGAATGGCATCAGGTTGGAGTGAAGATGGAAGCCCATGTGTGGATAACCCTATGTGTGAATGGGGGCAAAGAGACATTAATTAAAAAGGTTTTATAACCTTTGGTGGCCATAAAATTAATGTTTTAAAAGGTTTCAAAACCTTAGGAGGCCACTAAGCAATATTTAGAGGTTACACCACTTTTGGAGCCACACGACTTTCTTCTCCCTCTCTCTAGCTTTTTGGGAGTAGGCGTGCATATGGGCTGCGTGGAGAAGAGCAAGTCAGCTGCTGCAGGTTTTCTGGCTACTGGTCCTGGAACAGGTCGTACAGCACTGTACGGACAGCAGGTACAGTGTACGGCTGCTGCAGGTACAGGCTGCGCAGATCAGGCTGCTACAGGTATTGGCGGCGCAGGCAGGTCAGGTGGCTGCAGTTGCACTTTCAGGCGGCGCAGGCAGGTGTACGACTGCATGCATATGTGTACGGACAGGTACAGCTGGTACAGGCGGCTGCTGTACGACAGCTGATACAGGAGACAGCTACACACGATTTGGTACGGGTGTTTGCTGGTGTCGACCTGTTCGGATAGGTGGTTGCAGGCGTGTGCTTTTTGGAGGACGCCGTGCTTTTGCAGAAAAGTAGACAGAGGCTGGTCTCTCTGGACATAAAAGTGAACAAGGGCTGGTTTTCCATGAACATAGATATCATGTCGATGGCGTTCAACTGATGGAACTTTCAGCTTCTCTTTGCTTTGATTCAGGACTGTTTTGGGACAGTTTATGCGCTGTTTTTGTTTGGTCGCAAATTCAGCCATGTGCTTGGGTTTTTGGCTGCAAGTACAGGTCATATGATTATGTTTCTTGGCATGGGAGTGAAGCAAGCTCGCATGGCTGCGTGCTCATGGAGCAGATTGTTTTCTCTTGCTAGAAAGGAACAGTGGGAACTACAGCTATGGGCATCTCTATGTTGCCAGATGTTTCATGAGGGAACAGGTAACTAGATGTATGCCGTTGTTGGTGAGGAAACATGTTTTTGGGTTTCTCCAGGAGATAGGTCACATGCAGGCAGAAGGTACAGGAGTGGACACATGTTTGGTACAGCCTTGCTACTGACAAGACAGGGGACAGGGAATCCATGACAGAGATGGATAGTACCCTTGGAAGGTAGAGAGGGTTTGTACAGGTGTGTCAACTGTATGGTATGCTGTGCTGTGATACGAGTTCTCTTTTGAGAGACAGTTTGGGAGTCTGTGTTGTGATGCAGAAGCACTGGATGTGTCAGGGTGTGATGCTGTTCATAGTGTGAGAGGCTATGGATGGTTGTGGCAGCCTTGATCATGGGAGAAAGCTTCTGTATGCAGGCTCAATGTGAGAGAGTCTTTCGATGTGAACAATGGCTGGATTTATTTGTGGATGCCGTGTGGACAAGAAGCCAGATGCAGGTTCTTTGCAGGCTTCAGGAGTTCTACTGGGACGGCTGAATTACCAGCCTTATATTGTAATCAAAGCTCTTATAATCAATTAAAGAAATACCGCAAGGGGCGCCACTGCGATTTGGGGCCAATCGGTGTCCGTGTACTATTTGCAGGAGCACTCTAGCTTCCCCTGTTTGTTTTCCTTTTCTAGTTCCTCAATGGTGTTGAAGTGTTTTATGTGCAAATGTTTGTTCCACCGCCCTTTGGTTTCTGAAGGCCGGTTTACAGGGACACCAGTGATGGAGTTTGTTTATACCTTTGGGGATGACCTTAGTGGCCTTGGAGATTCCATTGATAGTGAGTTGACTGATACCACTTATATCTCGTGTAGACACTTTGTCAGTACTTAGTGATGATGATCCAGCTTTTATTTTAGAGGGACACACACATATAGAGTGTCTTGCACATGGAGATACTGTTCTGGCCAGGAGTTTCGAGCTTCTTCGGCGGATACCTTTCATGCCAGATTCATAGTGTGGTCGTGAGGATGGGCTATGAGTTTTCCTTTCGACCCTAGGGTTACTATCTCTTTGGAGTCGAGCTTTCCTTTTGATCCAGGAGCTCCTACCATTCCAACTTCGACGGTTCGGGATGTATACCATATATTTCCTTTTGATTCTGGAGGATACTTGACTAGATTCGTCATCGACAGTGGTTCCTTATTCTCTCCACTTGCACCAGATTATCATGGGACCATTGCCTTGGATTTTGCATGCCTCGGATTTCCCTATGATCCAGGAGGTTGCATAGATAGCTTCATCATCGAGACGGGAGCCTTCTATCCTTTCCATTTGACCCAGGAGGGTCATATGATTCATGCACGGGTCTTCCGCTACATTTAGTCATGGATGTGATTTTTGGCTTTTGTACATAGCCACTTGTATGTCTTTTTTTTGGGCACGACCACCCTTCGATTTCAAGGACGAAATCATTGTAGGAGGCGATGGTTTGTAATGAAGTAGGTTTGGGTGCACGTGCACATGGGAAATGGGACCTAGGCACTTGGGCTTAGGGACATTTACATGTGTACTTTTAGGGGTCCCTATATGAGGCATAGTGTTGATGGACATTGCACCCTTTTTGATCATTATACTTTCATGAGTACTCTTACTCTTTGGAGCTCTAAGCTTTCATGGTGGACTTCTCCCTCTTAAGAAGCTATGTGTGTACTCCATTATGAGTGCAATAGGTGCTACTCCCTATGATAAGTGAGATGTGTGTGTACTCCATGCTAATGAGTGCATTCCTTAGGTTCCCTTCATTGCAGAAGCTGAAGGAGTTGAAGTTGCTAAAGCCTATCTTCGGGCCAAAGGAGTCACCATTGTAGGAGGATCTAGAGCTACCTGCTCTATATATCATGGAGGAGGCCTACTCTTTCAGATGCAGTTTCCTTAGGACAAGTAAGGGAAAGGAAGGCAAAGAAGCCAGAAAGATCGGAAGATCATCAGATTGACATCATGCCACGAAGTTCGACAAATGGTTTGTAGTGGTGCTTAACCCATTGCATGTTTCGACAAATAAAGCCATGGGATCTTTGTGGACCATAGCTGAAACAGAATCCTTTTGAAGCATTGAGACTTTATGCTAGCAAAGGACTAGTGTTGGATATTCTAGATCTTTTTTGTGGTTGAACATGATGAGCTTGCATTGGAGGAGTCTTGAACCAAAAAGGCCATGCCGTGGCCTATGAACTATAGGCAAACTGTAACTTGGTTGAACACAATGCTAATCAACACACTTAAATACACTAAGATTTGATGGACACATGCTCAATACAAGAAGTAATTTGCTGAATTGACAAGAGACGCACAATGAGCCGGAACGGCCGCCTCCCCCTCAATGTAACTTAGTTGAGCACAATGCTAATCATAGTTGTCTCCATATGAGGGAATACCATACGGACTCGTACGAATTTTATCGAGGATTTTTTTTTTGTATTTTTTTTTCCCAAAAAATATTTTTCCAAAAAATATATTTTTTGGGAGTAATGGTCTTGTTTTTGCTTGTCTATGGCTGTTTGAGCTTTCCTCTGTACTATGATGCTTCCCTCCTTTTTAAAATACTCCATATCTCGAAATTGGAAATACCTAAGTTTATAAGTAATTTTTTAGAACACACGATGAGGTTCCGGTAGTTCTTCCTCCGCTCTTGCAAATGAGGACGCTCCGATTGCCTTGTCACAAGAGCTTAGAGAGCCCGAGTTTGATGACGAGGCCAACATCCTTAGCGAGGGTGACTTCTGCAAGCGCTCTGATGGGCACTCTTCTAATGGAGATGAATCATGTGTTGGGGTAAAGGCATTATGCCCACCCTTATAGTGTGTACTAGCCCATGAGTTTTATAGTACATAGTACACTTAGTACTTTTAATGTACTAAGTGCACTATGTGTACTAGTGCAAATATACATGTGTGATAGGGGAGTCACACACTCACACTTGATGAGTTGACTTATCCCCACATATGTCTCTCTCTCTCTCTCTCTCCCTTCTTCTCTGTGTATGCCTCCCACATGAAACCCTAACTCTCAGCTCCTTCAACTCGTATCAGATCCATTGCATAGTCGCTGAAGCTACTGCTTCTCCAGCAGTCCGCATTGCCTGTAGCTTTCACTTCTATTTGCTGGGATCGTCAGGCTCACGACCAACTTGCGTAGATGCCACAAGCGAGCCTTTGATGGTAACCAGCAGCACTGCACCACCACTGCCTATGCGCTGCGTAAGACTGGCTAGTGGTCGGCCAAGAGGCAAGGGACCGACGAGAGGAAGAGCAAACCGCCGTGGACGTTGGTCAGCAGCGGGAGTAGCAGAACTTAGAGTGGTCTAGGGCTGGGGCAGCCGTGAAGAGCCGACGGGCTACGGAGAGTCTGTGAGCGAGCCGGGATAGCGTGAGGAGCTTGAGGACCACCTTGAGGAGTTTTCGCGCGCAGCTGGAAAAGTTGAGTGCTTTCCGTGCGCCTACCTCCCGTCGCATGCGCCTGCATCTTGGTCGCCTTCAGCAAAGCGGTCCCCGCCGTTCCACGTGTCCAACGCTTCTTGCGTTGAATCGCTTGCCAAGCACCCGTCCATCGCTTTGCACACATCAGCGACTGCAGTCTTGTTCGTGAGAAATAAACCATCGCCAGCTGTGCCCACCATCGCCAGCTGTGACTGTTGCTACTTCCTGTTGCTCTTGCAGCAACCTACCTGTGCCCTGTTGCACTAACTGTAGAAGCCTGACCAGCAAGAAGCACGAATATAGCTTTAGCACGAGTCTACACAGTAGCAACAAATTTGACGCCCCCGCCCTTTTTTTGCAACAAAAATTTCAGAGGTATTTGCTTCAATTTTTTTTTGGGATTTGCAATTGAGCAGGTACAATCATCAATTGAGCAGGTACAGGTGCCAAATTGCTCAAATTTTGAGCAAAATTGGCAAAATTGGGTGACATTGGTCACATTCCGGATCAATGTGCAGGAAATTGGATGTCAAAATTTGGGGCTTTTGATGTAATTGTGCCATTGGGCATTCATACATGCTGTACGATGTGAGCTGAAACCGGCCTCTGATAGAAACCAGAGTGCGGTAGACTAGCAGTCACCCGTCCACTTGTAATCTAGATATGAAAACAAAACAGATTGGGGCTAGAGTGCCCAAATCTGAAAACAAAGCGACACCTGTTGGCCCCAAAACTTGGCGCCCCTTGCGGTATTTCTTTATTCAATTCCATAAGTATGAAAGGCTGAGTACAACCAAAAATCAGCCAAGAGATTACACCTGTATGTCCAATCTGACGGCCCACAATACCTCTTAGCACAGAGGATCCACGCACACGGATCTGTGTCTCAAGTAACACACTGTGCCTCCCTCTGATCAGCCAAGACCACTAAGCAGGGCAGCCATGAGCATACATCTGGTATAACTCAAGCACATGATTCAACATCTCAGCTCATACATACATGTACTGTTCAACCTCTGTCTCCACCCTTGTCAATCTGCCATACCCCTCCTCTCACAAGGGGCCAGATAGCTCAAATCTGCAACAGACATAAAGCAGTAGAAAGAGAGATAGATGAACAGATGCGGAGCTTACCAAAATCAGCCCGTGAATCTGCACTGGAGGAAGTAACGGTACCAATCTGTACTTGCAGGCACTTGTTTCCACAACCCTGCTTCACACATGTGTATGTACTTGTCTGTACCCTCCTCCTTGCATCCAACTCTATGTTGTACTTGATTGTACAGTCCTGAAAAACAACCCTGCACCAGTCTGTACTACCTCGGGATACGTGCCAGAAGCTGTCCTTGCATACGCCGCCTGCAGCCAGTATCTGTACACGCCTATACCTGCACAGTTAGCCTGTCCAGAACTTGTCCAGCGCCGCCAGCAGCAGTACTGCTGTACCTGAACTATCCGTACACTGTACGGCAGTCGTACAGTGTTGTACCTGCAGTTGTACTTGTCTGCACAGCCTGTACCAGCAACTGCAGCCTGTCCAGAACCTGTGCACAGCCTGTCCAGCAGAGAGATGGGCCCGCAGCAACTCCTGTGCGTAGCCTGTACCAGGAGAGAAAACCTGCAGCCTGTCCGTACAAGGCTGTACGGCTGGTTTGCTCAGAGAACACAGCAGCCAGAAAGATCTGCAGCAGCCGACTTGCTCCCTTCAACTTTTCCACGCTTCCCCACAAAGGCACGTATGCTCCACGATTCCTTTTCCCAAAAAGGAGAGAGAGAGAGAGAGAGAGAGAGAGAGAGGAGAGAGAAGCACACACTCCAAAAGTGGAGTGGCTCCCTCTCCATAATAATCCTAGGGCCCCCCACTTTAATTGTTATTAAAGTTCCCTAGGGGACACTAAGGCCTAGGGGCAACTTTAATAAATCATTAAGAGTTTAATGTTCTAGTTCCCCCCCTTCACATCTAGGGATGTCCACACATCATTAACTCTGTCCGGGTACCCCCCATGTGAATCATTCAATATTCTGACTCAGCAATCACCATGCCCACACTTGTGCTGTTCCATTTTCACAGGGCCATGACATACCCCCCTCTTGAAAAATGGCAAGCATCCTCGATTGCATTCTGGTGATACAGCAAAATATCCAAAGTGAAATATACAGTATGGCAAGATCAGCGTCCCAATCTCTCGAAGCCATGCACATGTATCAACATTCACTGCAAACCAATGGCATTGTAATAGTCCAAGTTGTATACCACTGTGAACCATACATATCCACAAAATTTCATGTGACTAGTACACATTTATCATAGAAGTCCCATAAACAGATGTACTGTCAGCCTCAGTACCTTCGGGTGAGATAAAAACTGCACCAAGCGACCTCTAGATGTCATCTGAGCCTGTCTGTATCAAAGAAGTGGAGGTGCTACCCCCCTCTTGAGCATCAGGTAATGCTCCAAACCCATGCTCTGCTGAACCTGAATGAGCCACAACAAGAGTCGGCTCTAACTCAAAGGCATCGAGATAAAGCTGCAAAACCTGAGGTGAATCTGTTAAGTCACCTTCCTCCATCCACTTCGCATCGATCGGTGAATAGTTCTTGAACTTCACAAGATAGCGACGGGAAACTTTACCTCGTACCTTCCTTTCTTTATGTACCAGTATCTGCTCTGGAATCAGAACCTCATCAAGTTCCTCAACTTTCGGCTGAGCCTCATCTGATACATCCTTAGGCACATCCCCACGGAAAGGTCTAAGGAGACTCACGTGAAAAGCATTGTGAATCCTCCAGTGATCTGGTAACTTCAAACGATAGGTTACCTCACCAATCTTTTCCAAAACCTGAAAAGGCCCATAATAACGCACGCTCAATTTAAGGAATAAGCGCTCTTTACCCTTCATCTTCTTGAGTCTAGCCTTTTCAAAGCGCAAAAGAACCCAATCACCCAATGCAAACTGTATGTCACGTCTGTGACGGTCTGCGGCTTTCTTTTGCTTCTGCTGAGTTTTCTGGGGTGCCAACTTAACCCTCCGATAAGCTTCATCCAAACTCTCCACATACTAATCAGCCTCAAAGATCTTATCCTTTGTATGCAAAATAGGTGGTACCTTCTTCCCTCCTCCTACAATCTCAAAAGGCGCCTTGCCTGTCGAGGTATGTACAGTGTTGTTATATGCAAACTCCACCAAAGGAAGATACTTTTCCCATTGTTGCTTGTGCTCTGACACATAACACTTGAGAAGATCCAACACTGTCGAGTTAGCCTCTTCTAACTGACCATCAGTTTGTGGATGAAATGACGATGAAAACTTGAGAGTTGTACCCATGTTGTCAAACAACCCTCTCCGTAACAAACTCGTCATCCATGGATCACGGTCACTAATGATAGACGTAGGCAAGCCATGATACTTGAAGATGTTCGCCATGAACAACTTCACCATATGATCCACTTTGATCGTCTTACGCACGGGAATGAAATGAGCCTGCTTACTGAACCTGCATATGATAGTCCAGATGCCATCATTTCCCGTTTGTGTCCGTGGAAGATCAAATATAAAATCCATGGCAATGCTCTCCCAAGTCTATCTGGAATAGGTAAAGGCTGTAATAACCCTGGTGTCTTCTGACGGTCAAACTTTACCTTCTGACATACGATGCATAGCCTCACAAAGGCATCAACATCTCTTCTCAAGGTTGGCCAATAAAAGAAAGTCTCCATTGCTTTGACTGTGGCGTCAATACCTCTATGACCTGCATACGGTGGAGCATGACTTTCAATCATAACCTTGAGTCGCAATGGCCTGGTAACACACAGTCTCCATGCATCAATAAAAACCCATCTCTGAGAGTATAGTGCTCATGCCGCTGACCCTCAGACATCTGATCATACAACCTTTCAAAGTCCTCATCATGGACATACTGCTCTTTCATTTCATCAAGCTCATGATGATAAGCAAGTGAAACTGCAGAGACCTGTGGCTTGCGTGACAAAGCATCTGCCACTACATTCTTTTTGCCTTCCACATTCACAATCTGAAAGTGAAACATTGACAAAAAGTTTGCCCAACGCATATGCTTCTCTGAAAGCTTAGTCTGCGTGAGGAAATAACGCAAGGTCTGATGATCTGTCTGCACAGTGAAATCAGCCCCAAGCAAGTAGTGTTTCCATGTAGAAAGAGCGTGAATTACAGCCAACATCTCTTTCTCATAAACCTGTAAATGCTTCTCGGCATCTTGCAATATTCTACTCTCATAGGCTATCACATGTCCCTCTTGCATGAGAACTGCACCAATGCTACTTCCACATGCATCACACTGGACAACAAAAGCCTTTCGGAGATCCGGTAACACCAATACTGGGTCCGAAGTAAGCTTTTCTTTGAGCTTTTTGAATGCCATAATTTCCCGATCAGCCCATCTAAACGGAGGAAGTAACGGTACCAATCTGTACTTGCAGGCACTTGTTTCCACAACCCTTCTTCACACGTGTATGTACTTGTCTGTACCCTCCTCCTTGCATCCAACTCTATGCTGTACTTGATTGTGCAGTCCTGAAAAACAGCCCTGTACCAATCTGTACTACCTCGGGATACATGCGAGAAGCTGTCCTTGCATACGCCGCCTGCAGCCAGTATCTGTACACGCCTATACCTGCGCAGTCAGCCTGTCCAGAACCTGTCCAACGCCGCCAGCAGCAGTACTATTGTACCTGAACTGTCCGTACACTGTACGGCAGTCGTACAGTGCTGTACCTGTAGTTGTACTTGTCTGCACAGCCTATACCAGCAGCTGCAGCTTGTCCAGAACCTGTGCGCAGCCTGTCCAGCAGAGAGATAGGCCCGCAGCAACTCCTGTGCGTAGCCTGTACCAGGAGAGAAAACCTGCAGCCTGTCCGTACAAGGCTGTACGGCTGGTTTGCTCAGAGAACACAGCAGCCAGAAAGATCTGCAGCAGCCGACTTGCTCCCTTCAGCTTTTCCACGCTTCCCCACAAAGGCACGTATGCTCCACGATTCCTTTTCCCAAAAAGAAGAAAGAGAGAGAGGAGAGAGAAGCACACACTCCAAAAGTGGAGTGGCCCCCTCTCCATAATAATCCTAGGGGCCCCCACTTTAATTGTTATTAAAGTTCCCTAGGGGCCACTAAGGCCTAGGGGCAACTTTAATAAATCATTAAGAGTTTAATGTTCTAGTTCCCCCCCTTCACATCTAGGGATGTCCACACATCATTAACTCTATCCGGGCACCCCCCATGTGAATCATTCAATATTCTGACTCAGCAATCACCATGCCCACACTTGTGCTGTTCCATTTTCACAGGGCCATGACATGAGCAATCTCACATTCGGGCCTAAATTGCAGGAAATTGCAGTGAAGATCAAAGGGCTTTTGTGCCGATTGAGTTGATTTGCATGCAGGCACTGGCATTTGATGCTTTGGGCAATGTGTTGATGCCTGTCAAGCATTCAATATGCCTATAAATCAAGGGGCTTTTATGTATTAGATGTATATGTGGCCAGGGGGAAGCATTGTGAAGACCTTGGATGCCTTCATGTGCGTTAATGTACCATGTATGATCAGAAATTGATCTTGAATCAAGGGGCTTTTCAAGATTTTATGCTTGTTGAGCTTGGCAAAGCAGCAAGCAAGACTTTTATGCCTTGAATCCTCAGAAATCCACTTGCAGTCAAGGGGCTTTTGCCCAATTTCTGTTCGGGACTGTTGTGTGCAGTGGTGGGGACTGTAAGAGTCTGATTTTCACTCATTTGGACAGCCAGGAAAGCATTTATTGCTGTTGTACTTGTTGGTACAGATTTGGTACAACTTAGTACAAGTTTTGGCATGGCTGTACATTGATTTGAGTGAGGAAAAGGTTCATTTTCAGCTGATGTACTTGCCGGTACAGATTTGGTACATCATTGGTGAGCACTTAGTACTGTTGTACAGTACTTTGGAAGGGGAACAGAGCACATTTAAGGTGCTGTCCTAAATCTGTAGCAACCAGATTTTGGTGATTTTATCAATACAGTGGGAGTAGAGTTGCATTTGTGCTTCCGCAGTGGGAGATAAACTTTGGGAGAACAACTGTGAGCACTTTGCGTGCTTTTGGTGCAGTGTTTGCACATCTTGCAGGGAGTCAAGCATTGACCGTGACAAGTTGCATATTGCTATGGCAACCACAGGTGAGAGCTCTTCATTGCTTCATATCAAAAAGCTTGAAGGCTCACATAATTATGACATTTGGCAAACCCAGTGCTATAATGTGTTGCTCCAGAAGAAGCAGCACAAGCCCATCAAAGAAAGGGATGTAATGCCCGCTTCTCTTACTGCTGAAGAATGGGAAGATATGGATGAGCTGGCAAGATCTACTATCATGTTGTCTGTGTCAGACTCTTTACTTTTCAGCATTCGTGAAGAGAAGCCAGCTTGGGGAATGTGGCAAAGATTGCAGGACTTGTATGCCCAGCAAAGTGCCTCAAGCAAAGTGTATTGGTTGAAGAAACTCATAGGTCTTCAAATGAAGGAAGGGGCGTTCTATGACAGCCCATTTAAATGAGTTTAATGGTGTTGTCAGCCAGGTAATCAATCAAAAGTTGGCAATGGACAATGAGTTCAAAGCCACCTTTCTCTTATGCGCTTTGCCAGAGAGTTGGGACACATTCAGGACAGCCACTAGCAATTCGAATGCTATGCTGTCATATGCAGATGTTGAGGGTGCTCTTCTTCAAGAGGAGATGAACAAGAAAAACAACTCTGTTGGAAAGTCCAATGCAATGAATGCACGTGGGAGATCCCAGCAAAGGGGTAAAAGCCAAGAACGGGGAAGGAGCAAGTCCCGCTCCAAAAAGGACTTGGAATGCCATTATTGTGGCAAGAAGGGACATATCAAAAAGCAATGCTACAAATGGAAGAATGATCAAAAGGAAAAGGGCAAAGGCAAAGACAAAGACAAAGATGAAGCCAAAGATGCAAAGCCAAAGGGCAAAAGTGGAGTCAAGATTGAAGAAGTTAATGTGTCACATGCAGGTGACAGTGAGGATGAAGTCCTATTCACGTCTTCACTTGATGCCCATTCACTTCTTGCAGGAGATGGTCATGGTATGCACTCATGGATCATTGATTCAGGTGCCTCCTTTCATGTCACAGGTTGCACGGACTTGTTTGTCAGGTATACTGCTGGAAATGAAGGAGTAGTTTATTTGGGTGACAACCATGCATGCAAGATTCTTGGCAGAGGTGATGTGAGGCTTGTGTTTTTAGATGGCTCACAGCTTATGCTCCATGATGTCAGGCATGTGCCTGAGATCAAGAAGAACTTGCTTTCAACTGGACAGCTTGATGATGCTGATTATGTTACCACATTTGGTCGTGGAAAGTGGAAGATTAGTAAGGGCTCACTGGTTGTTGCCAGAGGCTCTAAGATAGACACTCTTTACTTCATGCATGCTGGTATTTGTCACCATGCTAATGTAAATGCAACCGAGCTGCCGGAAATCTCTATGTGGCATAGCCGGTTGGGACACATGAGTGTCAAAGGAATGGAGCAATTGTCTCGTTTTGGTTACTTGCCTTCTCTAAAGTTCTCAAGTTTTCAGTTTTGTGAGCATTGTATATATGGCAGGCAACTCTAGTGCCCCCACAAGAAAGCTCTTGCACAGAAAGATGCTCAGTTAGAGCTTGTGCATTCAGATGTATGTGAGATGCCTCAGCTTTCTTTGGGAGGGGCAAAATATTTTGTGTCTTTTATTGATGATGCCACACCCAAGGTGTGGGTTTATCCTCTTCGTTTAAAGAGTGATACATTCTCAATGTTTGAGAAGTTTGTTGCTCTTGTTGAGAATCAAACAGGCAAAACACTGAAGGCTTTGCGTTCCGACAATGGTGGAGAGTATATGTCCAAACAGTTTCAGGACTTTTGTGATGCTAAAGGCATCAAGAGGGAGCTCTCTACTCCTTATGATCCTCCACAAAACGGGACAGCAGAGAGGATGAACAGGACCATTCAGGAGAAGGTCCGTTCTATGTTGTCACATGCTGCGTTACCTCATGGTTTTTGGGCTGAAGCTGTTATGACAGCCGTTCATCTTATAAACAAGTCACCTAACACGAGGCTTGGTGGGAAAGTGCCAGAGGAAGTATGGACAGGAAAGCCTCCGTCCAACAAGCACTTGAGAGTGTTTGGTTGTGTTGCGTACGTGCACATACGCAGGGAAATACGCACCAAACTTGATCCTAAGTCTCACAAATGCATATTCCTAGGATATGGTGACAGAGGTGAAATGGGGTATAGACTTTGGGATCCAGTGAATAGAAAGATTATATGCAGCAATGATGTCATTTTTGATGAAACATGCATGTATAAGGAGCCTGCAAGGCAACAGGAGCCTGGCAGAGTCATCTTTGATGATCATGGACATCATGGACAACAACCAAGGGCTGTAAATCAGCCATTACAGCAGCAAAACCAGCCCTTAAATGGTGCTGAAAATGGTCCAAATGGACAGCCAAAGATGGCAGAAGATATCCCTATGGATATCCCACAGTTAGAGGAGATACCGGGCATGATTTTTCAACCTTATGGCAGGGAACAGGAGCCACCAATAGGTGATATGCAGGCTGGACAGCAACCTGCAAATGATGGTCATTGGGTACGGAGGTCCACAAGACCCTCCAGAGCCCCTGATAGGTTTGTTCCAGGGGTTGACTACTTGATGCTCACTGACTGTGGGGAGCCCTCATGTTATAAGGAGGCTTTACAGAGGGCAGACAAGGCTCTTTGGGAGCGTGCTATGAAGTCAGAGATGGATTCTCTGCACAAAAATGGAACATGGAAGTTGATGCATTTGCCTACAGGCAAGAAGGTTTTGCCATGCAAGTGGGTTTACAGGCTCAAAGTTGCACCTGATGCAAAGCCAAGATACAAAGCCAGGTTAGTGGCTAAGGACTTCAAACAAGAATATGGTGTGGACTTTGATGAGATCTTCTCTCCAGTGGTCAAAATGACCACACTTAGAGCTGTATTAGCTTTGGTTGCTCATGATGATCTGGATTTGATTCAGATGGATGTGAAGACTGCTTTTCTTCACGGTGATCTCCATGATATATATGCAACAGCCAGAGGGTTATGCAGTGAATGGAAAGGAGAAGCTTGTATGCAAGCTGAAAAAGAGTCTTTATGGGCTCAAACAGGCACCAAGGGAATGGTATCATAAATTTGATACATTCATGAAATCCCAGGATTTCAGGAGAAGTGACATAGATCACTGCTTATACACCAAGAAAGCTTTGGATGGCAGTCTATTGTATGTTGATGATATGTTGATTGTCGGGAAATCTCGTGAAGAGATGGATGCCTTGAAGAAGAGGTTGCATCAGACCTTTGATATGAAGGATTTGGGTGATGCAAATCACATTTTGGGTATGCGGAAACTTCGGGACAGAAATCAGCATGTGTTGTATTTGTCTCAGAAGGAATACATTGGCAAAGTTTTGCAGAAGAAGACTAGTACTCCTTTGCCTCCATATGTGAAACTCAGTGCTATGGACAGCCCACAGTCGAATAGTGACAGGGCTGATATGGCCAAGATTCCGTATGCTTCAGCTTGTGGCAGTCTCATGTATGCCATGGTTGCTACCAGGCCGGACATTGCATTTGCAGTGGGAGTGGTTTCTAGATACATGGCAAAACTTGTCAAGAAGCATTGGGAAGCAGTGAAAGGTGTCATGAGATACCTGAAGGGCACACAGGATATGCATTTGCTTTGGCAAACAGGATGCATTAGTGCATGGTTACACGGATTCGGATTATGCCGGTCATCCAGATAACCGGAAGTCTACTACCGGTTATGTGTTTACATTCACAGGAGGTGCTGTGTCATGGATATCCAGGATGCAGAAGTGCACTGCCTTATCTACTACAGAGGCCGAGTATATTGCAGCCACAGAGGCTTGCAAGGAGGCATTATCTACTACAGAGGCCGAGTATATTGCAGCCACAGAGGCTTGCAAGGAGGCATTATGGCTATCTCGGTTAGTGGTTGATTTGGGTTATACGGGGGATATTCCATTGTTGCATTGTGACAGTCAGAGTGCCATTGGCAAAGAACCCTGTCTTTCATGCAAAGACGAAGCATGTGGATGTGAAATATCACTTCATCAGAGAGGTGATAGAGAACAAGCAAATTCAGCTTGTTAAGATTCATACGGATGACAACCCGACTGATCTGTTGACAAAGAGTTTGCCTCCAGAGCGGTTTGCTCATTGCAGACACTTGATGGGCATTGGATAAGGCCAGTTTCAGCCTTGATATGGCCTTGTATATTATCATGTACATGCTGATTTTTCTTTTCCTTCATTTAAGGGCACTTTGCCTTTAAGTGGGAGGTTGTTGGGGTAAAGGCATTATGCCCACCCTTATAGTGTGTACTAGCCCATGAGTTTTATAGTACATAGTACACTTAGTACTTTTAATGTACTAAGTGCACTATGTGTACTAGTGCAAATATACATGTGTGATAGGGGAGTCACACACTCACACTTGATGAGTTGACTTATCCCCACATATGTCTCTGTCTCTCCCTTCTTCTCTGTGTATGTCTCCCACATGAAACCCTAATTCTCTCCCTTCATCATGATCCTAGCGAGAGCTCTTAGTTTGATAGTGATCACTTCTCCATCTAGATTCTAGCCCCAATCCTCTAGCCTCTCTTTTTTGTGCACCACTTTTTGTACTTACTACTACGGCTACATGCGCCTAGAGCGCCTCGCATTGTATGACTTAGGCTTTAGCCTAACATCTCTGTATGTTTTCAACTTGGTTTTGATGGAATTTTGGTTTGAGTCATGTGACAACTTGTCTTCTCTTTGAAATTAAAAATACTAAAGTTTCTAAGTATTTTTTTAAAAGAGTGTACGATACCGTACGACAAGAATTTTTTTAATATCATACCGTATTTTCTCGTACGGTATTGTATCATACAAACCGTACGATATCGTACTTGACAACTATGATACTAATTAATACACTTAAATACACTAAGATTTGATGGACACATGCTCAATACAAGAAGTAATTTGCTGAATTGACAAGAGACACACAATGAGCCGGAACGCCCCCTCCCCTCCCCCCTTCTCAAATAAAGTATATTGATTAGCATTGTGTTCAACCAAGTTACACCAACCTCTGGGCTTCTTGCTCCTCGGGCATGAGGACAAAGTCTTCCACTTGCATAAAGCTCTTTATGGGCTTAAGTAAGCCCCATGAGCGTGGTAATATCGCATCGACAAATTTCTTCGCAACCAAGGTTTTCAACCATCTCACTTTGATCCCAATATCTATATCCACAATGATCAGGGGATGGTTTGCTACCTAGTGCTGTATGTTGATGATCTAATCATCTCTGGCTCACATCAAGCCAAAGTGGTTGATATCATGGCACAACTAAGACGAACTTTTGAGATGACTGATCTCGGTCTTCTCTCATATTTCCTTGGCATGGAGGTGGTCCAACATCCTAATAGTATTTTTGTGTCACAACAAAAGTATTGTCTTCAACTCATTACTTCCTACTTTCTTGATGATGCTATTCTTGTGGCTACCCCATTGGATCCAACCATCAAACTATCAAAGGAAGAGGACTCCCTGCCACATGAAGAGCGAGTCTAGCACCAAGTGGTTGGGAAACTTTTGACTCACAAAAATATTTCCTATTGCACATCCATTTTAAGTCAGTATTTCTATGCTCCTAAGGAGCCACATTGGAGTTCAGCGATGAGGGTTGTTTGCTATCTAGCGGGTACATATATGTTTGGACTTCACTACAGTCATGGGATCACCTTGCGTGGTTACACGTACTCTGATTGGGTCAGTGACAGCGATTCCCGACGTTCTCATGGTGGTTAGTTGTACTCACTTGGATCTGGTTTCTTCTCTTGGTCTAGCAAGAAGCAGGATACCATTGCACGGTCTTCAGCTGAGGCCGAGTACTAGGCCCTCTATGACACCACCACTGAGGCTATGTATCTTCGTCAGCTTCTACGCGTTCTTGTCGACACCGCTTCTACCATCTTTGTCGACAGTCAGAGTGTGGTTGCCCTTGCCAGCAATCCTGTATTTTCTAACTGTACCAAGTATGTTGGTGTCCATTTTCGTTTTACCAGGGAACAGGTTGAGCTTGGTACCATCAGGCTCTAGTACATTCCTAGAGCCGACAACCATGCCGACATCCTTATGAAGCCCGTCAACCCGTCCATCCTTGAGCGTCTTCGCGAGCGGATCGGCATCGGTCCCCCCCCATAACCCTCAGCATCTTGAGAGGGAGACCATCCTCTCCTTTCACATTCCTTATCATTGTTATAATGGGCACGAGTCAGTGAAAACCCCATGAGAGCACTGCTCATGTGAAAACCCACTGCATAGCAATCACCAACTTGCATACCCTTTACATAGCATTCTGTTTTTTGTGTTTGGGACGCATGTGTAAATGAAAACCCAAAAAATGGGCATTCGTGCATGTGAAAACCTCTTGCATTGTGTCATTGATCCAGTACAACCCAAACTCCAAAGAGACTATAACAAATGAAGAGCACACATGATTTACATCCACGACAACCAAACTTACCCAAAAACCCAATTCTTCTTCATGTTCCTCTTCACCTACTTACCATCATCTTCTCTCATGGTCCCCTTTTGGCCTAAGAGGGGGGGTGTGAAAATATACCTAATATTGGTATTTTTATCGAGCCCAAAAGAGTTTATCTTGGGCATTTTTTGTGTATCTCGCTGCTGGCCAACTGCTTTCCCTAGCCGACCAACAGCCCAAAACGGTGTGCATTTTTGCTGTCGATGCTTCATCACCTCATAAACGACACTACTATCTGTTGTTTGCTGCCGGCACCTGCACTGCAGCAGAACCTCATCAGCATTTTACAGTTTCAACGTTTTCTTCTACATGAGATCTCATCTTGGGACAACAGCCCACCCCCTGCACTTCTGCGTTTTCCTATTGCAGCTTATCTTGGGATAGCAACTCCCTCTCTACTCCTTTACCTTGACTTTGGGACGGCGGCCATCTCTGCTCATTACTTTGGGACAGTAGCCTACCATCTACTTTGGGACAGCAACTCCCTCTCTACTCCTTTACCTTGACTTTGGGACGGCATTGCCCAACAGAACACAGAACACGTGCAGGTTCTCATCACGCATCTTATGCATGACGCAGTTCATGCTCTTATTGTTGGTTTATGTAATGAAGAGGAATCTGTCTCCTTTGCTGAAGCAAAGGAATCTGAATAATGGATGAGTGCTATGCAATCTGAATATGTAGCCTCATGCAAAAAACATGAGAGAGGAGAAGATGAACTCAAGCATAGCAAAATAAAACCTAGTTTGGCATACCAAGTTTAACCACCCAACCATTATATATACTATTGACACCAGGCATCCAATCT
Source organism: Cibotium barometz (assembly GCF_041138505.1). NCBI lineage: Eukaryota > Viridiplantae > Streptophyta > Polypodiopsida > Cyatheales > Cibotiaceae > Cibotium > Cibotium barometz. The sequence goes on along the minus strand of NC_141077.1, from coordinate 8,988,888 downwards.
ATACCTTCCCGGCCACACCCATACTCACGCGCACCCTGACATCACTAGGTCTTTGGCCTACAATCGTCACCTAGAACGTTACCTGTTCACACTCATTATTATAAGCGATGATATGCAATAGTATACCGCCATAGGTTTTCCCACGCAACATCCACATATCCCACGCATTACTGGCGTGTAAATCCCACGTAATAATGTGTATGCGTCCCATGAGTAAGTCCCACGTGTTGCCACATGTAAGGGTCGTAACAATTTCATTGAGAGATGTGAATTTGAGAGGTTGTAGCAAACTTATTGATATAAGTTTCAACATTCTCCCCTTGCTTCTGCTTCAATTAATCCCATTCTTGCTTCAATTAATCCCATTCCTGCTGCACATCAGCTTCAGAGGATGAAGGTAAAAACTTCTTATTGAACATCTCCTTGAAGTCCTTCCATGCCTTCAGTTCTTTCTCTTCATGGACAATCTTGAGCCACCAATTCAAGGCAGCATCCTTCAAGTGCATTCTCACCATCCTCATCTTGGACTTTTTTGAATAATCTCCACCACCAACAAAAGCAGCATCGAATTGCCTAATGAAAGAACAGCTTTTTGAGAATCTCTCTTACCATAAAAAGCATCAAACTTGACGCTCTTTTCTCCAGGCTTGAGCTCACGCTTGGCAGCTACTTGTGAAGTTACTTCATGAACCACTACTTGCCATAATAGCATTAGGTGAATCAACCACCATGGACATTTGTGGTTCTTTGGCTTTCTCCTTGTCCTTGTGAGAATTTTTAGAACAAGATGCTCTCCTTCTCCTGACATGGTGAATGTAATCTGTGGATTGGCCAAAAATTCTACCACCCCAAGAAAGTTCTCACAAGAGAAGACTTAGCTCTAATACTATGTAACACAAGGGCACGTGAAAGTGACAAAATTGATAAACTACTTGTAACACCCACTTAATCAACAATCACAAATAATGAATTATGAAAGAAAGTAGGATTCAGAGAAAACAGAAACAAGACCTCACTGAGAGGGGAACAAGTCCCTCCCCCTTTGCAGGAATTTATTGAATCAAACCACGGGCACAAAGTGCCTAAAACTTTACAATAGATGAGAAGTGTGTTATCCAAATGAAGAGGGAGTGCTCCAATTTATAGACTTAAGGCTTCAAAGCTCTACAATGGAAAGAGTAAGCTCCAAATGACAAGGGGCTACTTTAATTGAGAAGTGCAAGGTGAAAGGACAAGTGTAGGAACACTTGTCTCATTCTAGATCATAGTAACATGAAACGTTTCGTCCGTTTCGTCATTTCAAAGCTTTCGTTTCGTCTGTATTGGACGAAGCGCAAAGATTACGAAATGACACTTCTCATATACACATACCAAATTTATAACATAACCAACAGAAAGATGAAGATGGATTTTTTGGGACTAGTGGGTATGAAATTCATGATTTTGGGAGTAGGTTTTTTGGTATTTTCAAAATTTGGGCAAGAAAAGGAGAGAAAGAGAGGAGGAATGAAACAAGTCGGAAGGGAAGAGGAGAAAAGGGAAGAAGGTGAGAAGAAAAGGAGAGAAAGTTGGAAGGCAAGAAAAGGAAAGAGAGAGGAGGAAAGAGGAGGGAAGAGAATAGGTGGACCGTGGAGGAGAAGAGAGAGAGAGGGAAAGGAAAGAGGAGAAAAGGTGTGGAGGAGGAGGAGGAGTGGATGAGAAGAAGAGGTGGAGCAACGGGTTGCAGCTGGGAAGAAGCGTGGGATGCACGAAGTGGCAAATAGTCAGCAAATAGGGCCAAAAACGATGGCAGAAATCGCATTTGAAACCCAAAAAAAAAAAAACTTCCGTCCGTTTTTTTAAAACTTGACTTTACATTTGAACGAAACACCATTTCGATGGACAGGTTTCATTTTGATTCGAAACGTTTCGTGCCGTTTCGAGAGGGCGAAACGCATTTTTATGTTACTACGTTCTAGATAACACATGTCCTATTCTAGATGCCACATGTCTTAATTTAAGAGGTGATTCTTCCATAACCTTCAATGCTAAAAATATCCCAACTGATGAAGAAATTGACAAAGGTGCTTCAGTAACTCTTAATCCTTGCCGAAAATCCAGAGGTTTTGACACGACGGAAATTCATCAAACTCTACCAAAAATAGCAACTCTCCTAGATTCTAGGAATTGCATGCTTTAGGTCTAATGAAGGCTTCGTTGTAAAGATTCACATGTTTATGGTTAGTTGAAATGATTTGAGCATCTAGTTTCGCCTTCGAAACCACTCATCACTCATCTGAGCATTCTCGTCAATTTGATCCCGAGTGCTAAACCAATCATCTAGACATCTTGTCTATGACCACCCCCACTGAAAACTTTGGGCATTCTGGCCAATGGCCACCCGTAAATAGAAATGAGGATTCTAGCTTAATTAGCTACTCAAAAGATATACAAATCACAATTCATGCTCCATGGTAATTACCAACTCACATATAGCAAAAAATATGTAGTGCCTAGATGCATATGCAGGGCTTCAAATGGAATTAGATACAAGCATAAATGTGCATGGGAAAGTCCATTTGGGGATGTGGTATCTTTGAAAGCATCAATTGAAGAAGGAAGTTTACCTAGTAACTTGTGGACGGGGTTATTGATAGTGCTCCCAAATTCTTCAAGTTGTCGATTAAGCTGAGAGAACTCCCCAATCTTCTCAGTGACATTGTCGGAATCAGTGATTGTCAACTTCTCAAAGTCTACTTCCAACTTGGCAATCTTTACGGAGGAAACACGACCATACCTCCTCTAAATCTCAAGCCATATCTGCTGTGTATTACTCCCAGAAGAGATGAACTGAGCATTAATGTTGGGAGTCATGCAATGTGCCATGATGAGGTGAGCACGAGTATCCAACTGTCCTCGGAACGTTGGATCCACTAAAGAGGGTGTAGAGACAGAAGTCCACACACCAACACTCTCCAGAAGAAGTTTGATATAATAGGACCAAGTAGCATACTTAGCTTTCCTTCGCCAGGTTTGTCATGAAGCCAAAACAAATATCTTCTCAGCATACCATAAGATATCTTGAGAGATATCTCCATATAGCTTGCTTGTCAGCTTGATTTATAATCCACAATAATGCATATGAAAGAAGTGCTGAAGACAAGCACATAAAACCAACTCCATATTCTGAGGATGAAGTCTGTGAATCCATAAGTCTTGAAACCAAGCTGTGTATTGCACATGCTCATGACTGCTTCCACAAGCTCAATAGCCAAAACTATCGGTCATTGTAGTCCCCACTTCTGATCTTTTCTCTTTCTCATTGTTGGAAGGAAGCCTCTTGCTTCCGAGAAAGCCTTTGCTCTGATACCAATGTCACAAGCTCAAGGGGACCCAGAACCATAATAGACCAACGCTTCAAATACAAGACAGAGAGCATGAGAACACAACGGAAGAATAATACAATATACAATTCAATAACACCACATTGGGCCAGAACGGCCAGCCCCCCATAGGAACTTTTTTATTGATAGAGAAGCTTTTACAAGATACCAAGGTGCGGGCGTAATCAGCACGGGATTTTCCACAAAGCATCAGCACAACTCTTGCCCATATCTCAATCTAGAGCCAAGATATAAACACAACACCAAAGGCCATCCGATACACTGTCTCAAAACAGTCCCAAAAATCAGCCATAAACAGTCCATAAATCAGCCTGGTAAAATAGCCCCGAACTCCGTGCCAAATCAGCCCCAAAAGAGCTCGCAAAACTGTCTCAAATTCCTCCAAAACAGTCCCGGAAAACAGTCCGGGAAAACAGCCCCAGAAACAGCCCACAAACTGGCCGTGGGTTTTCACACGTGTGAGCTGATGCAGCCTCTGTGTACGGCTGTATGGACAGAATCTGATGGCGGCTGCAATTAAGCTGTAACTCTGCTCGGCCAGAGAAGAAAGAGGAGAGAGAGTATTCAGCAGCACTGCTGTATGGCCTGTTATACGGCCAATTTGCAGAGAAGAGAGAGAAGGTCAAGGTTGTTAGAGGCGTCAGAGGCGTTTGCTACAAGGCGGGTATGGTACGCACCTCGAAAGACTCGTATTTTTTAGAGATGTTGAGGCGTGTTAGAGGCGTCTGTTTTATATATATATATATATATATATATATATATATATAGTGATAGATAGATATAATATATATAGTGAAAGTTGAGAGAGAGAGAGAGAGAGAGAGAGAGAGAGAGACTAGAGTGTGTATGTATGAGCCTTGAGGGAGGGAGAGAGAGGGTGTGTATGAGAGGGAGAGAGAGTGTGTGTGAAAGAAAGAAAGCTGTATTAAACGTCTGCAAAAGGCCAAAATGACCTATGAGACCAAAATAGTCCATCATCATCATCTAGATACATCATCAAGATTCAAGGGTACAAAGTAAAATTAAATGAACCAGTAGAGTATAGAGAGAGCTCCAAAAGTGGGTATAAAAAACATCATCATCCTAGTGTGTTTGAAGTTTGAAGTTCTAACTTTGGGTCTTGAGAAAGGCTTAAGGGAGGGAGGGAGGGAGAGAATGAGGGAGAGAGAGAGTGTGTGTGAGAGGGGCTGCCTTGGGCCCTTAAAGACCCCCGTCAATCTCAAATCAGCAACCCAAAAAAAAAATGTGGACGCCTCGTACGCCTCTAACCGTTAGAGGCGCGCCTCGTGCACTAAAGGTGTGGAGGCATTACTTGTATGAAGCCGAGTTTAAGGTATACACGGATCATGATACACTAAAGTATTTTTGTAACCAACCGGATTTAAGAGGTTGTTAGGCAAGATGGGCTGAATTGATGCAAGAGTTTCACATGGAAATCTTGTATAGATGAGGATAAGAAAATGTTGTTGCTGATGCATTGTCTCGTATAATGTATCATATGGGTTTCAGTATAGCCGAGAATGAGATCATTCATAGAATACGTGAAGCTCAAAAGACGGATCCGTATGCTGAATCGTTATGGAATAAGGCTAGCTAAGTAGATGAGGAATCAGCTCCGTCTGATTTATTGTCTGGTAAATGTAGATTTACCATTGAGAATGGAATTCTGAAGAGGAAAGGCAAGGTATGCATTCCAGACTCAGATAATTTGAGCGTATTAGTGATGCAGGCCTTAGGAAGGAATACCTTCCTCTCCTCCCGGTGATAAGTGGTGCTATTGGGAGAGTGATGGAATCCCCCTCCACTGCCGCTTAGGTTCTTGCTTAAGCGGGCAGGATTCCATCCCTTCGTATCTGCATAGCCTCTCTAGAGACAGTGCCACATGCCATATCTCTTCTTTGCCTCTGGGGAGCCCCTATTCTGCACAGAGTAGAGTACTTTGGTCTCCCAGGCCAACTGACTGTGATTAATCCCCGTTGAAACCCATGCCCAAGACTCTTCGAGTGGAGGGTAGTCCGCTTCCCACAAAGATTAGATATGCGAATTGCCTCATGGAACATCCAGGGTTTGGAGGGGCCTCAGTGCTTTCAGAGGCGTGGCGTCCTTAGAGGAGAGCTTCATAGAGCAGCAGTTGGGGGGCACCATCTTTCAGAGGGGTGTACCCGCCTCTGCGGGAAGATTCTACCACGCAGGAGTCACACTTTTTGGTCTCCCTCCTTTGGTCCCTCCGGGACGCAGGGAGGAGTTTGTATTTCTGTCAATGAGGAGCTCTTACCAAGAGTAATTGGCTCAGGCATCATTGACACTCGTCAGGCTAAATGGGTGACCATAAAGATTGGCGAGGATTGTGTGGGCTTTTTAAATGTATATGCTCTGAATGCCGCTGTAGGCAAAGCCACCTCCTGGAGTATAGTTCGTCAGTCCCTTACACAGCCCGACTTTTGGTGTATGGGTGGGAACTTTAACATGATAGAGTCAGCAAACGATAGACTAGGAGGAGGCATGGCTATAGTTTCTGGCTTAGAGTACTGTGCTTGGGAGGAGCTGATCCTGGCTCTTGGGGTTGGACGCAGCCCCGGAAGTCTGTGCTTCTTGAGGTCTGATAGGAGGAGCACTGACCCCAATCTTTCAAGACTTGATAGATTCTATGTGGATGAGTGGGCTTGCGGTCATGGGAGCATGATCGATATTTTGGCAAGCACTACTTTCTCCAATCATGCTCTGGTTATTTTGTCCCTGAAGAATCCTTGGAGGCAGGACAGACACTTGAGCACTCGGATCCTAACAACCTCATCTAGGACTCTGAGATATGCAGCAAGATAGAGCAGATATGGGAGGGGTAGGATTTTCTCTTAGGATATGCCGCAGGTGTAACATGCAGAAGCTCGATGGAAGAATCAGTAACTTCAATTGTCACAAACAGGGAAGGGGACCCAGAACAACAATAATACACCAACACTTCAAATACCAGACACAGAGCATAATATCACAGCAAAAGAACAATATAAAATACAATAACACCACACTTAGCCGGAACGGCCGGCCCCCCATAGGAACTACTTATTCACACAGAAGCTTTTACATGATACCAAGGTGCGGGTGCATACAACACCCGATTTTCCACAAGGCATCAGCACAACTCTTGCCCAGATATCTATCTAGTGTCAAGATATAAACACAGCACTAAAAGCCATCCCAAAAACTGTCTCAAAACAGTCCCATAATCAGTCCATGTAGCAGTCCGGTACGGAGCCCAAAACAGTCCCAAATTTCGTGCCAAATCAGCTCCAAAAGAGCTCTCAAATCAGCCCCAAAATTATGCTCCATAAACAGGCCCAAATCTGTCCATGACAAGGCCAAACGAGAGACAGAACTGCCTGCTGGACGGCCAGCGCAAGAGATCATCACCAGGAGCTGCTGTACGGCCAGCGCAAGAGAGAAGAGAGAGAAAATCTGCAGTCGGCCAGTAGAGGAGAGAGAGAGAGAGAGAGAAACACTCCAAGAGGGATGCGCATGGCAAAAACAGCCCCAATCCTTGCTTTAATAGAGTTCGAGTAGGTATATTTGCAGCACTTTTCCCTTTTTGCCCAAAATAGGTGAACTTGCCCAAAAATATCAACTTTATGCTTTTCTTGGCTTGGCCCAAAATATCAACTTTATGCTTTTCTTGGCTTGTACTCCAAGTTTTAGCCCAAAAATATCAACTTTTATGCTTTTCTTGGCTTGTAGCCCAAGTTTCATGTAGGCACCTCCTTTTGTCCACCTGTGGATGCGCAAAATATTAATACGTTGTGAAAACACTAACTTATAAACATTATAAGTCACTTTATTGATAAGAATCCCATGGTGCTCATGCTGCATAGCCATCTTTCAGGCCAAACTTTGCCAGCAAATGCTCCAATTTTCTTCTGTGGAAAATCCCCGTTCACACCTCGGTTCCGCTTAGTGTGTGAAAACATTGGTCTAGACTGGTGTAGGACCCCCACCATGAATGGTGTATTTGCTTTATTAGAATGATGTAAATTTGAAAATAAAGACTGGTTCTTGACTTGCACGTCTTCACCATGGTTGAGCACCTTCTCCTTGGCTGTCCTGGCCCTTGGAACACAGCAACCTTTGTGAATCATGAGATGCTTTGACTGATTTTTGATCTGGGTATTTATACCCCTAAGTGCTACTGGTCGGCCTGTTCGACTTGGGGTCATATCCGAAATCTCTCCACATGTGACAACTCTAGAGGAGTAGCCTAACACATCTAATACTAGAACCTCGAGTCCATGCTCCTCATGGTCTATGATGTGCTCATCAACATGTGAAGTGTCATCCCGAATCTCACACATTGCAATGGATGCATTACTAGTCAAGAGATGATCCCCATGATAGTCTAATGCATCACTATGATCGGGCAATGCATCACTATGATCCGTTGGAAAGTAGGTACACATAGGCGTATCAATAATCACAATGCTCGAAATGCTCGCTGCCATTCCTCCCATCAAGATCATGCCCACATAATCTGACTCACACATCACTCTCAGTATCACTATCACATACATCATCATCATGTGTATATGTGTCAACGGCATCATGTGCACGTGTATCACTATCATCATGTGTATGTGTGTGCGATACATCAATATCATCATGTGTGTGTGCATGATACATCATCATAGTATGTAGGTGTGATACATCAATGTCATCACATGTGTGTATGACCATCACCATGTGTACATGTGTCTGATGTCAACATCAATATCATCATCAACATGATAATCATCATCACTATCCACATCATCATCCACTGAAAGCATGTCATAATGATACCCATCCTCAGGTATATAGTCATCTCTGCTCACAAATGTAGGACACTCAATCAAGTCCCCACATACATCATCCCATGCAAGCAATGCCGAACCATCCATGTAAAGATAACCACATAGATCCTCATCAAAATCACCATGTGTAAGACGTCTAGACCATCTAGCACAGACATCTTCCTCATCAAATAAGTGTCTAAACTGGCTAGGTAACATCTGACGCTCAAACATCCATATGTGACATGAATATGATGTGTCATCATAGCATGATGTCGATGAAGAAGGATCTAGAGGTTGAAGCCGCGATGTGCCAAATGTATGTATGATATGCAACTCCTCACCTGAAATGGCAAATCAAGATGACGGACATAAAGACAGAGTGATAGGGTATGAGTAGATGCCGCACGATCAATGTCTAGGATGGAGACATAGTGATGTCGACGATGATGGAGGGTAGCATGGCGATCGTAGGCGGGGTAGACGTAGTAATGGATACCCATGTCGTCCCGCCAAAGCCCAAGAGTGTGGAAACACCTCTAAATGTGCTCAAGAATCCCACATCGTGTATGGAAAAAAAAACACCAATATGCTCAAATGGCCACCCGCACGTGAGCAAAAGCTAAAACAATAACTAAAATACTTAGAATGACCACCCGTGCACGAATAAAGAACAAGATGCGCATGTGAACGCCCAAAATACACTAAACAAGAACCAAGATGCGCATGTGAATGCCCAAAATACACTAAATAGCCGAAAGTGTGCGCATGAATAAGGGCCAAAATGCGCGAGTGAACGATCGGCAAGCTCAAAAACAAAAACCCAAATCCAAAGAAGGAACCCGTGAAAATACTTCGGCACAAGAGCACGGCAAAAGCTACATTGAAACAAGCTGCAAAATGGGCAAGATGGGCTAGTATGAAAACCCAAAAAATGAAGGGACAAGATGTGAAGTAGATAAAGGGTGGAGATGTAAGTGAGAATAGAGTTAGTAAAAGATGATAGAAAGAATAAAAGACCACACATTCTTTCTCTCCTTCTTCCTCCTTCACACGCAACCACAACTGAGAACGTTCTTTTTTCTCCTCCTCCTTCCTTCACACGCAGCCACAACTGAGAGAGCTCTCTCTCTCTCTCGCTCCCTCTTTGTAACAGCAAGCAAAGAGCACTTAAGCTTCGTGATGCTGCATTTTTTTTTTTCCGAAATACCACGCCTATGTGCTGAACGCCTGTGTGCCTGGAGTGTACGTTGCAGTTGCAATCTGTTGTTGCTGAAATCTGAACTAACACTTAAATCCAAACTATGCGTAACTTTTTGCTGTATCATGTGACGCAGCTTGTTTTTTTTATTTTTATTTTTGGATAGCCTGTGTGTGGCAGTGTATATGCATGTAATAAACGACTCACAAGCTCACGCCTTGCGGAGGGTAACACATGGCTTCTCCATGGTGCATAATTCTCAAGTCCTCCAAGTGCGATGTGTGGCTCACGAGCTCGCGCGTTGCTATGTGTGCTAGAACAGCGATGCAGTGAAATGCGTGGGGAGACGTACGCGAACACTGTACTGCTGCTTGTAGTGAAACGCGTGGGGAGATTAAGGAACACTGTTCTGCTGCTTGTAGTGAAACACGTGGGGAGACGTAAGCGAACTCTGGGGAGATCTCGTGGCGATGGGCAAACACCAGCAGCTACAGGACTGACGGTGGTATGATACTTCACTGCAACAGCTGCACGATTGACGGGGGCAGTTTTGGATTATGATAAGGTTCCTCTGACGGAGGTCAATTTTGGAGTGATTATGTTGAGCTTGTGCCTGCAATGCTGTAGGCGATGCTTCTCTTCTGTCCAAATCTGCATTGATCCACTCAGTTGTTAGTTGATCCAAATCTACCTTGCTGCTTGATCTCCAAATAGTTTGAGGATGATCTTTGTGTCTGTTTTAGAGTAGTTGTGACACTAATGTGTTTTCTTTTTTGTCTTGCCCAACTCTATTTGTTGTAGCTTCTCACCCTTCAGTGCTTGTTCAACTCTAAGTTCTCTGCTTGCTACAACTAGCATGTTAGCTCTTGCAAGTTAGGTCTATGCTTGTTCATACACGCTCAATGCTGGGTAGCCGAGGGCTCTCCATCAACATTGATCCTAAAGACTCTCATGTGTGTGATGTGAACTTGTAGACCTTGCATGTACCAGTGTGAGATTGTTGTCATAGAATGCTTATGTGTACTCTGACTGCAATCGATGTAGTCTGTTTGTCTTGGTTCAGGATTTCTCAACTCTGTAAGAGAATTTGAAACAAGTACTACAATGCTAAGCTTTGAACCAACTCCAAGGCAATGAAGTTGTTTCAAAACTGCACTAAAAACCGTGTGAGTTTGAACTTTTGCAAAAGATTTAAACTCTACACACTTCTTTATCCATCTGCATAGGAGTTCTTTACTATGCTCTGTTTCTTGATAGCCTTTTCTTTCACAGAACTGGTTTCTTTACAAAATCTGTAAGAGATCTTCACACTCAAGGAACCTTGTATGCAAGTTGAAAGAACCTTGTGGTGTATGGGACACACTGGCTCACACCAGTGGACTGGGTTCAATTCCCAGCACGGCCATACTTGCAAACAGTGTTAATCAACAAACTTTTTGGATTTCTGCACTCGAAATTGTAACACTTGTATACTTTTGCATCAACTAGTTATCAATATGCTTTCTGCACAATACTAATGCTCAAATCTGTAATAGAACAACATGTTGTACATCTTCTTGATGGCAATGTGCTAAAATATTGTAAACAGTGTTTTCTCAACACTTTTCTTGCTTTATTTACTTCTAATACATCAAGATTTATGCTAATCTGTGTAGATTGTGCTACTCCAACAGATTCGTAATCTCTGTCTATCTTCTTTGCAAGAAAGTATCAAGATTAGAAAGATTTGATTAAGAATCACTTACTGTTCTATTTTTGTGTCAAGATTTGATTTCAACATAATAAACTTTGCATAATTTGTAAATTGCTCTGTTCTACACTGTAGATTTGCACCAAACCTTGAAAATCTGTGTCAAATGCACATAATCTTGAAATCTGTACCAAGATTTTGCACGCTTTCTTAAAACTGTATCAAATTTCTACACAGCAATCTTGATTTCTGCAAACTGTACTCTGCATAAACTCTGCAATCTGAATACTCTGCACAGTCTACACCAGTCTTTGAAAACTGCAATGAAATTTCTGCAAAACTGCTTCAGCAACCAAACTTCTTGTAAATCTGCTCCAAGAACTCCAAGATTTTGAAAAATAGGACAAAAATAGAGACTTAATGGATTAATAATTGGAACTTTAAGCTCTCTAAGCAAGATAATGCAAGAAAATCCCTCAATGTTGGTTGCTAAAATCTCTGTAAATCCTAATTCGAAAATCAAGAAAATCTAGATCAAGAAAATCAAGATCAAGAAGATCAACAAGTTCAAGAAATCAAACAATAAACTAGATTAGGGTCTTGAAAACAGTGTTTAATGCAAATTCGAAAATGATTAACAGAAATTTCTTTGCTAATCTTGTCAAACAAGAAATTAGCAAATCTGAAAACTGTGTGAAAATCAATTCCGAAAATGATTAATACTAATCAAGATTAAGAAAATGCATTTCAAAAAACTAGATTAACAATAATCTGAAAATGATTATCATTAATCAAGATCAAGAAAAAGTATTCTAAAAATTAGATTTAGCATAATTCGAAAATGATTATCACTAATCACTCCCTAAGCAAGGATTTAAGCCAAGAACTCTGATCCTAGGGATCTAAGCCAAGAGCTCTGATACCAATGCAATGAAAGAAACCTAAGGATTGCACTCATTAGCATGGAGTACACACGTCCCACTCATCATAGGGAGTAACACCTATTGCACTCATAATGGAGTACACACATAGCTTCTCAAGAGAGAGAAGTCCACCATGGAAGCTTAGAGCTCCAAAGAGTAAGAGTACTCATGAAAGTATAATGATCAAAAAGGATACAATGTCCATCAGCACTATGCCTCATATAGGACCCCCTAAAAGTACACATGTAAATGTCCCTGTTACGACCCTGTGTTTTTCTCTCGACAATATGCAGGTGGGCACGAGGACATGGTGGACAGTGTGAAAGGGCATCAATTTGGAATTGAGAAGGAAACCCATGTGTGGACAGCCCCAAGTGTGAAGGGGACAAAAAGATTTAAGTTTATAAGGTTTTATAACCTTTGATGATTTGAAAATAATAATATTTTTGGAGGATGCGCTCTTTGCTATTGCTTTTAGTTTTTGCTTTTTGGAGAAAAGCAGGCTGTTTTTGAGGCGCCTCCTTATTGTTAAAAAGGGGGGAGAGTTGAAGAGCCAACGTGGGGTTTTTCTTCTTGGATGATCGCCAGGGAACTTAGGCGACACACATGGCTACAGCACGTTCTCTCCCTCTTAGCAACAGGCCGGCGGACTGAACTGCTTTCTCTCTCTCTCTCTCGTGGAAGCAAGTGCTGGGCTGCAGCTGTTTTGGCTCGTGGAAAAAGCCGTCGACTGGCTGAGTTGCAGGGAAGCGCAGGTTTACAGCTGCACGTGGGCTCTCTCTAGGCGATTGGTGGGCTGGTGGAGCAGCAACAAAGGAGTCCAGCAGTTTGCAGGTGGCGGGCAGGGGCTGAACCACAGGAAACGGCAATCTGCAGAGAAGCGTGGGCTGGACAGAAGCTCTTTTTGCTTTATGGCTACAGGCGCACAGAGGACTGCAGCGTGAGCCTTTATGGAGACAAAAATCTGTTCGTCTGGAGTGCTACAGTGTTTGGTTCAGAAAACACTCTATGGGAAGGCCGCGATGGAAGGTGTTTTGAAAGCCGGTTTCATCTCCTTACGAAGAGAGCAAGGGTGCTATGAAAAGTGTCTTGGCTAGCAAGTGGTAGGACTTGGATCATGGGACACAACCAAGGTAGACTTGCAAGAGAGCGAGGGTGCCATGAGAGGTGCCGGCTAGCCAGTCTTGAGCCTTGAGTGTGTACGAGGCCCTCGAACACTTAGCTTGAAGGCTTTTTGAAGACAAAGATCAAGGGTTAAGGCTTTGTGAATGGCTCTTGATGAAGAAGACATGGGGTAAGGCTTGCTAAGCACTCATTTGGAAGACATGGGTGAAACTACAAGGGATCCTATTGGTGGAAGATTCTACAAGTTGTACTTTGTACTCAAATTTAATCAAGTAAAGAAATACCGCAAGGGGCGCCACTGCGAATTGGGGCCAATCGGTGTCCGTGTACTTTTTGTAGGAGCACTCTAGCTCCCCTTGTTTGTTTTCCTTTTCCAGGTCCTCAAAGGTGTTGAAGTGTTTTGTGTGCGAGTGTTTGTTTCACCGCCCATCAAGTTTCTGAAGGCCAGTTTCATGGTTCCATTTCCGGGATATCGTCTACTTTCTCAAGGAGGCGAGCCCGTGGTTTTTTGTCACATCAAAAGCTTCAATATGTGGACAGTGAAAAGGCAATGCAAGAGACAGTGCAGGATTGTATGTCTTTGCCTATATGAGGTGAAGAGCAAAAGCTAAAGATGAAGCTCAAGAGAAAAATTTAACCAATGCCCCCGGCCACTTTCATGACCCATTAGCAGAAATGATGTGACCAAGATATTCCACATGGTTTTTGAAAAAATTCGCTCTTCTTTTTGTTGATGTACAGCACATTGTTGCGTAGTACTTCAAAGACTATTTGTAAATGTTCTTTGTGATCGACCATAGATCGGCTAAAAACCAGAATATCATCAAGGTAAACGATCACGAACTTATCCAAGTAGGGCCCAAAAATTTCATTCATCAGGGTCATGAAAGTGGCCGGGGCATTGGTTAACCCAAAAGGTATGACCAAGAATTCATAATGGCCATATTTTGTCCGAAAGGCTGTCTTGTATTCATCACCATTACGGATACGAATTTGATGATAGCCGGACTTTAAATCAATCTTGGAAAACACCTTAGCACCAAGCAGTTGGTCGAACAATTCATCGATGCGAGGTAAAGGAAATTTGTTCTTGATTGTCAGCTTGTTGAGAGCTCGGTAATCAATGCAAAGCCGCATTGATCCATCCTTCTTCTTGACAAGTAAAACCGGGGCTCCGAAGGGACTTTTGCTGGGACGGATGTGACCTTTATCCAGCAACTCCTGTAATTGCTTTTGTATCTCCTGAGATTCAGAGTAAGAAACACGGTAAGGAGCTCGGTTGGAGGAGGTTGACCTGGGATAAGATCAATCGGGTGATCCACAGGACGACGAGGAGGCAATGTCGTCGGAAGATCATTCGGAAACAAATCCTGAAAAGGCCTGAAGAAGGGTTGCTCCAAGTAAGCAGTAGTTGATGACGAGGCTTGAGATTGCTCACTAGTTTCTGCTTCAATCTCCCGTAACATGACCAAGGATGTTGCACTGTCACGTTTGCGAACGAGACGTTTGACTTGCAGGGCAGAAACAATGGTGATGGGTTTGGCACTGAAAAGGCCATGAAGTTCCAGCTCTCGACCATTATGATATAATTGGATTGAATGGAAACGAAAGCTGATCACCGGATCATATCGATACAGCCAAGATTGTCCCAATATCATGTCATAATGTGACAACGGCATCACTGAAAAATTAAGGTTATCCTGGTAATCTTGAATCTGGAACTGGAGCTGTTGCACCTTTTGGTTACAATTAAGGAAGGAACCATCAGCAAGCTCCACTTGAAAAGCATCCACAAAATGTCGGGTCTGTAGGCGAAGCTTATGAACCAAAGAAGTGCCCACAAAATTAGTGGAACAGCCACTGTCCACCAGCACATTGATGGGATGGTCGCCAATGAAGCCAAGAAGACTAAGGACCTGTTTGGAAAGATTCACCGGAACAGGGTTGGTACTTTGGCCATTAAGCATCAGGGTACTGACAAACTCCGAAACGCGAACAGAACAAGCCATCTGTTTGTTCTCATCTGTCACAGGAGGCGGGTCATGATCAGCATGGTGACAACTGTCCACTTGAGAATTGCGCCAAGTATTGGAGGGTTTAGGACGTTGAGGGTATTCATACCACCGGTGATCGCCAGAACAAATTGTGCAGAGGCCTGGGCGACTAGGTTGGGATGAAGGGGCAGTTGATGAAGAGGTTTGCTGTCCTGAAGAGGGTTCTCGCTTGAAATTGTGCCGATCATTGTTGCGACGATCCTGTCGAGACCGATCTCGGTTTCTGCTGCTGCCAGAGGATTCAGTCTGAGAGGATCCTGCATTTGACGCGGAAGTTTGCCCGGAAAATCGCGGCCGGAAGGACTGTTGTCCAGAATATGGTCGCCGAGAGTTGGGTTGTCCAGAATTAGGACGCTGGGGTTGGCTAGTCCCATTGGATCGATTCCGCTGGAAGGAACGGGCGCCGGAGGAAATATTCCTGGGAGGACGCCGGTAATCACTGATGCGCTCCACATACGAGATTGCTTCATCCAGGGTGGCAGGATTATACTTATGGACTTCGTCTTGGATTGTGGGTTCAAGCCCGTCAATGAAGCTGTGAAGCTGGTCAGAGGGGCTGAGTGTCTCTATCTCCAGAGCCAATTTTTGAAACTCTGAGATGTACGCGGCCATGGAGCCAGTTTGACTCAGGCGGCGGAGAGAAGACCTGGCATGAAAATTCGCATTTGCAGGCTCAAAAGCCTTGCGAAGAGCACGCCGGAATTTATCCCACGTTGGAGTAGACTTGCCATCTGCAATCCTGCGTCGCCACCAGAGGAAGGCGGTATCCTTCAAGAGGGTACTGGCCAATGCCACCTTTTTGTTCTCGGGCAATTCAGTATTCGAGAAATAAACCTCCATTTTGTAGAGCCAATGATCGATTAACCGCTTATCACGGCGGCCATTGTAGGGCTCGGGTAACTTGATGTCCATCTTTCGTGTTTGTGCTGTGATCATTAATTTATATAAAAGTTTAAGTTCAGCATTGTCTACCTCGGCAGTTGGATCGTGAGGAGGTAAGGGATCGTCCTGCTGGCCCACCGAGGATGATGATGATGACTGTGGAGAATGCGAACGATGCGCTCGCTGGGACTTCCTGGATCCCTCGCGCTGATGTTGGTGCCGCTGCTGCATGTCGTCCATCTGGGATCTCATTGATGCCATTCCGTTGAAAAATGCCTTTTGCAAGTCCTCCATCTGTTGTTGGAGAGTAGTTATCAGCAAGGCTTCCATCTGAGGATCGGCGGGTGGCACGTTGTCGTGCGACGTCGACATCTGAAGCACTCAGAGAGAGTACTGTGGTGAAGCAGGAAAGGTCCACCCGAAATGTAGAATGGAAGGAACAGCTGCTGGAGAGGCAGTAATAGGATCCTCGTACGCGAAGTCGGGGTCTTCCACTTCGTCGGGATCGTCCTCCGAAGTTACTGCATTGGCTTCCTCCAAAGAACTGGGCACTGGAGATAATGGAGTATAGTCGGGGACGAAGATCTCGCAGTAAAATGTCACAGGAGGGCGCGTGGAGGAGACATTGCGTAAGCCATCCACACTGCACTCTGGAAGAAAGTGTGCCAACTGCGGGTACCGTGATAAAAAATACTCGAAATGAGTAAGATGCAGTGGCTCGCAGGTGAGGAAAATAGTCCAAATCGCCCAAGTGTCGGGTTCGGTCACATGCGGGCTGCTGACATGAATGCAGTACACCTGAGAGGCCGGGGATGCTGGGATAGGAGAGGCTGAAAGACTTGGAATCCACCCAACATCGGCGGGTAGTGGCACTGAATCCGGAGTGAGGGCACGAGGAGGGCTGTGTTCGGGAAGAACAGCCTCGGGGATCTCGTCGATGTAACTCAGGTAAGAGATGTGCATGTCGGGTTCCTCCGGGAAGTTGTCCATGAAGCATGCACGTAGGGGGCGAGAGCACACAAGGTATGTGGTGTGGGCAAAGCCAGGAAAACCCACGAACAGCCAGGAAGAAGAGCCCCTATTCGCTGGAGAGAAGGAGGCGAGTAAGAACTAGGCGACATCCTGACAGCTGGGTGGTGGTTTTCGAGTCGCCCACGGTAGCTGTTCACACCAGCAAATCCCAAACGGGCGGCCAGCGCACGCCCAGCCGGTTACGCACGCCTGTTGGGTTTGTTTGGGTTTTTTTTTTTTTTGAATTCCACGTGGCAGTACACTTATTAATGTTGTGTATTGGTGTTTTTTTTTTTTTGAAGGTTGACGCTTCGAAGGCCGTCGCCGAGTGGAGGTGACGCTTCAAAAGCTGAATCGCCGAGTGGAGGTGACGCTTCGAAGGCTAAATCGCCGAATGAGTCGCTGCGAACAGTGTTGAACCAGCAGTCACTGCATATAGTAGCACACAAAGTATGAGTGGAGGTGACGCTCAGCCACGCTCAGCATATAGTAAGGCGGCTGACAGCCACGCTCAGCAAACAAGAGCGCCCATTGGCAGCAACCAAGGCGAAGAGAGGGGGGCTCCATAGTCAGCAGCGAAGGGGGCAGTTCCTGCCATGTTGCGAACGCCACCGACAGCAGGGAGGGAGGGCATTCCCGAAATACTGCAGGGGGTCCCTCTCTGCTAGACACACAATACGTGTATATGGGTGTGAGACCTTGTGTACTTGTTTACATTACTACAAGCAAGGATTCACGCCAAGTCCACCATCGCTCTGCTTCTTCCATACAACACCGAAAGGAGAGGTGGATAAGGGAGTGCCGCGGAGAGGGTGAGGGCTTCACAACCCACGGGTAGGAAAAAAATTTGCTCTGATACCACTGTGAGGATTATGTTGTTAATCCTGCATATTGTGTACTAATTACTACTCAAGTAATTCACTTAGAACAAGAACCTTCAGGAGAACACTTGAGACAAGATTGAATTGACTTGTTGTTATTAAACTGAGTACAATAGGTCTCTTATATAGGAAAAGAAGAGACACATTTGAAGAGGCATGTCCTTTGATGAAAGGACATGACCTTAGACGAAAGGGTACAACTTTTAGGCTAAGGGATGTGTCCAGTCGATGTAGAGGCACAACCATTCACTAAGGGATACAACCATTCGTCGAAGAGATGTGGCTATTCGATGAAGAGGTACATCCTTTGACGAAGAGTCGCAACCAGTCAAGGGTAGGGGTTCCCTTTGGCTGGTAACTCTTTGCATCTGCAATAGTAATCAGCAATGAAGAGAGAATCTGATATATAAACACGTCACAATCGTGACATAGTGAGCCAGGAACAAGAAGCAATTGAAGTGTTATGGTGCAAGAGATGGATTGAAGGCTATGGCATTTGACACTTTGTCACTGGTGGTATCTTCACGGAGGCTTCATGGGGTTCAGAAGGCAACTTATTTCTATGTTTAGCAGTGGTGATCTACTATGCTTTATTGAGGACTTGCGCTTACAAACAAGTTTTGGGTGCCTGTGGATGTATCAGATGAGGCTCAGACGCAAGCGGAGGAACTTGATGAGGTTCTTATTCCTGAGCAGATACTGGCACATAAGGAAAGAAAGATACGAGGTAAAGTTTCCCATCGCTATCCTGTGAAGTTCAATAATTTTTCACCGATGGAGGCGAAGTGGATGGAGGAGGGTGACTTAGCAGATTCACCTAAGGTAGTTGGAGCCGACTCTTGTTACGGCTCATTCAGGTTCAGCAAAGCATGGGTCTGGAGTATTGCCTGATGCTCAAGAGGGGGGTAGCACCTCCGCTCCCTTGTTACAGACACGCTCAGTTGTCATCTAGGAGTCGCTCGAAGGTACTGATAGCTGACAGTACATCTGCTTATGGGACTTCTATGATATTGTGTACTAGTCACATGAGATGGTAAAGTTGGGTATGGTTCACAGTCGGCCGCACCATGAACTATAACTGCAACTAGAGATGGTTTTTGCCTTTGGAACTAAGGTATGACTAAGGAAGATTGGGATGTTGATCTTTGTCATATGGTTCTGGCTGTTCTTGACTAGGGTGTTGGTCAATTGGATATTGAGATAATGCTATTTGTGGAGTTGGTCTCCGTTGGAATGGCATGGTTTGGTTGAGCTCAAAGTCCACAACAACCTGAGCTAACACTTCAAGACTCTATGGAGGGCATAAGTCTTGTGAGCAGTTCTAGAGTTCGTTTGGTTCATATATATATGGATCGAACTCTATTTATGCATGTATGCATACACTTTCTGATGTATTTTTGTATTCTGGTGCCATTGGATCCTGGTACCATTGAGAATACATTGGGTAATACTCTGGATTGTGTTGTGTGATGCATGTATATTGGTATGATACATCATGTACTTTATTATGTTCATGGATGCATCACTAGGTGTGACTCTTGCGGAATAGCCATGAGACATATGTGGGAAGTACTTAGTGGATGTACTGTTTGGATGCATTGAGTGCTTTCATATGCTCATGTTGTACCTCCAATCGTGGGTCCTGCGGGATGTCCATGGGCGTAAGGCTTATGAGCAGCCCTTAGACTGTTACTTTAGAGTAGGTAGAGCACTTTGAGGAGCATATTGTTTGCGAATGCATATGTGTGTCATATGTAGAATGATGCATGGTTTTGTTTTTGGCTAACACAGGTTACGTGTTTCCACTTGGTTTTAGACTTTTGCTGCACGTTCTAAAGAAACAAGCAAGAGTTGTTTGTCACTTTGACGTGACGGTGTGACCTTATTATGCAGGATGATTGTTTCATCACCCAGATGCACTTGAGGGCCATTGCTTTTGTCATATGGGGAGTCTTTGCTCATAAGATGTCTTACTGTGCCATTGAGTGCAATCAAGGACGCTTGCTATTTTTCAAGAGGGGGGTATGTTACGACCCTGTGTTTTTCTCTGGACACTATGCAGGTGGGCACGGGGACATGGTGGACAATGTGAAAGGACATCAATTTGGAATTGAGAAGGAAACCCGTGTGTGGACAGCCCCAAGTGTGAAGGGGACAAAAGGAGTTAAGTTTACAAGGTTTTATAACCTTTGATGATTTAAAAATAATAATATTTTTGGAGGATGTGCTCTTTGCTATTGCTTTTAGTTTTTGCTTTTTGGAGAAAAGCAGGCTGTTTTTGAGGCGCCTCCTTATTGTTAAAAAGGGGGGGAGTTGAAGAGCCGACGTGGGGTTTTTCTTCTTGGATGGCTGGTCGCCAAGGACCTTAGGCGACACACATGGCTACAGCACGTTCTCTCCCTGTTAGCAACAGGCCGGCGGACTGAACTGCTTTTTCCCTCCTGTGGAAGCAAGTGCTGGGCTGCAGGCGGCTGCTTTGGCTCGTGGAAAAAGCTGTCGACTGGCTGAGTTGCAGGGAAGCACAGGTTTACAACTGCACGTGGGCTCTCTCTAGGCGACCAGTGGGCTGGTCGGGCAGCAACAACAAGGAGCCCAGCAGTTTGCAGGTGGCGGGCAGGGGCTGAACCACGGGAAACGGCAATCTGCAGAGAAGCGTGGGCTGGACAGAAGTTCTTTTTGCTTTTTGCCTACAGGCGCACAGAGGACTGCAGCATGAGTCTTTATGGAGACAAAAATCTATTCGTCTGGAGTGCTACAGTGTTCGGTTCAGAAAACACTCCATGGGAAGGCCACGATGGAAGCTGTTTTGAAAGCCGGTTTCATCTCCTTACGAAGAGAGCAAGGGTGCTATGAAAAGTGTCTTGGCTAGCAAGTGGTAGGACTTGGATCATAGGACACAAC
Source organism: Cibotium barometz (assembly GCF_041138505.1). Classification (NCBI taxonomy): domain Eukaryota; kingdom Viridiplantae; phylum Streptophyta; class Polypodiopsida; order Cyatheales; family Cibotiaceae; genus Cibotium; species Cibotium barometz. The sequence goes on along the minus strand of NC_141077.1, from coordinate 8,968,023 downwards.
CAAGGTAGACTTGCAAGAGAGCGAGGATGCATGAGAGGTGCCGGCTAGCGAGTCTTGAACCTTGAGTGTGTACGAGACCTCGAACACTTAGCTTGAAGGCTTTTTGAAGACAAAGATCACGGGTTAAGGCTTTGCGAATGGCTCTTGATGAAGAAGACATGGGGTAAGGCTTGCTGAGCACTGATTTGGAAGACCTGGGTGAAACTACAAGGGATCCTGTTGGTGGAAGATTCTACAAGTTGTACTTTGTACTCAAATTTAATCAAGGAAAGAAATACCGCAAGGGACGCCACTGCGAATTGGGGTCAATCGGTGTTCGTGTACTTTTTGCAGGAGCACTCTAGCTCCCCTTGTTTGTTTTCCTTTTCCAAGTCCTCAAAGGTGTTGAAGTGTTTTGTGTTTGTTTCACCGCCCATCAAGTTTCTGAAGGCCAGTTTCAGTCCCTAAGCCCAAGTGCCTAGGCCCCATTCCCCATGTGCACCCAAACCTACTTCATTACAGCTTTGGTGGCTCGATCCTTGATGAAATCTTCAAACATTTGAGCCCTTCTTTGGTCCATTTCCTTCCTGGCTCTCCAAGCTAGGACTTCTTCGTCTTTGAGAAATCGTCTCATCTTCTGAAAGTCATGGTACTCTTCAGATGACCATGGTTCCCATCTTGAAGTCCTGGAGGATCGGCCTCTTAGTTATTCCCTTCATGAGGCCCTTGGTATCCCTCTGCTCTCGACATGGCTCTGTCACCCCAAGAAAGTTTCTTCAAAAGAAATCCTGCTCTGATACCACCGTAAGCCCAACGGGGCGTGCAATGACAGACTCAACCATGTGTCCAAGAGATAAAGATATAGAGAGAGAGGAGAGAGAGAAGGGAATAGGGATCTTGCACAGTACACCACATTGAGCGGGAACAGACCCCCGCCCCCTTTCAAGAATTTATTCAGGAACAATCCATGCGCACGCTGGCCAAGATCAATACAATCAATGAATATAAAACAAACAGATATGCCGATGTAGGATATCCAAGTCGATGTCGATGTCGATGTCGAGGCACGAGATCTCTAATGCCATGCACACCACGGGGATGACCCACAAGTATCTCTCACCGGGCTAGTACCAAATCCAAATCCAATGAATCCTAGTCCAAGTTCCAAGTCCAAATCAAATCCAAAACCAAGTCCAAAGCAAGTCCAAGTCCAGATCCATGTCCAAATCCAAGTTCAAGTAGTCCAAGTTCCCATGAGTAATCTCCACAACTCCTATAACCTTGTCAATGAAGAAAACCATGAAAAAGCTCTTTCTGGCAAGAAAACTGATATAAAACCTGTTTTAATGGTTTTTGGGCGATAAAAACATCCAAAAAGCAATTTTTAGGATTTTTGGAGCAGTTTTAGGATTTATGGAATTTACGTCCGTACAGCTTTGTACATGTCCTTGTAGCTCCGTACACGTGTCCATATCGCCCATGCATATGTCCATACAAGTCTAGGACTGACCATACATCTGAAAAGCAAGTTGGAGAAGATGTTGATGGCGAAGAAGAAGCTTTCCATGATCATAATGATGCCCACACACACACACTCCACGATCTCCTTCATGATGCTACAATAGAGATTCAAGCCTTTTTATACTTGAAAAAGCCTTGTTTTTTGCCAAAAAGTGATGCTTTTGTCTTTTACTTTACCTTTGGTCTTTTTAATAGCAAAATATTACTCAACTTTAGTCAAAAGTTCTTGTTTTGCTTTTCTAGCTTCAGGGCCTTTCTTTTTGCCCCTAGAGCTGCTTTTTGAAAAAGTGGCTTTCAGCTTTTTGGTCCAGCTCAGTCTCCTCTTTCCAATGGTGCCCTTGGCTCACAGTCAACCCTATTTGACTTTTTGCTTTTTCTTGCTTTTTAACCAAGAATGGTGCTTTTTCGTAATCAAACCTTATGAAGCCTGTCCCCATGTCTTCTTCCACCTATCTAATGTCCCAGCATGGGTTTCATCATATGAAATAGAGCTAGGAGGGCCAAACAATTACATGTGCTTACTAGTACCATTGTCAAAATACCAGACATGTACATCTATAACAGCCATGCATGCATTCTTATGCGAAGGGTCAAAATTGCATTGTACAATGAAAGCCCAATCATCATGTGCATAGTTTACAAATTCTTTGTTTTCTCCATTAGATGGAGACGCATCAACTGCAGCCATACCTGAGTCTTTCTTTTTCTCCTTCTGTAGCACAATAGTTGCATTTGCCCTTTTTCTTTGGCTTGTCGTCTTCCTTGTCTGCATGCTTATCCATGACTCTCATTTCGGCTTGTACACTACCATGAGGAAATGATTTACCTTTACCTCTTTATTGACTAGCAGCAAAAGCCTAATCTCTTGTACGCATGGCAGATCTGTTTTGCCTGGATTGCTCTTCTTGCAAGAGCACAGAAACCAACTCCTCAAACTCAAGGCATTTTAATCGTCTTTCATCATGAGTCTGATGGTAGAAGCAAAACTTTGATACGAGTCCGGCAATGCATTCAAGACAATAGGCACTAATGAACTGTCAGGGTATACTCCAGGGAAGAAGCCACGAAGAGGGAATAGATGGGCAGGCGGACAAGGGAACAAAAAGGGCAAGGGGAAAGGACAAAAAGGGAAGCAAAAACACAAAAGAGAGAGGGCCTCACTGAAAAAAAAAACTAGCTCCTCTTTAAATAAAAGAGCTTAGTAAAGAAAGTCTCCAAAACCATGGCAGATCCGTTTTGCCTGGATTGCTCTTCTGGCAAGAGCACATAAACCAACTCCTCAAACTTCAAGGCATTTGGATTGCCTTTCATCATGAATCTGATGGTAGAAGCAAAACTTTGATACGAGTCCAAAAATGCATTCAAGATAATAGGCACTAATGAACTGTCAAGATATACTTCAAGGAAGAAACCACGAAGAGGGACTAGGTGGGCAGGCAAGCAAGGGGGTAAAAAGGGCTAAGGGAAAGGACAGAAGGGGAAGCAGAAACGCGCTCATTTGAAAGAAAAAAAAAATAGCTCCTCTTTTTAAAAAAGAGCTTAGTAAAGAAAGTCTCCAAAACCACGGCTACCTAAGCTCAATAATTTTGCATATAAGGGAGTAATAAACTGACCTTGTCAGTTCCATATATGTAGTCGCAATAAGTGAAAACCGATGCAAAATTACTTTGGCTTTTGCCACCCACAAAATGGTGATAATCATGGTATTCAGAACCTCCATAAAATGGAATCAGCTTTGTTGGTGCCCAAGGAAATTCATATCTAGTGAAGAACAATAAGATTATTAGATCCTAACAAAAAAGATTAAAACCAAATTAAGATGCTCATACACACACGCACATGAGCAACACACATGCTATCTTATAACATATGAAAGCAAAATGCATGTGTTGCTGATTTCAACAGAGATGAGACAAAAAAATAAAGTATATGGAAAAGATGAAAACTCACCCACTGTGAGTGTCAATGGCTTCAATCTGCCGAAGGGCAATCCACAACCAGAGAGTGACCATGTGTCCAGGCACCAATGCAGGGCCTACAAAGGATGGCAATCCCAATAAAAGGATCTCTGCCCAGTGGGCATAAGGGGCAGCGAGGCTTACAGGTGCTGTAAACTGATGGTGCATGTAATGGATGTTATTGTATCCCCATTCAGAATGAAGCCATCTGTGTACCCAATAGTTCCCATAGTCCTCGATCACAATGTAGACGATGAGCTGAGCGAGGATCTCCCAAACAGAGGGCAAGGGGAGGCTTGTCCGGATGCCTATGAACTGCAAAGCGCAATTATATGGATGGAAAGCCATGAAAGAAACATTTTCTTCAAAAAAAAAAACCTTTTTTACATAGATTCAGGAAAAAGAAATGGAGGGGAGAGGCTCCGATCTGCAAGGTAAAAAGGGAATCAAATTCCGGGGGGGATTATTCATAAACGGATGAGCAGATTGTTGCAAACTCTTCTTTTTATTATTGTTTCATTTTCCCAAATAAGAGAAACGGAAAGGGGTGAATTGATGCAAAAACGAGCAGATCACTGCAGATTCTTGTATTTTTGACGGGATAAGATACGGGATTTTAAGAACATGGATGAGCGAAAAAATCAAAATACCCCACAAAAATGAGGGGAAAGAAAAGGAAAATTAGAAATGCTAAGGAAAATGTGGATTGGTATTACCTTGACGACGGGGTAAGAGAGGAGCTGGAGGGGGACGACGACCCCGAAAAAGGTGAGCATGACGGTTTTGTAGCAGCGCCAGATGGAGTCTGGGGGGTTGTGGATGGCCGGCTGGAGTTTGAAACGGCGAGCGGCGGCGGAGGCAGGCGCCCAGAGGTCCAGGAGAAGGGTGGGGAGAGGGGCCAGGTTGAAGATGAGGAAGAGGAAGACGACGTTGAGGTAGTAGAGGGAAGCGTCCGGGACGTCTCCCGTGAGGCGGAGCCAGAGCGTTTCGGCGCCGGACAAAGGGCGGCCGCCCAGCACTGCCTCCGCCTCTGCAACGCTGGCGTAGGGCAGCATCTTTCTCTGTGTGTCTCTCTGCGTTTCGATTTTTTAAAGCTCACGATTTGGTTTGAGGGTGAAGGGGACACTTGGTAACAGCCACCCCAATTATTTCATGGCTTTAGAAAAGTACATACATAGCATGGCACCTACTAATAAGGACCTTATTGCTTGGACCAAAAATTATTCTTTTTGCATTTATTTTTTTCCTTCTATGTTTCTACTTTTTGCATAAGAGAGAAATTTGTAAGAAGCCTTAAATGTTTTGGAAAGCGGCATGTTGACTCCCATCTAAGGCATGTTGACTCCCATCTAATGCTTGTGAAAGTGTACATAAAATAGTTGACTCCCATGAGTCCCATCTAATGCTTGAGAAAAAGAGAGAGAGAGAGAGAGAGAGAGATTCTTAAGTAGTTGGGAAATTGTTGACAAATGATTAAGTAGTTGGGAAAGAGGCACATGAACACCTATGTTGAAGGAAGCTCCATAAAATTTTGAAGAAACCTCTAAATCTAAGAGAGAGAAATTATTAAGAAGCCTTAAATAGTTGGGAAAGCGGCACATGAATGCTTATGTTGAAGGGGAAAAGTTGCATAAAATTTTGATAAAACATTGCCTTCCACTTTCTCTCGCTCACACACTCTCACACAAACACACACATGCATGCATGCGCACGCACACACTCAGATCCACACGCACACACACTCACCCACACACTTTCTTGTATGGTATTCTTATGATTGATGAATTTAATCGCATGAAATGAAAAGTTCATAATATATAAAAAAATATAATATAGACAATACAATAGGGGTGCCAAATTTTGTTTGGCAATTAATTAATTAGGTGAGAGAAGAGAACCTTACTCAACATTTTTATACCTTGGTGATATGGCCACATTTTTGGCTCTTTATGTGTGGCATGGTGGAGGGTTCTAGGGAAGGCTTAAAAGCCATTCTCGTGAGCGAGAGGAGAGAGGATGGTGCTACAAAGCGATAGAGGTGGTGATTTTTGTGGACGAGAGAGACGAGTCAGCGATGGTGCACGAATATCTGATCTTTTAAATTAAAAAATTATGGAAAATAAAAAGCGAGAGGCAGTTCGCTTTCTTCGTCATTGCACAAAGAGAGAGAGAGAGAGAGAGAGATGTTTGCGCCATCGGCCTCCAACAACGACAGAGAGAGACGTGTTTGCGATCAACGATGTGTCCTTTTTTTTAGAAGAGAGAGAGGTTTACACCATCTGATTTGCTCGTTTTTTTAAATCTAAATTAAAATTTTAGACTAGCCTCATTAATTAATTAGTGCTCGAGGCGCTAATTAATTAATAACACAGGCTAGCCCAAATATGTGGAGTAACACTATAATTGTGAATATAAATATGTATCAAAATATTATGCAATAGAAAACTTGAAAAGGTTCATAATATATAAAAAGATATAATATAGACAATTATGATATAAATATATCAAAATATTATGCAATATAAAAGTTCAAAAATAAATCATATTAACTTACTAAAAAATTTAATTATCATATTCTATTTGCAAGCACATATTATATAAAATGTATAATTGTAATATTATAATATATTAATAACAACAATTAACCATATTACATATTTAATATGAAACTAAGTAGATTGTTAAAATATACCCCGCCCCCCCCCCCTTTTCTCCCCTTAAAAAGGCAAGCATATGTGAACTCTTCACTTGTTAGAAATGTTTCTATAATATGACCATTGTAAATCTTTAAAATATAACATTAATGATATCTTTTTTCTATATAAATATATACACCATAATATAATATAGTATCAATATTATTGAAATGCTATTACTATATATGTCAGATATTACAAATTGTAAAACTAGTAAGATAAAGAAATAGGCTAATATCATAAGACTCCTCTCTCTCTCTCTCTCTCTCTCTCTCTCTCTCTCTCTCTCTCTCTCTCTCTCTCTCTCTCTCTCTCTCTCTCTCTCTCTCTCTCTCTCTCTCTCGTACATTCACATGAGCACACGCTTGCAAGTACACGCACATAAGCATGCAAGTTGTGTGTGTGTGTGTGTGTGTGTGTGTGTGTGTGTGTGTGTGTGTGTGTGTGTGTGTGTGTGTGAAGCAATGTAATTAAGTTTGGACCACTTCGTTATTAATAAACCAATGTATTAAACAAATATATTGCATCAAGCAACTTAACTACTCATCATTAGATGCTTCTTACTAAATGGTAATAAGCAATGTCAAAGCCATTAACAAAAAATAGTTCAAGGATGAATTAATAACGTCTATCATTTAAATCACATTATTGATACAAAGTGATCAAAAAATAATTAACACTTTAATTCAAAGTGATCAAAAAATAATTAACATTTTTTGATACAAAGTGATCAAAAAAATAATTAACACTTTAATTCAATACAAGCTCAAGAGGTAGATATTGGTACTCAAAATACCCAAGGACATCTTCTCACATGTACCAATCCAAAAAATACCATAGGTTAGACCCAATAGATACTCAAAGAGTGTGTAGGCTTTTAAAAAAAATGTCGAGGTGTGTTATGCATGTCTAGGCATGCAAGGTACCACCTTTCGGGAGCTTTTTGCTACCATGCAATGTTAATACTCAACTTGAAATTCAAAAACACTTGTGAACAATTAGTTTGAGTTCTTAACTTATATAGTTTAACCAAGAACTATAACGATAAATGTTAAGATTCTATAAAATCCACATGAAGGGTTTGTTTTGGTAGCTTATATAGGTTAACCAAGAACTATAACCATAAATGTTAAGATTCTATAAAAACCCTATGAAAGGTTTTTTTTAGTAACAGACCTTTCCCTTTTATCATACACAATGACAGATTTTAAATTAATTGTATCCCTCAATCTATTTTGAATACAGAGGTGATATTTTATCATAAGCATTATGAAGGAGTAAAAAATCATTTGCATGCCTTACATGTACCACAGTATGTAGACTTGTAACATCAAAATAAGGCAAAGCTTTTATTTCCCTCAATAAATAGTTGACAACTATTTCCCTCAATAAATAGTTGACAACTATGTTTAGAAGGTGTAGAGTCCCTTGGTGTGGTTAAATTTGACACCTCAATGCTTCAAAGAAGCCAAGTCATGAAATGGAGATAAAGTTTTCAATTACGTGTATGGATTTTGGTCTCCTATAAGACTAGGGCTTAAGTTAAAGAGGCCCGGCAATAGCTAAGAGGGAAGTGAGCCCCTTCATCTCATCCATAGTGTTATCATGGATACATTTGCTACAACATGCCTCGTCTTGAAGGGAGGTTTCTCGTGTCGTGTTCCAAGCTTTTTTTATCATAGTAGTCTTTGGTGCCCCTCAATGGCACTCTAGCCTAGTAATGGTGGCAGAGTAAAAAGAGACATCCCTTTGTAGTATCCTCTTAGTGAGAGTGTAGGTAGAACTCGGGTAGAGCAGTATGCAAGTGACAAAGTCCTTTACTAGGAGTAGGGAGTTCAATCACTATGCAAACTACAACACTTATGTAGGTAGAACTCGACAGAGTAGTATGCAAGTAACATAGAACTCGATAGATTAATATGTAAGTAACATAGAGTCCTTTACTAGGAGTAGGGAGCTCGTTAGGAGTGTAAGCATTATATGCAAACTACAACCCTTAGGTGCCTCAATGTAGAGGGAGATGAAGCACTCAATCACGAGCCATATAAAGAAAATAACCATCATGCTCATTGATAGCATTATCACAAAAGCATAAATGCAAGCACATCTATGTATTTGTGTTGAAGGTTCATCTATCAAAAAATATATATTAAGGCTCATACAAGGAGTGTCTTTATATAGGTCAAACAAGGAGTGTCTTTGCTCATAAAAGGAGTGTCTTTATATAGGTCAAACAAGGAGTGTCTTTACACATGTCCTCAAGGGGGTCCAACAAGGGTTTCTTCACACTTGGTATTGCCCTAGGAGTAGGTATGCATTTTAATGTTCCAACATTCCTTATACGAATGAGTCCTCATTTTTTAGTCTTCATAAACGATCACCTAAGGTAAAAGCCTTTGAGTAATAGTATTTTTTCTTAATATTATTCATTTTCCTAGGCCACCTTTAGGTAAATGGTGACAATAGGGAAAAACAAAATTGTTGCCCTCAATAACGTAATGTTTTGTTATATCATATGAATTGTAGAGAACTTTACACCATCATATTTATATGATGTGAAAAGTATATTTGAAGGTATTTGCATTATAGACCATTGCTTATAGTTGTGTTACCCACTTTGCCTTGATCATTAAGAGACCAAAAGATGGATGGTTAGATGAAACCAGGGCCATCCATCATAATAGGATGGTCCATGGTGCACTCCATCTGCAAGAGTTAACTTTTAAGCATGAGATGTTGAAATCAATACTCAAATGTGAGTGCTCGACATATGAGTCTCCAAAGACAAGCCTTTATTGCAAAAGTATTGCACCCTCATATTTATATGATGTGAAAAAGTATATTTGAAGGTCTTTGCATTATAGACCATTGCTTATAGTTATAGTTATCATTACTTATAGACCACCAATCTTTGAATGGCCTTTGTTGCTTCATTATTATTGTTAGTGGAGTATAAGCACGAGTAGAGTGAAGGCAAAATGACTCGATTGCTACTACGATGGATATTTATGATTACCTTGAACAGGAATTTGTCCCTTTTATCAAATAAAGTGTGAATATAGTTTTTTGTTAATGCAGCTTAAACTCAATATTTCAAGAATGATGTGTTTATCCCAATAAAATGTCCACTAGGGAATAAGTGGAAAGTAGTATTAGAGAATCTAGTGAGATAAACTCCCTTGGGTAGATCGTAAAGGGAGTAGGACTATTTATTATTATAGTGTGGAAGAAAATTGTGGGGTTTGGTACATTGAGTAGTAAGATATCATCAAAGTATCTATAGCAATGTGCAAAGTATTGTAGTATGTTCCACCTTTGTAACTTAACAAGTGTTTTGCAAAAAGAATATTCAAATTATAATAAGTAGAGGTTGCACCATAGAGGTGAACATGCAAAACCCGTGAGAATCCCACACCTTTGTAGAATACGATGAGGTTGCATTAGAGAGGTGAACATGCAAAACCCATGGAAATCCCACAACGTTGTCTTTTAATATGGGTCCAAGTTTCACATACACATTGAAGTTTAACTTAACCACATCTTTTTTAGAGAAAATGCCAAATCATTATTTCCATATTAGTCCATGACCCAGACTTTATTTTTGTAGGACAGTTTTGAAAAGAGATGAAGCCTTTTTTTGGTATTAAAAAGCCCAAAAAATCACTCCATTTAGTTGAAGACCAAATTCACTAAGATGAGAAATGCATTTACAACATTTCTTTAAAATCGGCATAACATGTGCTAAAGATATTTGAAGGTAAATTTAGGGAAGTTTAGGTGAGGACTCTATGATCTAATATGTTTGAACTTTGATGTGGGTGAGAAATATATGTTCTCCACGCATTGCATGATTGGTTCCAAACATGTACTTGATAAACCTGCACATAATGTTGTGAGGGTGAACATGAAAATGCATTAGTGAGCTATCTAACATCCTTTTTGTGGGCTTTAAATATACCCATAAGAAATGGAAGTGTTCGGTGATTAATATTGATGGTTGGAACAATACTTCTCACATTGTGAGAGAGTAATGTAAGTAGATCATTCTCATCATCAGTATAAAAATCTTTACTATTTTACCTTTGACATAATGTATATGTTATAGCTAAAGGAATGATTGGGGATTTTCCTAAGCCACAAATTAAGAAGTCTTTAAGTAATGAGTTTAGTTCAAATGGTGGACTTAAAAAAATGAGTTTATGAGTTTAGTTGCAATCTCAATTTTGGTGGACTTAAAAAATAAGTATATGAGTTTAGTTCCAATCTCACTTCTTGTGGACTTATAAAATAAGTATATGCTAAAAAATGTAGGTTAGATTCAACTTTCAAAACTCCCCATTCCTCATGCTTGCATGTAATAAATCAGAGAACTTGATTAAAGATACAACATAGTGCATTAATAGCTTCATATTTGTCATATGGTCTTGGTGGCATGTGATTGAAAACTTTTTCTAGCTCCCTTCTTAGTATTGAATTTTTTGCAATGCTAAGTCACACATGACTATGTGATTTAAGATAGGAAGTAAGAAACTCTTTGTTAACCACTTTGCCGATTATCATGGTTTCGCTTGCTCATCCTACTACAAGCCATCTGACCCTACATTAAATGGAAGCCTCCTCTTTGTAAGATGGAATTGGACTCTATGAGGCTCCCTTGAGATTAATGACAAATAAGTAAGTCACAGACTTTGTGCACATACTTGCTTAAAACTAGCACTATTAGACATGAACCTTTTTTAAGTTTTATATGGCTTAGTGTCAAAGCTAATCATTTGTATATAAGTCAAATTTGACATTTAAAGCAATACACATGCATTCCCTTGCAATAAAATATTTGTGAGCTCTCTCTCTTCTCCCTACCCTCTTGCTTAGGTTCTATTGAATCTTGCTTACTTGATGGATGCTTTAGATAGGTTTGATTATACGATCTCTCTTGCATGAGGTTCTCCTCTCTATCCACCTCTTGTGTGATTGATCCATAGTATAGGAAAATTTCTTCTCACCTCAATCAAGAAGGTGACTAAATCTCTAGCTTCACACCTTATAGCCATGGAAGCATTCAAGTGTGACAATGGAGTGAGGATGTGACGAATGAGCCAGCATAAGGAAGTTGCATTTTGTAGCTCTACGGTAAAGTACCAAAAAACACTTCTTTGGTATGAGCTAAGGTAATATCTTGTCTCATCAACATGTTTGGCATTGCTGATGGGGAAAATACAAGGAATAATATTCATCCCATCCATTCCATGTAAGAAAACACAATAGTGGAAGCAAGATCAACATAATACAAAGCATTGAATTGTAGAAAAAAGTGGAGAGTAAACAATATTACTGCTTGCAAAATTTGATTAAACTAATGGTGGTCCGTCCACTCGTGTGCTTTGATGGCAATCTAAATAGACTCTAGATGAAGGTGTTTTACTTCTAAGAGTGCTTGAGCACAATGAACTCGATGATAAACTAACACGTGTGCAAAATAATTATGGATCTATAAATAGCTGTGTGTGATGATTGCCACCATTAGAGCTCTCCCTCCAAAAGCTACTTCACCCATTTAGGATATAACCCCTCTATGGTGTTGCAGGCTTCTCTTCTTCATTATGATGAATCCACCTCTTGTAGAGCTAGTAATGTCACTAGTGGTTGTATCTACTGAGCTACTTCTTCGTTCAAGGATAGTGTAGACAGAGCCTTGTCCTCCACCCGATTAGGTTATTCCTCAAACTTCACATCATGGCATGGTTGAGAATTAAATTCTTTACCTCTAGGTTGTATAGTTGGTAACCCTTTGATTCCATACTATACCCTAAGAGGACACACTTCCTACTCTTAGAATCCACCTTAGTTGTGAGAGGAGTCTGGAACTTGCACAAAATGGTCCAAATGTCTTTAAATATGTAACTTAGGGTTTCTTACTCGAATAAGCTTCTTAAGGTGTCATGCCCTTCACTGTCTTTGTGTAACTCCGGTTAAGGATATGCACATAAGTTTTAACTACCTCGGTCTTAAAAGAATTGTGTAATCCTTTACCTTTAAGCATACTTGTGCCATCTCCATAATTGTGTTATTCTTGTGCTTTGCAACACCATTTTGTTGCAAAGAATGAGCAACGGTCAAATCCCATGATTTTGTACTCCCTGTAGTATAGGCATTAAATACAATTAATGTGAATTCTCCTCCTGAATTTGTTTGAAACTTCTTTAGCCTCTTTATTGTCTCATTCTCTACCAAGCTATGCCATATTTTGAATTTTTCAAAAGCTTCAACCTTATCTCGAAGAAAATACAACCACATAATCCTAATAAAGTTATCAATTAGTAACAAGAAGTAGGAAGAACCACCTAATGCAGGATGATGCTACTTGCCCATCATACAAGCTTCACACACGTCAGACGTCTCTAACAATGCTTGTAGATGTGCCATGATGACTGCACCAATAGCCTTATCGAAGAGAACCTTCAAGTCACGTGGTCAGCTATGGTCGCCTAGATAGTAGACTCCTCTTAATGTATGGCACATAAAAGACATTAGAAAACTTCTTAATATCACCATTGCTAGAAATAAAAGAAATGCTACTTGGACCCATGGCTGAGCATTTGGTGTCGTTTCCCAAAACTGCCACTGTCAATGATGTATGAACCATTGGATGCTGAGGAATGTTTTGCCTTTGTATATATTTCTTCTATTACCACAAATAGCTCCAATTTCGCTTTAACACTATTCTTGGGGTCCTTCTTCAAAGGCTTCAAACTGTCATTCTTCTCATTTGCTTTCTTTAGTCTACATGATTTAACTAGGCTTGTTGTAGGAACACTTTATCCTTGATTTCTTCTTCTTCTTAATAGCATTGGGGTTACCGAAGCCTTTGCCCTTGCCTTTTGAATTTGCAAGAGTTGAACACCACTACCATCTATGGCTTTGAAATGCATCTCCTCCTCCACTAGCATTGTACCAAATTCCTCAAAAGTAAGAGGGGGGTCATGCGCCTGGTTGATCAGAGAGCACAAAGTGTCATAATTCGGGAGTAACACTTTAATGCACCTACATGCCAGTTTCTCTTCAATAGTCTTAGGGATCCCCATCGTCGCCACCATTTGATTTTTTAGATCCTTTATCCATGATATGAAAAGCTATGTTACTTCTCTGCTCTACTGCTACAAGCTTATTCTTAAGGTTTTGAATCCTTGTTTGATTTCTCCTCTCATACTAGTCCTTTAGAACTTGCCATGCTTTAGAAGTTGTGGTAGCATGCTAAATTAGGGTCATTTGAATCAGTGATGGTGGTGATGATGGCACATAGCCTATCTACATTCCTTCGCCTCCATGCCAAAGGGAGAGGAGGACTTGGCTGTATGGTCTGAGTGGATCAACTATATTTGGTGTAGGACCCGACGGCTTTACATCAACCCTTGTTGTGGGTTTCCAACACAACTCATACTACGAATAAGAATAGACCTAATCTTGAACTTCTAGAGAGTAATTTGTCCCATCCAACTTTCCATCACCAAACAATGGTGGAGAACGAGTACGAGGAGGTGCATTATTTGTAGGTTAGTCTCCAAATCTTCCTTCAAATAGCAAACTTTTAAAACAATATTTTTCTAGAGCTCATGCTTTGACACCATGTAAGAAAACACAATAGCAAAAGCAAAATCAACACAATACAAAGCATCGAGAATTGCTACAAAAAGAAGTGGAGAGTAAATAATATTATTGCTTGCAAACTTTGATTACAAACTGATGGCGATCCGCCCACCCATGTGCTCCGAGTAAGGTGCTTTGATGACAATCTAGACAGACTTTGGACAAAGGATGTCTTGCTTATAAGAGTGTTTGAACACAATGAACTCAATGATAAACTACCATCTTAGACTATAATATAGTTCTTTAAGATGTTCATGATTAAGAGTGATTTATCACTTTACGAACATAATCTTTGAGCCCCAATTGAGCGGATTAGGGTGTAATTATTATTTTTTCGTTGAATTTGTTCATGTATTGTTAAAATTGATAGCATAGAGCATCTAAAATCAATAAAATCAACCCAAAAATACTGCTTGCATAATCACCTGTAAGTAAGGTTAGGAACCTTTGGAAAACCCATACAAGTCTAATGTGCCTTAAAAAAATCACCAGCATAATCACCTATGATTAGGAATAGGAACCTTAAAACATGCCATACAAGTCTAAGATACCTTGAAAAATCTCAAAAACTAGGTAAAAGGAGATATGAGTCCATCCATAGTCATGCGTAAATAAATCCATGACGTGAGTATAATAGATGTGAATCAACTAGGATGTGAGTGCGAGTTTAAGAGTGGTTAAAGTTACTATTCTTATACTAGCCATTTAAACCTTAAATTATAAAGTTGAATTGACAAATTAAATTATAAGGACACGCCTACTACCCATGTCCTATTAAGTCATGTAATCTATGTTATACAATCTGTGCCACCATTAAATTTTAAGAAATGTCCTTGTTCTTCTCAATAATGAGCATTGAAGCCCAATTGCTCACATACCCTGACTTAGGCCTGGGACATGAGCATTAAAGCACAATTATTGTGCTCATTGATTACTCATTTACCCTGACTTGGGCTTGGGGTCCCACACACCACTTGGAATCTATGACTAAGTTTGTGTATTTCATAAAGTAACCTTTTTTGGGATTATTTCATAAAAATATGTGACTTTAGCTAGACGTGAGACATGAGATGTGAATCAACATGAGTTCACAAGGCGTGAGTCAACACGAGTCCACATAAGACATGAAGCATGAGATGTGAGTTGTGAGTCTAGATCACCATATCCACATAAGTCACATTTCATAAGAAATCTGTGAGTCTAGCTCACTAGATGAGAGACGTGAACTATGATTCTAGCTCATGAGATGTGGCATGAGCCGTGAGTCTAGCTCAAGCTCACTAGACTAAATCCTTTGGACTTGCCAATACCCAACCCATGGGCACTCAAACACTCAATTCGCCTAGCTCTTTCAACCCACAGAGCCTCGTTCATGATGCTCCACCCTACCCCTCACCTTCGTCACCAAACTAAGGGGCAGTGCTACAAATGGCACACCTTATCAAACCACTCAAAGTTAAACTCAAAGGTAAGCTCACAAATTTAGCCACATGCACCACTTAATACAAAACCCTCTTTAGGGGCGCTGATCAATAAACACATGTAAAAAAAAGTCTTTAGGTGATTAGGACCACGGGCACCCCTTTTGCCCTTGCCCTTGCCCTTGCCCATGCACAACACTGCACAAAGCTTCACACACAGGGCTCTGTCCATGCGCACACACTGCACAAAGCTTCATCATCGGCAGCCATCTAGGTACATCTCTGTTTAGGGGGACCATGGTGGATGCAAGCATGGTCAATGGCACGACCTATCACCTGGAGTTTTTAAATCACCCCCACTTCACTGAATAATTGTGCTTCATGCCTTATCCATCATACCCATAACTTCTTTTGATGCTCAACATCTCTAGATGCTCACCGTCAACTACCACTCCTATCAACATAGGATCGCAGTTCCCTGAGCGACCATGATTGAAGAAGATAAAGCACCAACAGAAAAAGAGAGAACACCGCAACCCGATAACTTAACATTCACGAGAGACAAGATACCTATCACGGTGTCTTAAAAAAGATGCTAGAGCTTCATGAACATCGCCCCATCGACATATAACATCTCAGAGCACAATCAATTCCCATACATGTTGCCTCCTTTTGTTGGAATTAGGGTTGTAGGAAAGCACACAAAGCTTGGAGAAGAAGAAGCAAGAATGCACACAACATAGTGTATTAGATTGTGTCAATGTACAAAAGATTAGTTAGCCCTAGAATAATAGGCATATATACAAGCCGGGGGGAAAAAACCTCCTAAAGAGGGAAAAAGTACCTCGGCGGTCCTAAGTGTGTTCACACACATCACTGCCTATATATATGGCAACAAATCCCCCCTGGGAGTGATGGTGTGAACGAGAGCTGGCACTCATGTATAGGGAAGTGCCATGCCTGAAGTAGATCAGTCCACAAAGGGGAGCAAGCCCAAAGCTTTTCGGAAAGCTTCAAACTTCTCACGAGGAAGCGCTTTGTGAAAAGATCAGCGAGGTTGTCCTGTGTTGGCACATATGCCAAGCTGATCTCTCTTGCTGAGAGTCTCTCCCTGACATAGTGATAATGCACCTCAATGTGCTTTGTGCGAGCATGAAAAATTGGGTTTCTCGCAACTGCCAATGCGCTCTGACTGTCAGTGTAGATAGAGGTGGCAGACTCCTGTCCAACACCCAAGTCAGCCCCATAAGCCGTCTGAGCCACACACACTCAACCGTAGCTGTGAAAGCTGCCCTGTACTCAGCTTCACAACTAGAAGTGGCCACAATAGGTTGCTTCTTGCTCAACCAAGATATGCATGAGCTACCGAGCATGAAACAAAAACCACTTGTGGACGCTCTTGTGTCATAGCAACCAGCCCAATCTGAGTTCGAAAAAGCATGTAAATATGGCGACAACGATCCCCCTTGGGATAAAACAGCCCAAGATGTATGGTGCCAATCAAGTAGCGAAAGATGCGTTTAACTGCCTTCCAATGCTGAGACCCTAGGCTATGCATAAACCTACTCACCTGTGAGACTGCAAACTGAATGTCCGGCCTCATAATGCATACATAAATGAGGCAACCAACAGCTATATGATAGAGTGTGACATCAAAGTGATCTTCAGCATCATGAAGACTCAACTTCAAACCTATCTCCATTGGAGTAGCAATAGGCTTGTAGTCTTCAAGGCCAAATCTCCGCAACAATGTCTCAATATACTTTGTATGACACAAAGAAATACCTCCATCACACTGCTTAAATTGTATCCCCAAATAATGATGCAAATGCCCCAAATCTGATATCTCAAAAGAGGCATTCAAATCAGCCTTAAAATCAGCAATATGACTCTCATTTGGTCCTGTGAGCAGCATGTCATCGACATAGAGAGCAATGATTAGATGTACATCATCCACACGCTTAACATACAAAGTGCTTTATGTTGGACTATTCTGAAAACCATGTGCAGTCAAATATGCATGTATCTTTTCATACCAAGCTCGTGGAGCTTGCTTTAAACCATACAAAGCCTTTTTCAACCTGCACACTTTGTTTTCTTGCCCTCTTTGAACAAAACCACGAGGCTGTGATACATACATCTCCTCATGCAAATCTCCATTCAAGAACGCAGTCTTTATGTTTGTACATTCCAACCATTATGAGCTACCAATGCACAAATGCTACGAATGGTAGTCATACGACAAGTGGGAGCAAAGGTCTCATCAAAACCTTTTTACCAATAGACAAATCACACAAAGACCATGTACCATTCTTCATTATAGCATCATATTCACTTTGCATTGCAGCCAACCAATTTTCTGATTTTTGTGCCTCATCAAATGAAAGAGGTTCTTCCTCTTCACACATACTAGACACAGCCAAAGCATAACAATTTGATGCATAAGAGGCATGCTGAAAACCTGAACGAGTACGACTAGAAATAGGTGCATCAATTTTACTATCACGCAAGGTTTGCACCAGCCATTTAGGCATACCTCTAGCCTGCTCATTTTCAGCCCTATCCTCATAAATTACATCCAGTAAATTTGCATAGGCTGAATATTTGCCTCATTAGGACTTACCTTTGAATTCCCACCTGTAAACAGAGGCAACAACATATCAAATACATCCCATGAGCTCACACCTGTCTCTTTGGTACATGATAACAAAGGCTGCACAACATCTTCCACAAAAACAACATCTCGACTAATCAAGATACGTCTTGACTATGGATGATACAATCTGTAACCCTTGCTCTCAGCACTGTAACCAACAAAAATGCATTTGACAAACTTATCATCCAATTTTTTACGTTGTTGCACAGGCTCTAAAGCATAGGCCAAGTAACCAAAGACACGCAAGTGACCAATAGAAGGCTTCCTACCATGCCAAGCTTCGTATGGAGTAACAGACTGCAAGGCCTTAGTGGGACACCTGTTGAGTATATATGCAGCACACATGATAGCCTCAAGCCGAAAACGCATGTGGCAAAGCTTGGCTCTTGACCATACATTGTGCCATCTCCGTAAGTGACCTGTTTTTCCTCTCAGCAACACCATTTTGTTGAGGGGTATATAGCACTGTACATTGGTGTTTTATCCCACGACTAGCCAGAAATGCATCAAACTCTTTAGACGTACTCTCCCCCCTTGATCAGAACGGAGGGTGCCCTTAGTAAATGGGAATACTGTCACATGTGCCAATAATGCTTCTTACCCAGTGAAGGGCATTGGTAAAATTATGCTTACTGCTGCAAATGGCAGCGCTTTCACACTTTCAGATGCTTTGTATGTGCCTGGGATAAAGACGAATCTATTGTCTGTCTCTGCGCTTGCTAGACTTGGACTTGTAGTCAAATTTGTGGATGACAGATGTATTGTTCATTTGACTTTTGGTGATACGATTATTGCATCTGGCACCTTGTTTCGTGGGCTGTATATGCTCAATTCTTATGACAAGTGTGTGGAAGATTCAGCAAATGCAGTTTCTGATGAAAAGGCAGTTTTAGATGCAAAACTATGGCATGCTCGTTTTGGTCATCTGAACTTTGCTAGTTTACTGCGTTTGCAGAAATTTGATATGGTTGCTTCATTGCCCCCTCTTGAGGCACCATTGAAACATGTTTGTGAAGGCTTTATTTTGGGCAAAATGCAGCGTTCTGCATTTCCAAAGGATGGTTCGGTGCGGGCCACTCGCAAATTGCAACTTGTACATATTGATGTATGTGGGCCTATGCAAACTCTGTCATTTGGTAAACACTTGTACTTCGTGACTTTCATTGATGATTACTCAAGGCATGCATGGGTATATCCACTGAAGGCAAAGTCCGAAGTGTTTTTGTGCTTCAAATAGTTTTTGCTTATGGTTGAAAATGTATCAAATCAGGGTAGGATTTGTTGCACACAGAAATTTTTGTGCTTTTTGTATTTTTTGCATTAGTGTAATTAACATGGGTTAATTACACTTAATACTCTCCCTAATTAGGGGCATTTTGATTAGCTGGCCGTATTTAATGCGTGCAGGATTTTAGGCCACTAGCCACAAATCTCCAAAAGTCTGTTTTGTATGGTTGGATGCAATGCGTGCAGGCCCCAAGTCAAAGGTTTTAGGAAAACCTCCTTTTCAGTGAAACTAAAAAATGAAACTGTAAACAATAAATAATAAAAGTGAAACGTAAAAAATAAAAAACTAAAACCAAAACAAAAAATAAAAAAATAAAAAAGTGAAAAGAGAAAAGATAAAAGGTGGTAAACAGGAAAAGGTAAAAGGTCGGGGGAAAAAAATAGAATTTTTTTGGGAAAGTGCTCGTACAAACTTGCCTATTATATGTTTTAGGCTATTGAGATCACATTACTATGGGAGCTAGCACCTGCAGTGCTTAACTCACCCAGAAAAAGTACACTATTTCTGGTGCTAGAGGGGTTAAGAAACACAAAACACGCGTTTCCAAAAAACTTTGGCCAATCCAAAAGTTTTCTTAAAAAAATATTTTTTTTAAAAGAATTCAAAAAATTCCTAAACTTGTCCAGGGCATCTGTAGTAGGACCTTCTTGCACCTATGATCTGGGCGTGTATTAGAGGTCGAAATAGACGATAGTGTATCTATTAAACTAAGTATGCACTAATGTACACTAGGCTCAGGACCTTCGGTCGAAACAGTTTAGCATTGTACAAGGACCTCTACCACGGACCGGTGAGACATTGTCAGATTTTGACTCAATGGAAGGATCCTAGCCCCAAGAAGTGAGAACCCTAACTAGGTCTCACCAGCCAAGCCAGCTACCAGTCTTTTTGGTCACGTAGCTAGCTACCTCAGAGGTCCGCCTCAACCGCACCCCTAAGCCAAACATTACGACCTACATGCCACATGGTTAACTCCAGAGAGACACATGGTGTACTCTCCCCGTTTGCAAACAGGGAGCATACGTGTTGATATCCCTATCCATACAGCTCTTGTTGCACTTGCTGTAACTGTGACCATCGAACCACCCCCTCCTGCACAAGTGCTTATGCCTGATGGTAGGACATTAGCAAAAGTGTAGGTGATAGAGGCATTGATCTAAGTTGCTAGAGCAAAGGAAGAAGAAACCTTGCAATGGGCACAACAACGATTAGCAGCCCAATTAGCCCAATATGAGTCCCATGCCAGAACTGTGTAGGTGCCCGATAGTCTCGATATATAAGCAATAACAATGCGTCTACCTTGGGGAAAGAGCTAGGTATACAAATCATGGATCATCGTCTTCTCATCACACACACAAATGATTGGGAGTATGACGCATCCATAGAGACATGTGGATTTTGCCACAGGCCAAGCGTATAGTGTTAGTTGGGAAGGGATTGTCTAATCCATATCCGGAGCCATAACACAGGAGGAACGACTATAGCTTCTCCCACAAAGGCTTGTGCAGCAGGTCTAAGATTCCCTTCTCATTGTTGTTGCAGTTTGGCTTGTCTTTCCCTTGCCTCCTCTTGGGCTTGGGTCTCCTTTTGAGTGGGCCTTTCCTTGCCAGCTTTCTTATCATGTGAAGCACATAAGGATTCTCTATTAAGAGGTCCATAGTATTTTTTAAACTTACTTCCATTAAGGAAACCAACAGTTTCAACTTCGTCAAGAGTCTCAACATGTATAGTATTTAAATCAATTTAAAGAAATCAGAAAACCATAGATTAGAATTTTTTTTAAAAAGTAGAATTTTTAACTTACATGGAGTTTTGTGAGCTTTCCTTTGGCTTGAGGGATTGAGGGTTCTACTCTTGTTTGGATCAAGAGTGGCCACCAATTCTTTGTAGAGGATCTAGTCAAAAATAATTGAATTATTCAATGTTTTTAGCTCTGGGGAGGAGTAGAGTAATAGTGCATAAACACTATTAACCTTTTACAAAGGGGGAGGCTTCTATTTATAGGAAAAAATGAGCCTCTAACCAAGCAAACTGATTCTAGAATTTTTTAGATCAGTTTGGTTAATTTTTGGGTCAGTTTTCACTTTTTGGATCTACTTAAAATAGGAGAGAGGAGAGATGAAAATATCTCATTATTTGTGTTTAAAACTCCTCCACACATGTGAAATAGGCACCTCCTTCATGAGGGGAGATCCCCACAGTGAGGTGTCAAAAATACATCATTTCCTCTAAATATCTCTTCTTTTTTAACTAATAAACCTTGTTCTTAGTCAACTCTTCATCTTATGTGAGCATTTACTCATTTTTGGTGGGGGATTTTCTTTTATTTTTCAATTTATCTCCTCCCTACATTTGGATTAATGTTATTGGTCCATAGGAACCTTAATTGGAGCATAAATCAAAATTTTCTAAAAGTCTGGACCCTTAGGCTAAGGTCCTTTTTACCTATTTTCAATTAATTCCAATTGCACATTGGAAAGTTCTTTTTGAATTTCTGTTTCAAGGAAAATGAGTTTAGACACTAAGAGGATTTTTATTTCTAAAAATATCTCAATTTTGAATTATCTCTCTCTAGGCTAAAATAGGGTAAAATAGGATCTTTCTTTTATGTCAGAGAGGGAAATAATTATAAGATCAGAAGGGGAGGTTCTTACACATGCACACCTCAAAAGCCTGAGGGAGGAATCTTACATAAATTCAATGAAAACAACATTTTTATAATAAAAAGATGTTCGATATGCATCTTTCTATGCATAGAATTTAAATCTAATGAAAATAACACTTTTATAATAAAAAAATTTCCAATATGCATCTTTCTATGCTTAGAATTTAATTTCAATAATTATATCAATGATATCCATGCATATTCATAGGTGAATATATACATGGAGTAAATAAAAATATTTCTTTTAGAATGCACAAACGGTGGGGATTACTCTTTTAGAATAACATAAAGATAAATTTTATTTTCACAAAATTTAAGAAAATTATATTACCTTAAAATTAATCCCAAGTTGAAGTAAAGCACTCTAATCTACTCAATTTTCACTTTCTAAAGGGTAAACAATATAAAAAAATTGAAATCAATTTAATTGTTACTCTTTTTAGGATAAAGAAAGGTTGAATTCTTAATGAAGAGAAGGGGGTGGCCTTTTCATCAAGGCATACCATCCATATTCACATTAATCAACTAAAAAAGTAAAGAAATCAGAAAACCATAGATTAGAATTTAAGAAAAAAGTAGAATTTTTAAATAACATGGAGTTTTGTGAGCTTTCCTTTGGCTTGAGGGATTGAGGGTTCTACTCTTGTCTGGATCAAGAGTGGCCACCAATTCTTTGTAGAGGATTTAGTCAAAAACAATTGAATTATCAAGTGAATTCAATGTTTTTGGCTCTGGGGGGGGAGGAGTAGAGTAACAGTGCATAAACACTATTAACCTTTTACAAAGGGGGAGGCTTCTATTTATAGGAAAAAATGAGCCTCTAACCAAGCAAACTGATTCTAGAATTTTCCAGATCAGTTTGGTCAATTTTTGACCATTTTTGGATCAGTTTAGCTTGCTTTTTGGATCTAGTTGAAAGAGGAGAGAGGAGAGATGAAAATATCTCATTATTTGTGAGTTTAAAACTCCTCCACACATGTGAAATAGGTGCCTCCTTCATAAGGGGAGATCCCTACACTGAGGTGTCAAAAATGCATCATGTCCTCTAAATATCTTTTCTTTTTTAACTAATAAACCTTGTTTTTAGTCAACTCTTCATCTTATGTGAGCATTTACTCATTTTTGGGAAGAAATAAAAAAAACCATAGACTAGAAATGTTTTTTAAAAAAGTAGAATTTTTAACTTACATGGAGTTTTGTGAGCTTTCCTTTGGCTTGAGGGATTGAGGGTTCTACTCTTGTGTGGCCACCAATTCTTTGTAGAGGATTTAGTCAAAAACAATTGAATTATCAAGTGAATTCAATGTTTTTGGCTCTGGGGAGGAGTAGAGTAACAGTGATAAACACTATTAACCTTTTACAAAGGGAGAGGCTTCTATTTATAGGAAAAAAATGAGCCTCTAACCAAGCAAACTGATTCTAGAATTTTCTAGATCAATTTGGTCAATTTTGACCATTTTTGGAATAGTTTAGCTCACTTCTTGGATCTAGTTGAAACAGGGGAGAGGAGAGATGAAACTGTCTCATTATTTGTGAGTTTAAAACTCCTCCACACATGTGAAATAGGCACCTCCTTTATGAGGGGAGATCCCCACATTGAGGTGTCATAAATGCATCATTTCCTCTAAATATCTCTTCATTTTTAACTAATAAACCTTGTCCTTAGTCAACTCTTCATATTATGTGAGCATTTACTCATTTTTGGGAGATTTTCTTTTATTCTTCAATTTATCTCCTCCCTAGATTTGGAATAATCTTATTGGTCCATAGGAACCTTAATTGGAGCACAATTCAAAATTTTTTAAAAATCTGGACCCTTATGCTAAGGTCCTTTTTACCTATTTTCAATTAATTCCAATTGCACATTGGAAAGTTCTTTTTGAACTTCTGTTTTAGGGGAAACCATTTTAGACACTAGGAGGATTTCTATATCAAAAAATATCTCAATTTCGAATTATCTCCCTTTAGACATTTCTCTCTCTAGGCCAAAACAGGGTAAAACAAGGGGAATAATGATAAGATCAGAAGGGGAGGTTCTTACACCTGCACACCTCAAAAGCCAGAGGGAGGAATCTTACATAAATTCAATGACAACAATACTTTTATAATAAAAAGATTTCCAATATGCATCTTTCTATGCATAGAATTTAAATTTAATGAAAATAACACTTTTATATTAAAAAAAATTCCAATATGCATCTTTTTATGCATAGAATTTAATTTCAATAATTATATCAATGATATCCATGCATATTCATAGGTGAATATGTACATGGAGTAAATAAAAATATTTCTTTTAGAATGCACAAACGACGGGGATTACTCTTTTAGAATAATATAAAGATAAATTTTATTTCCACAAAATTTAAGAAAATTTTACCATAACCTCCTTTGTATGGCTGACCATTTCTCAATTTTTACATTCTAATATTACTTTAAAATTAATCCCAAGTTGAAGTAAAGCACTCTAATCTACTCAATTTTCACTTTCTAAAGAGTAAACAATAAGAAAAGTTTAAATCAATGTAATTGTTACTCTTTTTAGGATAAAGAAAGGCTGAATTCCTAATGAAGAGAAGGGGGTGGCCTTTTCATCAAGGCATAACATCCATATTCACATTAAACTAAAAAAAGTAAAGAAATCAGAAAACCATAAATTAGAATTTTTCTAAAAAAGTAGAATTTTTAACTTACATGGAGTTTTGTGGGCTTTCCTTTGGCTTGAGGGATTGAGGTTTCTACTGTTGTTTGGATCAAGAGTGGCCACCAATTCTTTGTAGAGGATTTAGTCAAAAACAATTGAATTATCAAGTGAATTCAAAGTTTTTGGCTCCGGGGAGGAGTAGAGTAACAGTGCATAAACACTATTAACCTTTTACAAAGGGGGAGGCTTTTATTTATAGGAAAACATGAGCCTCTAACCAAGCAAACTGATTCTAGAATTTTCCAGATCAATTTGGTCAATTTTTGATCATTTTTTGGTCAGTTTAGCTCACTTTTTGGATCTAGTTAAAACAGGGGAAAGGAGATATAAAAATATCTCATTATTTCTGATTTTAAAACTTCTCCGCACATGTGAAATAGGTGCCTCCTTCATGAGGGGAGATCCCCACACTGAGGTGTCAAAAATGCATCATTTTCTCTAAATATCTCTTCATTTTTAACTAATAAACCTTGTCCTTAGTCAACTCTTCATCTTATGTGAGCATTTAGTCATTTTTGGGGGATTTTCTTTTATTCTTCAATTTATTTCCTCCCTGCATTTAAATTAATCTTATTGGTCCATAGGAATCTTAATAATTGGAGCATAATTCAAAAATTTCTTAAAATCTGGACCCTTAAGCTACGGTCCTTTTTACCTATTTTCAATTAATTCCAATTGCACATTGGAAAGTTCTTTTTGAATTTCTGTTTCAGGGGAAACCATTTTAGACACTAGGAGGATTTTATATCAAAAATATCTCAATTTTGAATTACCTTCCTCTAGACATTTTCTCTCTCTCTAGGCCAAAACAGGGTAAAACAGGATCTTTCTTTTATTTCAGAGAGGGAAATAATGATAAGATCAGAAGGGGAGGTTCTTACACCTACACACCTCAAAAGTCAGAGGGAGAAATCTTGCATAAATTCAATGAAAACAACACTTTTATAATAAAAAGATTTTCGATATGCATCTTTCAATCCATAGAATTGAAATCTAATGAAAATAACACTTTTATAATAAAACAACTTCTAATATGCATCTTTCTATGCATAGAATTTAATTTAAATAATTGTATCAATGATATCCATGCATATTCATAGGTGAATATGTACATGGAGTAAATAAAAATATTTCTTTTAGAATGCACAAATGGTGGGGATTACTCTTTTAGAATAACATAAAGATAAATTTTATTTCCACAAAATTTAAGAAAATTTTACCATAACCTCCTTTGTATGGCTGACCATTTCTCAAATTTTACATTCTAATATTACTTTAAAATTAATCCCAAGTTGAAGTAAAGCACTCTAATCTACTCAATTTTCACTTTCTCTAAAGAGTAAACAATACGAAAAGTTTAAATCAATGTTATTGTTACTTTTTTTAGGATAAAAAAAAGGTGAATTCTTAATGAAGAGAAGGGGGTGGCCTTTTCATCAAGGCATATCATCCATATTCACATTAATTAACTAAAAAAGTAAAGAAATCAGAAAACCATAGATTAGAATTTTTTCTAAAAAAGTAGAATTTTTAACTTACATGGAGTTTTGTGAGCTTTCCTTTGGCTTGAGGGATTGAGGTTTCTACTCTTGTTTGGATCAAGAGTGGCCACCAATTCTTTGTAGAGGATTTAGTCAAAAACAATTGAATTATCAAGTGAATTCAAAGTTTTTGGCTCTAGGGAGGAGTAGAGTAACAGTGCATAAACACTATTAACCTTTCAAAGAGGGGGAGGCTTCTATTTATAGGAAAAAATGAGCCTCTAACCAAGCAAACTGATTCTAGAATTTTCCAGATCAGTTTGGTCAATTTTTTGACCATTTTTGGGTCAATTTAGCTCACTTTTTGGATCTAGTTGAAACAAGAGAGATGAGAGATGAAAATATCTCATTATTTGTGAATTTAAAACTCCTCTACACATGTGAAATAGGTGCCTCCTTCATGAGAGAAGATCCCCACACTGAGGTGTCATAAATGCATCATTTCGTCTAAATATCTCTTCTTTTTTAACTAATAAACCTTGTCCTTAGTCAACTCTTCATCTTATGTGAGCATTTACTCATTTTTAAGGGATTTTCTTTTATTCTTCAATTTATCTTCTCCCTACATTTGGATCAATCTTATTGGTCCATAGGAACCTTAATTGGAGCATAATTAAAAAAATTCTAAAAATCTGGACCGTTAGGCTAAGGTCCTTTTTACCTATTTTAAACTAATTCTAATTGCACATTGGAAAGTTCTTTTTGAATTTGTGTTTAAAGAGAAACCATTTTAGACACTAGGAGGATTTTTATTTCTAAAAATATCTCAATTTTGAACTACCTCCCTCTAGATATTTTCTCTCTCTAGGCCAACACAGGGTAAAACAGGATCTGTCTTTTATTTCAGAGAGGGGAATAATTATAAGATCAGAAGGGGAGGTTCTTACACATGCACACCTCAAAAGCAGGAGGGAGGAAACTTACATAAATTCAATGAAAACAACACTTTTATAATAAAAAGATTTTTGATATGCATCTTTCTATGCATAGAATTTAAATCTAATGAAAATAACACTTTTATAATAAAAAAATTCCTAATATGCATCTTTCTATGCATAGAATTTAATTTCAATAATTATATCGATGATATCGATGCATATTCATAGGTGAATATGTACATGGAGTAAATAAAAAAATTTCTTTTAGAATGCACAAACGGTGGGGATTACTCTTTTAGAATAACATAAAGATAAATTTTATTTCCACAAAATTTGAGAAAATTTTACCATAACCTCCTTTGTATGGCTGACCATTTCTCAATTTCTAATATTACCTTTAAAATAATCCCAAGGTGAAGTAAAGCATTCTAATCTACTTAAAGAAAAGTTTAAATCAATTTAATTGTTACTCTTTTTACGATAAAGAAAGGCTGAATTCTTAATGAAGAGAAGGGGGTGGCCTTTTCATCAAGGCATAACATCCATATTCACATTAATCAACTAAAAAAGTAAAGAAATCTGAAAACCATAGATTAGAATTTTTTTTAAAAAGTAGAATTTTTAACTTACATGGATTTTTGTGAGCTTTCCTTTGGCTTGAGGGATTGAGGGTTCTACTCTTGTTTGGATCAAGAGTGGCCACCAATTCTTTGTAGAGGATTTAGTCAAAAATAATTGAATTATCAAGTGAATTCAATGTTTTTAGCTCTGGGGAGGAGTAGAGTAACAGTGCATAAACACTATTAATCTTTTACAAAGGGGGAGGCTTCTATTTATAGGAAAAAATGAGCCTCTAACCAAGCAAACTGATTCTAGAATTTTTCAGATCAGTTTGGTCAATTTTTGGGTTAGTTTAGCTCACTTTTTGGATCTACTTAAAATAGGAGAGAGGAGAGATGAAAATATCTCATTATTTGTGTTTAAAACTCCTCCACACATGTGAAATAGGCGCCTCCTTCATGAGGGGAGATCCCCACTGAGGTGTCAAAAATACATAATTTCCTCTAAATATCTCTTCTTTTTTAACTAATAAACCTTGTCCTTAGTCAACTCTTCATCTTATGTGAGCATTTACTCATTTTTGGTGGGGTATTTTCTTTTATTTTTCAATTTATCTCCTCCCTACATTTGGATTAATCTTATTGGTCCATAGCAACCTTAATTGGAGCATAAATCAAAAATTTCTAAAAGTCTGGACCCTTAGGCTAAGGTCCTTTTTACCTATTTTCAATTAATTCCAATTGCACATTGGAAAGTTCTTTTTGAATTTTTGTTTCAAGGAAAACGAGTTTAGACACTAGAAGGATTTTTATATCCAAAAATATCTCAATTTTGAATTATCCCTCTCTAGATATTTTCTCTCTCTAGGCCAAAACAGGGTAAAACAGGATCTTTCTTTTATGTCAGAGAGGGGAATAATTATAAGATCAGAAGGGGAGGTTCTTACACCTGCACACCTCAAAAGCCGGAGGGAGGAATCTTACATAAATTCAATGAAAACAACACTTTTATAATAAAAACATTTTTGATATGCATCTTTCTATGCATAAAATTTAAATCTAATAAAAATAACTATTTTATAATTAAAAAATTTCCGATATGCATCTTTCTATGCATAGAATTTAATTTCAATGATTATATCAATGATATCCATGCATATTCATGGGTGAATATGTACATGGAGTAAATAAAAATATTTCTTTTATAATGCACAAACGACGGGGATTACTCTTTAAGAATAACAGAAAGATAAATTTTATTTTCACAAAATTTAACAAAATTTTGCCATAACCTTGTTTGTATGGCAGACCATTTCTCAGTTTCTACATTCTAATATTACCTTAAAATTAATCCCAAGTTGAAGTAAAGCACTCTAATCTACTCAATTTTCACTTTCTAAAGAGTAAATAATAAGAAAAGTTTAAATCAATTTAATTGTTACTCTTTTTAGGATAAAGAAAGACTGAATTCTTAATGAAGAGAAGGGGGTGGTTTTTTCATCAAGGCATAACATCCATATTCACATTAATTAACTAAAAAAAAGTAAAGAAATAAAAAAACCATAGATTAGAATTTCTTTTAAAAAGAATTTTTAACTTACATGGAGTTTTGTGAGCTTTCCTTTGGTTTGAGAGATTGAGGGTTCTACTCTTGTTTGGATCAAGAGTGGCCACCAATTCTTTGTAGAGGATTTAGTAAAAAATAATTGAATTATCAAGTGAATTCAATGTTTTTGGCTCTGGGGAGGAGTAGAGTAACAGTGCATAAATACTATTAACCTTTTTACAAAAGGGGTGGCTTCTGTTTATAGGAATAAATGAGCCTCTAACCAAGCAAACTGGTTCTAGAATTTTCCAGATCAGTTTGGTCAATTTTTGACTATTTTTGGGTCAGTTTAGCTCACTTTTTGGATCTAGTTGAAATAGGAGAAAGGATAGATGAAAATATCTCATTATTTGTGAGTTTAAAGAAATAAAAAAACCGTATATTATTATTTTTTTAAAATAGAATTTTTAACTTACATGGAGTTTTGTGAGCTTTCCTTTGGCTTGAGGGATTGAGGTTTCTACTCTTGTTTGGATCGAGTGGCCACCAATTCTTTGTAGAGGATTTAGTAAAAAACAATTGAATTATCAAGTGAATTATCAAGTGAATTCAATGTTTTTGGCTCTCGGGAGGAGTAGAGTAACAGTGCATAAACACTATTAACCTTTTTACAAAAGGGGTGGCTTCTGTTTATAGGAATAAATGAGCCTCTAACCAAGCAAATTGGTTCTAAAATTTTTCAAATCAGTTTGGTCAAATTTTGACCATTTTTGGGTCAATTTATCTCACTTTTTGGATCTAGTTGAAATAGGAGAAAGGAGAGATGAAAATATCTCATTATTTGTGAGTTTAAAACTCCTCCACACATGTGAAATAGGTGCCTCCTTCATGAGGGGAAATCCCCACACTGAGGTGTCAAAAATGCATCATTTCCTCTAAATATCTCTTCATTTTTAGCTAATAAACCTTGTCCTTAGTCAACTCTTCATCTTATGTGAGCATTTACTCATTTTTGGGGGATTTTCTTTTATTCTTTAATTTATCTCCTCCCTACATTTAAATTAATCTTATTGGTCCATAGGAATCTTAATAGTTGGAGTATAATTCAAAAATTTCTGAAAATCTGGACCCTTAGGCTAAGGTCCTTTTTACCTATTTTCAATTAATTCCAATTGCACATTGGAAAGTTTTTTTTTGAATTTCTGTTCTAGGGAAAACCATTTTAGACACTAGGAGGATTTTATATAAAAAAATATCTCAATTTTGAATTAGCTCTCTCTAGACATTTTCTCTCTGTAGGCCAAAATAGGGTAAACCAGGATCTGTCTTTTATTTCAGAGAGGGAAAAAATTATAAGATCAGAAGGGGAGGTTCTTACACATGCACACCTCAAAAGCCGGAGGGAGAAATCTTACATAAATTCAATGAAAACAACACTTTTATAATAAAAAGATTTTTGAAATGCATCTTTCTATGCATAGAATTTAAATCTAATGAAAATAACACTTTTATAATAAAAAATTTTCTAATATGCATAGAATTTAATTTCAATAATTATATCCATGCATATTCATAGGTGAATATGTACATGGAGTAAATAAAAATATTTCTTTTAGAATGCACAAACGGTGGTGATTACTCTAGAATAACATAAAGATAAATTTTATTTCCACAAAATTTAAGAAAATTTTACCATAACCTCCTTTGTATGGCTGACCATTTCTCAATTTTTACATTATAATATTACCTTAAAAATAGTCCCAAGTTGAAGTAAAGCATTCTAATCTACTCAATTTTCACTTTCTAAACGGTAAACAATAAGAAAAGTTTAAATGATTTTAATTGTTACTCTTTTTAGGACAAAGAAAGGCTGAATTCTTAATGAAGAGAAGGGGTGGTCTTTTCATCAAGGCATAACATCCATATTCACATTAATCAACTAAAAAAGTAAAGAAATAAAAAAACCATAGATTATATTTTTTTTAAAAGTAGAATTTTTAACTTACATGGAGTTTTGTGAGCTTTCCTTTGGCTTGAGGGATTGAGGTTTCTACTCTTGTTTGGATCAAGAGTGGCCACCAATTCTTTGTAGAGGATTTGGTCAAAAATAATTGAATTATCAAGTGAATTCAATGTTTTTGGCTCTGGGAATTTTCTTTTATTTTTCAATTTATCTCCTCCCTACATTTGGATTAATCTTATTGGTCCATAGGAACCTTAATTGGAGCATAATTCAAAAAATTTCTCAAAATTTGGACCCTTAGGCTAAGGTCCTTTTTACTTATTTTTAATTAATTCTACTTGCACATTGGAAAGTTTTTTTTGAATTTCTGTTTCAAGGGAAACCATTTTAGACACTAGGAGGATTTTTATATCTAAAAATATCTCAATTTTGAATTACCTCCCTCTAGGCGAAAATAGGGTAAACCAGGATCTGTCTTTTATTTCAAAGAGGGGAATAATTATAAGATCACAAGGGGAGGTTCTTACACATGCACACCTCAAAAGCCGGAGGGAGGAATCTTACATAAATTTAATGAAAATAATAATTTTATAATAAAAAGATTTTTGATATGCATCTTTCTATGCATAGAATTTAAATCTAATAAAAATAACACTTTTATAATAAAACAATTTCCAATATGCATCTTTCTATGCATAGAATTTAATTTCAATAATTATATCAATGATATCCATGCATATTCATAGGTGAATATGTACATGGAGTAAATTAAAATATTTCTTTTAGAATGCACAAACGGTGGGGATTACTCTTTTAGAATAACATAAAGATAAATTTTATTTCCACAAAATTTAAGAAAATTTTGAAATAACCTCCTTTGTATGGCTGACCATTTCTCAATTTTTACATTCTAATATTACCTTAAAATTAATCCCAAGTTGAAGTAAAGCACTCTAATCTACTCAATTTTCACTTTCTAAAGAGTAAACAACAAGAAAAGTTTAAATGATTTTAATTGTTACTCTTTTTAGGATAAAGAAAGGCTGAATTCTTAATGAAGAGAAGGGGGTGGCCTTTTCATCAAGGCATAACATCCATATTCACATTAATCAACTAAAAAAGTAAAGAAATCAGAAAACCATAGATTAGATTTTTTTTAAAAAGTAGAATTTTTAACTTACATGGAGTTTTGTGAGCTTTCCTTTGGCTTGAGGGATTGAGGTTTCTACTCTTGTTTGGATCAAGAGTGGCCACCAATTCATTGTAGAGGATTTAGTCAAAAACAATTGAATTATCAAGTGAATTCAATGTTTTTGGCTCTGGGGAGGAGTAAAGTGAATTCAATGTTTTTGGCTCTGGGGATCTCCCCTCATGAAGGAGGCACCTATTTCACATGTGTGGAGGAGTTTTAAATTCACAAATAATGAGATATTTTCATCTCTCATCTCTCTTGTTTTAACTAGATCCAAAAAGTGAGCTAAACTGACCCAAAAATAGTTAAAAATTTGACCAAACTGATCTGGAAAATTCTAGAATCAGTTTGCTTGGTTAGAGGCTCATTTTTTCCTATAAATAGAAGCCTCCCCCTCTGTAAAAGGTTAATAGTGTTTATGCAGTGTTACTCTACTCCTTCCCAGAGCCAAAAACTTCGAATTCACTTGATAATTCAATTGTTTTTGACTAAATCCTCTACAAAGAATTGGTGGCCACTCTTGATCCAAACAAGAGTAGAACCCTCAATCCCTCAAGCCAAAGGAAAGCTCACAAAACTCCATGTAAGTTAAAAATTCTACTTTTTTTAGAAAAAATTCTAATCTATGGTTTTCTGATTTCTTTACTTTTTTAGTTAATTAATGTGAATATGGATGATATGCCTTGATGAAAAGGCCACCCCCTTCTCTTCATTAAGAATTCACCCCTTTTTTTTATCCTAAAAATAGTAACAATAACATTGATTTAAACTTTTCTTATCGTTTACTCTTTAGAAAGTGAAAATTGAGTAGATTAGAGTGCTTTACTTCAACTTGGGATTAATTTTAAAGTAATATTAGAATGTAAAAATTGAGAAATGGTCAGCCATACAAAGGAGGTTATGGTAAAATTTTCTTAAATTTTATGGAAATAAAATTTATCTTTATGTTATTCTAAAAGAGCAATCCCCACCGTTTGTGCATTCTAAAAGAAATATTTTTATTTACTCCATGTATATATTCACCTATGAATATGCATGGATATCATTGATACAATTATTTAAATTAAATTCTATGCATAGAAAGATGCATATTGAAAATTGTTTTATTATAAAAGTGTTATTTTCATTAGATTTAAATTCTATGGATAGAAAGATGCATATCGAAAATCTTTTTATTATAAAAGTGTTGTTTTCATTGAATTTATGCAAGATTTCTTCCTCTGAATTTTGAGGTGTGTAGGTGTAAGAATCTTCCCTTCTGATCTTATCATTATTCCCCTCTCTGAAATAAAAGAAAGATCCTGTTTTACCCTGTTTTGGCCTAGAGAGAGAAAATTTCTAGAGGAAGGTAATTCAAAATTGAGATATTTTTTGATATAAAATCCTCCTAGTGTCTAAAATGGTTTCCCCTAAAACAGAAATTCAAAAAGAACTTTCCAATGTGCAATTGGAATTAATTGAAAATTTGTAAAAAGGACCTTAGCCTAAGGGTCTAGATTTTAAGAAATTTTTGAATTATGTTCCAATTATTAAGATTCCTATGGACCAATAAGATTAATTTAAATGTAGGGAGGAAATAAATTGAAGAATAAAAGAAAATCTCCCAAAAATGAGTAAATGCTCACATAAGATGAAGAGTTGACTAAGGACAAGGTTTTTTAGTTAAAAATGAAGAGATATTTAGAGGAAATGATGCATTTTTGACACCTCAGTGTGGGGATCTCCCCTCATGAAGGAGGCGCCTATTTCACATGTGTGGAGAAGTTTTAAATTCAGAAATAATGAGATATTTTCATATCTCCTTTCCCCTGTTTCAAGTAGATCCAAAAAGTGAGCTAAACTGACCAAAAAATGGTTAAAAATTGACCAAACTGATCTGGAAAATTTTAGAATCAGTTTGCCTGGTTAGAGGCTCATTTTTTCATGGAAATAGAAGCCTTCCCCTTTGTAAAAGGTTAATAGTGTTTATGCACTGTTACTCTACTCCTCCCCAAAGCCAAAAACTTTGAATTCACTTGATAATTCAATTGTTTTTGACTAAATCCTCTACAAAGAATTGGTGGCCACTCTTGATCCAAACAAGAGTAGAATCCTCAATCCCTCAAGCCAAAGGAAAGCCCACAAAACTCCATGTAAGTTAAAAATTCTACTTTTTTAGAAAAAATTCTAATTTATGGTTTTTTGATTTCTTTACTTTTTTTAGTTGATTAATGTGAATATGGATGTTATGCCTTGATGAAAAGGCCACCCCCTTCTCTTCATTAGGAATTCAGCCTTTCTTTATCCTAAAAAGAGTAACAATTACATTGATTTAAACTTTTCTTATTGTTTACTCTTTAGAAAGTGAAAATTGAGTAGATTAGAGTGCTTTACTTCAACTTGGGATTAATTTTAAAGTAATATTAGAATGTAAAAATTGAGAAATGGTCAGCCATACAAAGGAGGTTATGGCAAAATTTTCTTAAATTTTGTTGAAATAAAATTTATTTTTATATTATTCTAAAAGAGTAATCCCCGTCGTTTGTGCATTCTAAAAGAAATATTTTTATTTACTCCATGTACATATTCACCTTTGAATATGCATGGATATCATTGATATAATTATTGAAATTAAATTCTATGCATAGAAAGATACATATGGAAATTTTTTTAATATAAAAGTGTTATTTTCATTAAATTTAAATTCTATGCATAGAAAGATGCATATTGGAAATCTTTTTATTATAAAAGTGTTGTTGTCATTGAATTTATGTAAGATTCCTCCCTCCGGCTTTTGAGGTGTGTAGGTGTAAGAACCTCCCCTTCTGATCTTATCATTATTTCCCTCATGTTTTACCCTGTTTTGGCCTAGAGAGAGTAAATGTCTAGAGGGAGGTAATTCAAAATTAAGATATTTTTTGATATAAAAATCCTCATAGTGTCTAAAATGGTTTCCCCTAAAACAGAAATTCAAAAAGAACTTTTCAATGTGCAATTGGAATTACTTGAAAATAGGAAAAAAGGACCTTAGCATAAGGGTCCAGATTTTCAAAAAAAATTAAATTATGCTCGAATTAAGGTTCCTATGGACCAATAAGATTAATCCAAATCTAGGGAGGAGATAAATTGAAGATTGAATTATGCTCCAATTAAGATTCCTATGGACCAATAAGATTAATCCAAATGTAGGGAGGAGATAAATTGAAGAATAAAAGAAAATCCCCCAAAAATGAGTAAATGCTCACATAAGATGAAGAGTTGACTAAGGACAAGGTTTATTAGTTAAAAATGAAGAGATATTTAGAGGAAATGATGCATTTTGGACACCTTAGTGTGGGGATGTCTCCTCATGAAGGAGGCATCTATTTCACATGTGTGGAAGAGTTTTAAACTCACAAATAATGAGATATTTTCATCTCTCCTCTCTCATGTTTCAACTAGATCCAAAAAGTGAGCTAAACTGACCCAAAAATTGTCAAAAATTGACCAAATTGATCTGAAAAATTCTAGAATCAGTTTGCTTGGTTAGAGGCTTATTTTTTCCTATAAATAGAAGCCTCTTCCTTTGTAAAAGTTTAATAGTGTTTATGCACTGTTACTCTACTCCTCCCCAGAGCCAAAAACATCGAATTCACTTGATAATTCAAATGTTTTTGACTAAATTATCTACAAAGAATTGGTGGCCACTCTTGATCCAAACAAGAGTAGAACCCTCAATCTCTCAAGCCAAAGGAAAGCTCACAAAACTCCATGTAAGTTTAAAAATTCTACTTTTTAAAAAAAATTCTAATCTATGGTTTTCTGATTTCTTTACTTTTTCACTTGATTAATGTGAATATGGATGTTATGCCTTGATGAAAAGGCAACCCCCTTCTCCTAATTAAGAATTCAGCCTTTCTTTATCCTAAAAAGAGTAACAATTAAATTGATTTAAACTTTTCTTATTGTTTACTCTTTAGAAAGTGAAAATTGAGTAGATTAGAGTGCTTTACTTCAACTTGGGATCAATTTTAAAGTAATATTAGAATGTAAAATTTGATAAATGGTGAGGCATACAAAGCAGGTTATGGCAAAATTTTGTTAAATTTTGTGAAAATAAAATTTATCTTTATGTTATTCTAAAAGAGTAATCCCGCCGTTTGTGCATTCTAAAAGAAGTATTTTTATTTACTCCATGTATATATTCACCTATGAATATGCATGGAGATCATTGATATAATTATTGAAATTAAATTCTATGCATAGAAAGATGCATGTTGGAAATTTTTTTATTATAAAAGTGTTATTTTTATTAGATTTAAATTCTATGCATAGAAAGATGCATATGGAAAATCTTTGCATTATAAAAGTGTTGTTTTCATTGAATTTATGTAAGATTCCTCCCTCCGGCTTTTGAGATGTGCAGGTGTAAGAACCTCCCCTTCTGATCTTTTAATTATTCCCCTCTCTAAAATAAAAAGAATCTTATTTTACCCTGTTTTAGCCTAGAGAGAGAAAATATCTAGAGGGAGGTAATTCAAAATTGAGATATTTTTGGATATAAAAATCCTCCTAGTGTCTAAAATGGTTTTCCCTGAAATAGAAATTTAAAAAGAACTTTCCAATGTGCAATTGAAATTAATTGAAAATAGGTAAAAAGGACCTTAGTGTCTAAGGGTCCAGATTTTGAGAAATTTTTGAATTATGCTCCAATTAAGGTTCCTATGGACCAATAATATTAATCCAAATATAGGGAGGAGATAAATTGAAGAATAAAAGAAAATCTCCCAAAAATGAGTAAATGCTCACATAAGATGAAGAGTTGACTAGAAACAAGGTTTATTAGTTAAAAAAGAAGAGATATTTAGAGGACATGATGCATTTTTGACACCTCAATGTAGGGATCTCCCCTCATGAAGGAGACACCTATTTCACATGTGTGGAGGAGTTTTAAAGTCACAAATAATGAGATATTTTTATCTCTCCTCTCTCAACTCTCCTCTTTCAACCAGATCCAAAAAGCAAGCTAAACTGATGTAAAAATGGTCAAAAATTGACCAAACTGATCTGGAAAATTCTAGAATCAGTTTGCTTGGTTAGAGGCTCATTTTTTCCTATAAATAGAAGCCTCTCCCTTTGTAAAAGGTTAATAGAGTTTATGCACTGTTACTCTACTCCTCCCCAGAGCCAAAAACATTGAATTCACTTGATAATTCAATTGTTTTTTACTAAATCCTCTACAAAGAATTGGTGGCCACTCTTGATCCAAACAAGAGTAGAACCCTCAATTCCTCAAGCCAAAGGAAAGCTCACAAAACTCTATGTAAGTTAAAAATTCTACCTTTTTTCTTAAATTCTAATCTATGGTTTTCTGATTTCTTTACTTTTTTAGTTGATTAATGTGAATATGGATGATATGCCTTGATGAAAAGGCCACCCGCTTCTCTTCATTAAGAATTCAGCCTTTATTTATTTATCCTAAAAAGAGTAACAATTAAATTGATTTAATTTTTTCTTATTGTTTACCCTTTAGAAAGTGAAAATTGAGTAGATTAGAGTGCTTTACTTCAACTTGGGATTAATTTTAAGGTAATATTAGAATGTAAAAATTGAGAAATGGTCAGCCATACAAAGAAGGTTATGGTAATTTTTTTAAAATTTTGTGAAAATAAAATTTATCTTTATGTTATTCTAAAAGAGTAATCCCCACCGTTTGTGCATTCTAAAAGAAATATTTTTATTTACTCCATGTACATATTCACCTATGAATATGCATGGATATCATTGATATAATTATTGAAATTAAATTCTAAGCATAGAAAGATGCATATTGGAAATTTTTTTATTATAAAAGTGTTATTTTCATTAGATTTAAATTCTATGCATAGAAAGATGCATATCGAAAATCGTTTTATTATAAAAGTGTTGTTTTCATTGAATTTATGCAAGATTCCTCCCTCTGGCTTTTGAGGTGTGCAGGTGTAAGAACCTCCCCTTTTGATCTTATAATTATTTCCCTCTCTAAAATAAAAGAAAGATCCTGTTTTACCTTGTTTTGGCCTAGAGAGAGAAAATGTCTAGAGGGAGGTAATTCAAAATTGAGAATTTTTTTTAAATAAAAAATCCTTCTAGTGTCTAAAATGGTTTCCCCTTAAACAGAAATTCAGAAAGAATTTTCCAATGTGCAATTGAAATTAATTGAAAATAGGTAAAAAGGACCTTAGCCTAAGGGTCCAGATTTTCAAAAAATTTTGAATTATGCTCCAATTAAGGTTCCTATGGACCAATAAGATTAATCCAAATATAGGGAGGAGATAAATTGAAGAATAAAAGAAAATCTCCCAAAAATAAAGAGTTGACTAAGGACAAGGTTTATTAGTTAAAAAAGAAGAGATATTTAGAGAAAATGATGCATTTTTGACACCTCAGTGTGTGGGGATCTCTCCTCATGAACGAGGTGCCTATTTCACATGTGTGGAGGAGTTTTAAATTCACAAATAATGCGATATTTTTATCTCTCCTCTCTCATGTTTCAACTAGATCTAAAAAGTGAGCTAAACTGACCCAAAAATGGTCAAAAATTGACCAAACTGATTTGGAAATTTCTAGAATCAATATGCTTGGTTAGAGGCTTATTTTTTCCTATAAATAGAAGCCTCCCCGTTTGTAAAAGGTTAACAGTGTTAATGCACTGTTGTTCTACTCCTCCCCAGAGCCAAAAACATTGAATTCACTTGATAAGTCAATTGTTTTTGACTTAATCCTCTACAAAGAATTGGTGGCCACTCTTTATCCAAATAAGAGTAGAATCCTCAATCCCTCAAGCCAAAGGAAAGCTCACAAAACTCCATGTAATTTAAAAATTCTACTTTTTTAAAAAAATCTAATCTATGGTTTTCTGATTTCTTTACTTTTTAAGTTGATTAATGTGAATATGGATGTTATGCCTTGATGAAAAGGCCACCCCCTTCTCTTAATTAAGAATTTAGCCTTTCTTAATTGGTAACAATTAAATTGATTTAAACTTTTCTTTTTGTTTACTCTTTAGAAAGTGAAAATTGAGTAGATTAGAGTGCTTTACTTCCACTTGGGATTAATTTTAAAGTAATATTCGAATGCAAAAATTGAGAAATGGTCACCCTTACAAAGGAGGTTATGGCAAAATTCTCTTAAATTTTATGGAAATAAAATTTATCTTTATGTTATTCTAAAAAAGTAATCCTCGCCGTTTGTGCATTCTAAAAGAAATATTTTTATTTACTTCATGTACATAAGAATATGCATGGATATCATTGATATAATTATTGAAATTAAGTTCTATGCATAGAAAGATGCATATTGGAAATTTTTTCGTTATAAAAGTGTTATTTTCATTAGATTTAAATTCTATGCATAGAAAGATGCATATCGAAAATCTTTTTATTATAAAAGTGTTATTTTGATAGAATTTATGTAAGATTCCTCCCTCCAGCTTTTGAGGTGTGCAGGTGTAAGAACCTCCCCTTCTGATCTTATAATTATTCCCCTCTCTAAAATAAAAGAAAGATCCTATTTTACCCTGTTTTGACCTAGAGAGAGAAAATATCTAGAGGGAGGTAATTCAAAATTGAGATATTTTTGGATATAAAAATCCTCCATGTGTCTAAAATGGTTTTCCCTGAAACAAAAATTCAAAAAGAACTTTCCAATGTGCAATTGGAATTAATTGAAAATAGGTATTAAGGACGTTAGCCTAAGGGTCTCGATTTTCAAAAAATTTTGATATATGCTCGAATTAAGGTTCCTATGGACCAATAAGATTAATCCAAATGTAGGGAGGAGATAAATTGAAGAATAAAAGAAAATCCCCCAAAAATGAGTAAATGCTCACATAAGATGAAGAGTTGACTAAGGACAAGGTTTATTAGTTAAAAAAGAAGAGATATTTAGAGGAAATGATGCATTTTTGACACCTCAATGTGGGGATCTCCCCTCATGAATGAGGTGCCTATTTCACATGTGTGGAGGAGTTTTAAACTCACAAATAATGAGATATTTTCATCTCTCCTCTCTCCTGTTTCAACTAGATCCAAAAAGTGAACTAAACTAAAAATGGTAAAAAATTGACCAAATTGATCTGGAAAATTCTAGAATCAGTTTACTTGGTTAGAAGCTCATTTTTTCCTATAGATAGAAGCCTCCCCCTTTATAAAAGGTTAATAGTGTTTATGCATTGTTACTCTACTCCTCCCAAGAGCCAAAAACATTGAATTCACTTGATAATTCAATTGTTTTTTACTAAATCCTCTACAAAGAATTGGTGGCCACTCTTGATCCAAACAAGAGTAGAACCCTCAATCCCTCAAGCCAAAGGAAAGCTAACAAAACTCCATGTAAGTTGAAAATTCTACTTTTTTTCTTAAATTCTAATCTATGGTTTTCTGATTTCTTTACTTTTTTAGTTGATTAATGTAAATATGGATGATATGCCTTGATGAAAAGGCCACCCCCTTCTCTTCATTAAGAATTCACCCTTTCTTTATCCTAAAAAGAATAACAATTAAATTGATTTAATTTTTTCTTATTGTTTACTCTTTAGAAAGTGAAAATTGAGTAGATTAGAGTGCTTTACTTCAACTTCGGATTAATTTTAAGGTAATATTAGAATGTAAAAATTGAGAAATGGTCAGCCATACAAAGAAGGTTATGGTAAAATTTTCTTAAATTTTGTGGAAATAAAATTTATCTTTATGTTATTCTAAAAGAGTAATCCCCGTCGTTTGTGCATTCTAAAAGAAATATTTTAATTTACTCCATGTACATATTCACCTATGAATATGCATGGATATCATTGATAAAATTATTGAAATTAAATTCTATGCATAGAAAGATGCATATTGGAAATTTTTTTATTATAAAAGTGTTATTTTCATTAGATTTAAATTCTATGCATAGAAAGATGTATATCGGAAATCTTTTTATTATAAAAGTGTTGTTTTCATTGAATTTATGTAGTAAGATTCCTCCCTCCTGCTTTTGAGGTGTGCAAGTGTAAGAACCTCCCCTTCTGATCTTATAATTATTCCCCTCTCTGAAATAAAATAAAGATTATATTTTACCCTGTTTTGGCCTAGAGAGAGAAAATGGCTAGAGGGAGGTAATTCAAAATTGAGATATTTTTGAATATAAAAATCCTCCTAGTGTCTAAAATGGTTTCCCTTGAAACAAAAATTCAAAAAGAACTTTCCAATGTGCATTTGGAATTAATTGAAAATAGGTAAAAAGGACCTTAGCCTAAGGGTCCAGATTTTCAAAAAGTTTTGAATTATGCTCTAATTAAAACTCCTATGGACCAATAAGATTAATCCAGATGTAGGGAGGAGATAAATTAAAGAATAAAAGAAAATCCCCCAAAAATGAGTAAATGCTCACAAAAAATGAAGAGTTGACTAAGGACAAGGTTTATTAGTTAAAAAAGAAAAGACATTTAGAGGAAATGATGCATTTTTGACACCTCAGTGTGGGGATCTCCCCTCATGAAGAAAACGCCTATTTCACATGTGCATAGCAATTTTAAACTCACAAATAATGAGATATTTTAATCTCTTCTCTCCCCTGTTTCAACTAGATTCAAAAAGTGAGCTAAACTGACCCAAAAATGGTTAAAAATTGACCAAACTGATTTGGAAAATTCTAGAATTAGTTTGCTTGGTTAGAGGCTCATTTTTTCCTATAAATAGAAGCCCTCCCCCTTGTAAAATGTTAATAGTGTTTATGCACTGTTACTCTACTCCTCCCCAGAGCCAAAAACATTGAATTCACTTGATAATTCAATTGTTTTTTTACTAAATCCTCTACAAAGAATCGGTGGCCACTCTTGATCCAAATAAGAGTACAACCCTCAATCCCTCAAGCCAAAGGAAAGCTCACAAAACTCTATGTAAGTTAAAAATTCTACTTTTAAAAAAAACTAATCTATGGTTTTCTGATTTCTTTACTTTTTTAGTTGATTAATGTGAATATGGATGTTATGCCTTGATGAAAAGGCCACCTCCTTCTTTTAATGAAGAATTCAGATTTTCTTAATCCTAAAAAGAGTAACAATTAAATTGATTTAAACTTTTCTTATTGTTTACTCTTTAGAAAGTGAAAATTGAGTAGATTAGAGTGCTTTACTTCAACTTAGGATTAATTTTAAAGTAATATTAGAATGTAAAAATTGAGAAATAGTCATCCATACAAAGGAGGTTATG
The DNA here is from genome assembly GCF_041138505.1 of Cibotium barometz. Taxonomy (NCBI): domain Eukaryota; kingdom Viridiplantae; phylum Streptophyta; class Polypodiopsida; order Cyatheales; family Cibotiaceae; genus Cibotium; species Cibotium barometz. The sequence continues at coordinate 8,925,621 of NC_141077.1, read as the reverse complement.
GTAATTTTTTTTTAAAATTTAGTGGAAATAAAATTTATCTTTATGTTATTCTAAAAGAGTAATCCCCATCGTTTGTGCATTCTAAAATAAATATTTTAATTTACTCCATGTACATATTCACCTATGAATATGCATGGATATTATTGATATAATTATTGAAATTAAATTCTATGCATAGAAAGATGCATATTGGAAATTTTTATTATTATAAAATTGTTATTTTTATTAGATTTAAATTCTATGCATAGAAAGATGCATATCGAAAATCTTTTTATTATAAAAGTGTTGTTTTCTTTGAATTTATGTAAGATTCCTCCCTCCGGCTTTTGAGGTGTGCAGGTATAAGAACCTCCCCTTCTGATCTTATAATTATTTCCCTCTCTGAAATAAAAGAAAAATCCTATTTTACCCTTTTTTGGCCTAGAGAGAAGACTGTGATTGCTGACTTGCATTCTGTGCAACCACATTTCCACTCACATCAGCCTCCAACAGCTCCCCTTACATGAAGGAGGTGCCTATTTCACATGTGTTGGGATATCCCCTCATGAAGGAGGCGCCTATTTCACATGTGTGGAGGAGTTTTAAACTCACTAATAATGAGATATTTTCATCTCTCCTCTCTCCTATTTTAACAAATAATGAGATATTTTCATCTCTCCTGTTTCAACTAGATCCAAAAAGTCAGCTAAACTGACCCAAAAATGGTCAAAAATTGACCAAATTGATCTGGAAAATTCTAGAATCAGTTTGCTTGGTTAGAGGCTCATTTTTTCCTATAAATAGAAGCCTCCCCCTTTGTAAAAGATTAATAGTGTTTATGCACTGTTACTCTACTCCTCCCCAAAGCCAAAAACATTGAATTCACTTGATATTTCAATTGTTTTTGACTAAATCCTCTACAAAGAATTGGTGGCCACTCTTGATCCAAACAAGAGTAGAACCATCGATCCCTCAAGCCAAAGGAAAGCTCACAAAACTCCATGTAAGTTAAAAATTCTAATCTATGGTTTTCTTATTTCTTTACTTTTTTAGTTGATTAATGTGAATATGGATGTTATGCCTTGATGAAAAGGCCACCCCCTTCTCTTCATTAAGAATTCAGCCTTTCTTAATCCTAAAAAGAGTAACAATTAAATTGATTTAAACTTTTCTTATTGTTTACTCTTTAGAAAGTGAAAATTGAGTAGATCAGAGTGCTTTACTTCAACTTGGGATTAATTTTAAAGTAATATTAGAATGTAAAAATTGAGAAATGGTGAGCCATACAAAGGAGGTTTGTTAAAACCCTAAGATCTCTCTAGATAATTGTTATGCATAAATCAGGCATGAACTCAACCACCCAACCACCCCCGAGCCCAAGGGATGCACACATGAATAATAAATGAAATACATCATACCTCTACCTTGATGTCCCATACCATTAAGAGGTATAACTCCAATCCAATAGCATGTAGCTAAAGTGTGAAATGGTAGATGAGTAGATATGGACCTCTACACAAGAGACCATAGCATAAACCTCCAAGCCCCCAAGCCCCCTGAGTGTGCCCCATGCCCCTTGGATGCCTGACCCTAACCTTAATCCTTAAGGTTAGTCCTAACCCATGCTCCACTAAAGCTTGTTCCCATGCTCCCATGCTCACAAGCCTAATGTGGGTTAATCCTTAAGGTTAGTCCTAACCCATGCTCCACTAAAGCTTGTTCCCATGCTCCCATGCTCACAAGCCTAATGTGGGTTAGCCTCCTAGTATATGCACACATAATGTGTATATAACATAGCACACATAATGTATATATAACATACTTTCCCTCTCTCAAAACATTGCACTCTTGCAATGGAAAAAAGGAGAACTGCGCTGAACAATCTCAACCGACTCCCAAGTCGAATTCTCTATTTCCCTATCTTTTCACCTAATTTTAACCTTAGGGATTAGTCAACTACAAAGTTTCCTTTCCCTGAATTCAAGTACCTTATCAGGTTCATGTGGAACATAGGATAAATAATCGACTTCAACGAGTTCTTAAGGAGTAACTGTGTTATCCTCACCTCCCAGTTTCCCTTTCAACCTATTGATATGAAAGACTGGATGAACTCTAACATGTGGAGGTAGTTTTAAGTTCAAACGCAACCGTGCCAATCTGATGTATAACTCGAAATAGACCACAATATCTAGGAGATAAATTCGAGCATTTTTTCATTGACAAAGTCTGAGAATCTTTAGGAACATTAAAATAAACCAATGCTCTTGGTTCAAAAGACCGAGATGAGCGTCCCCTATCAGCATAAAACCGTGCCCTATCATAAGCACTCCTGATAGAATCCCGAGCTTCGGTCAGCATTTCCTACATATCACGCAAGAAATCCCTCGATGCATCAAGCTCGATGTCCTTAAGACTGACATCAATAGGTGCCATGGGTTGATACCCATACATATGTATGCACGGACTAAAAACCAATAGCCGTAAATTTAAAACTGTTATAGACAAATTCCATCATTGGAAGATATTTTTTCCAATATGATGATTTTTCTAGAGACATATGCACGAAGCATATACACTATAATCTGATTCACACACTCTGTTTGCCCATCAGACTACTGCGGATGATCAGAGCAATTCACATTCAAAGTAACTTCCTCGTTGTAAACCATTCGGAATAAAGTAGAAAAGCATGGCATTATAACAGCAGAAACCAGGGATTCATCGGCGCCCCGACATACCCACATCTGCATATGGAATAATCGACGTCTCGAGTTACCCATATCAACATAGAGAGTCATCAACGTCTCGATGAGTCACATATGTCCATCCGTAAACAATCAGGTTGATTATATAAATCACCTAAAGTACAGAACTAGAGAAAGAAATGCCAACAAAGGAAGAATCCAAATTTCCTTATCCAAATACAACAAGATAAACTTGTTTGAACTCTAAAGAAAGAGATTTCAACAAGTGAAAATGTCGACGAGATTACCCTCATCAAAACATGCAGGCTATAGATAAAAGAAGTTTATCTAGAGAATGTCCACAGTATAACTTCTAGTGAATTTAGAAAATAAGATTGTCTTTGAATGTTGAGGTCAACATGCTAAGTGATGTAAGCAAAGCAACAATCTTGAGCCCAAATTATCCCATAAGATAATATATGTGAGGGATCACTAGCGTCCCATACCACCATGATAGCACCCAACATACCTTAACAATTTGAAACTCCCTAGTATGCCGTCTAGGAAATATGAATAAAAATCCTGTATAAAAGGAATAAGATGGCCTTATCCAGACTTTCACATACTAAAACCTGTCTCTATATACTTGAGACTACATCAAGGAATAACTCCTTCCGAGTACATCATTAGAAAAGAAATTGAATTATTGGCACCTTTCTAATGATAACTACCCAAAACACAATAAAGTTAGGGTAGAAAAATAACTCACCTAGATATATAAGCAACTAGGTATCCGAGTTGGAATATGTACAAAAGTACAAGAAATATACTCCAAAATTACGTGCAAAAAACGAAAAAAAAAATGCTACTTTCAAAGCACATATAATTATTCAAAAGATCAAAAGATCCTTATAAAACCATGGATAAAAGCATAGAAGCTGCTCGAATCCATAAAAACCATAGTTGATCATAAAAATCAATACATACCATCTAATGGACATAAATCATGCCAAAAGAAGCATTAAAATTGGTGGCCAACTCATCAATCAAGAGTATATGAACGTGGTGTTGTTCAAGCAAAACTCCAAAGTAAGTAAGTGAAACACATGTGTGTAGCACTCAACAAGAAAACCCTAGACATAAGTGATCCAGGCAGAACCTGATGAGTCCATATAAAACTTGGAAAACATCCAATAAAAATCCACCAAAACAAACGGATCAACTGACCCATGATAGAGGATTAAGAAATTAAGCACAAACCACACTTAAATAAGTGCAAAATAAATTATCATGAAAAAGTGTCAAAGGTGAAACACACTTTGAACGTAAATTATAGCCATCAAAAGAAATTAAGGAACATGTCCAAAAAGAATGGCTAAAAATGGTAAAAAATCATGAATACATCGTTTAGAATTAATCCAAACATAAATATCCATTAATACGAGATATAATCGTATTAATAATATGCGAATAACCCGCATCTATCTAATGTCAGTATGAGAAAATGTACTTCAACATTAAATAACTCTCAAAAATATTAAATTCTCAAGAAAAAGAATTATCATAATTTTTTCCTAATTTTTCCTAATTTTATAGGGCCTCAAAATATAATAATTTTGAATTCCACCAAACCTATCTCATGGCATTCCAAACCTATATTTTTCCAGAAAATTTTTAACAATTAATTTTGCCAAAATACCATTGATATTTTAAAATACCAATTTTAAAATATCAATGGTATTTTAAAATTCCAACGGTTTTTCAAGAATACGGAAAGCCAAAAGTTTTGGGAAAATGAAAAGACAAAAAAATCAGAATGTGAAAGGTCAAAAGTTTCCAGAATACGGAAGGTCAAAAGTTTTTCCGGAATTCGAAAAGCCAAAAGGTTTGAAGAAAACGGAAAGCCAAAGGTTTTCCGAAAGGTGAAAAGCCAAGAATTTTCAAGAAGAAATTTCCAAAAAAATTCACGGATTTTTTTCCTCAAATCCCATATTTTTCAGGCTTTTTTCAAGCTTTTTTCTGAAATAAATTCAAAAGCTTTTTTTTAAATAAAAAACTCATTTTTTAAAAAATAAAAAAAAATAAAAAATAAGCTTTTTTAGCTTATAACCAATTTGATTTTTTAAGGGGAGGGGGGGGGGGTTTTCCACTGGCTGCTAAGCGCACCCCCCCTTCCCGTCGCCTACACGTAGAGATGTGAGAGAGAGAGAGAGAGAGAGGACTCTCTCTTCTCCCCTCTCTCCTTCCTTTCCTCTTCATTACAATCCTTCTCCTCCAATCCCCTCTCTCTCTCTCTCTCTCTCTCTCTTAACCAGAGAGATTAACTTAATCTATGATTAAGTTTTTAATTAAACTTTTTTTAATCATAATTATGATTAATGCTTTAAAAATCATTTTAAAGAGATTTTCCCACGGAAATAAGAAGAAAAAATCAGATTTGAGAGGTGGAGAGAGTCCCACGCACACGGGAGAGCATCTCATGCATCAACACCTTGTCCCCTACTGAATTTCACTAGAAATTAACATAAATTTGATCGCATTCCCATGGAAAAAACCAGCAAAAATGTATAAAAATATATTTTTAATCATAAAAATGTTTAAAAAATTCCTAAAAATTTAGAAAAATTTCTAAAATTTCTAGAAATTCAGGGAATCCATTCTATCAAAAATATCCACCATAAACTCTATGGTATTTTTGTAAAAAAATTCTATTAATGCTCAATTTTAACCATAAAAAATAGAGAAAAATAGCATTAACTCACGAAATTCCCCCGCAACATCGATTCGTCCATTGAATTGAAGTAACACACGTTCCAATCACCATATCGATGATCCATGTGCAATTCATCAACATAAATCAATAAAATAATATTTTATTAGTAAATATTAAAATTTACTAAAAAAAATCAACAACAATTAAATAGAGATTGCTCTGATACCACTGTTAAAACCCTAAGATCTCTCTAGATAATTGTTATATATAAACATGCATAAATCAGGCATAAACTCAACCACCCAACCACCCCCGAGCCCAAGGGATGCACACATAAATAATAAATGAAATACATCATACCTCTACCTTGATGTCCCATACCATGAAGAGGTATAACTCCAATCCAATAGCATGTAGCTAAAAATTGAAATGGTAGATGAGTAGATATGGACCTCTACACAAGAGACCATAGCATAAACCTCCAAGCCCCCAAGCCCCCTTGAGTGTGCCCCATGCCCCTATTATATAGGAGGACCCTCAAGTGACTCTTGACTTTCCATTACTCATGTGTGACCCTTGGATGCCTGACCCTAACCTTAATCCTTAAGGTTAGTCCTCACCCATGCTCCACTAGAGCTTGTTCCCATGCTCCCATGCTCACAAGCCTAATGTGGGTTAGCCTCCTAGTATATGCTCACATAATGTGTATATAACATAGCACACATAATGTACATATAACAAGGTTATGGTAAAATTTTCTTAAATTTTATGGAAATAAAATTTATCTTTATGTTATTCTAAAAGAGTAATCCCCGCCGTTTGTGCATTCTAAAAGAAATATTTTTATTTACTTCATGTACATATTCACCTAAGAATATGCATGGATATCATTCATAAAATTATTGAAATTAAATTCTATGCATAGAAAGATGCATATTAGAAATTTTTTCATTATAAAAGTGTTAATTTCATTAGATTTAAATTCTATGCATAGAAAGATGCATATCGAAAATCTTTTTATTATAAAAGTGTTGTTTTCATTGAATTTATGTAAGATTCCTCCCTCCAGCTTTTGAGGTGTGCAGGTGTAAGAACCTCCCCTTCTGATCTTATAATTATACCCCCTCTCTAAAATAAAAGAAAGATCCTGTTTTACCTTGTTTTGACCTAGAGAGAGAAAATGTCTAGAGGGAGGTAATTCAAAATTGAGATATTTTTGGATATAAAAACCCTCCCAGTGTCTAAAATGGTTTCCCCTAAAACAGAAATTCAAAAAGAACTTTCCAATGTGCAATTGGAATTAATTGAAAAGAGGTAAAAAGGACGTTAGCCTAAGGATCCAGATTTTCAAAAATATTTTATATATGCTCCAATTAAGGTTCCTATATGGACCAATAAGATTAATCCAAATGTAGGGAGGAGATAAATTGAAGAATAAAAGAAAATCCCCCAAAAATGAGTAAATGCTCACATAAGATGAAGAGTTGACTAAGGACAAGGTTTATTTTTTAAAAAAGAAGAGATATTTAAAAGAAATGATGCGTTTTTGACACCTCAGTGTGGGGATCTCCCCTCATGAATGAGGCGCCTATTTCACGTGTGTGGAGGAGTTTTAAACTCACAAATAATGACATATTTTCATTCTCCTCTCCCCTGTTTCAACTAGATCTAAAAAGTGAGCTAAACTGACACAAAAATAGTCAAAAATTGATCAAACTGATCTGGAAAATTCTAGAATCAGTTTACTTGGTTAGAGGCTCATTTTTTCCTATAGATAGAAGCCTCCCCCTTTGTAAAAGGTTAATAGTGTTTTTGCATTGTTACTCTACTCCTCCCAAGAGCCAAAAACATTGAATTCACTTGATAATTTAATTGTTTTTTACTAAATCCTCTACAAAGAATTGGTGGCCGCTCTTGATCCAAACAAGAGTAGAACCCTCAATCCCTCAAGCCAAAGGAAAGCTCACAAAACTCCATGTAAGTTAAAAATTCTACTTTTTTAAAAAAACATTCTAATCTATGGTTTTCTGATTTCTTTACTTTTTTAGTTGATTAATGTGAATATGGATGTTATGCCTTGATGAAAAGACCACCCCCTTAAGAATTCAGCCTTTCTTTATTCTAAAAAGAGTAACAATTAAATTGATTTAAACTTTTCTTATTGTTTACTCTTTAGAAAGTAAAAATTGAGTAGATTAGAGTGCTTTACTTCAACTTGGGATTAATTTTAAAGTAATATTAGAATGTAAAAATTGAGAAATGGTTAGCCATACAAAGGAGGTTATGGTAAAATTTTCTTAAATTTTGTGGAAATAAAATTTATCTTTATGTTATTCTAAAAGAGTAATCCCCACCGTTTGTGCATTCTAAAAGAAATATTTTTATTTACTCCATGTACATATTCACCTATGAATATGCATGGATATCATTGATAAAATTATTGAAATTAAATTCTATGCATAGAAAGATGCATATTGAAAATTTTTTTATTATAAAAGTGTTATTTTCATTAGATTTAAATTCTATGCATAGAAAGATGCATATCGAAAATCTTTTTATTATAAAAGTGTTGTTTTCATTGAATTTATGTAAGATTCCTCCCTTTGGCTTTTGAGGTGTGCAGGTGTAAGAACCTCCCCTTCTGATCTTATAATTATTCCCCTCTCTAAAATAAAAGAAAGATCCTATTTTACCTTGTTTTGGCCTAGAGAGAGAAAATGTCTAGAGAGAGGTAATTCAAAATTGAGATATTTTTAGATATAAAAATCCTCCTAGTGTCTAAAATAGTTTCCCCTGAAACAAAAATTCAAAAAGAACTTTCCAATGTGCAATTGGAATTAATTGAAAATAGGTAAAAAGGACCTTAGTCTAAGGGTCCAGATTTTTAGAAATTTTTGAATTATGCTCCAATTAAGGTTACTATGGAGCAATAAGATTAATCCAAATGTAGGGAGGAGATAAATTGAAGAATAAAAGAAAATCTCCAAAAAATGAGTAAATGCTCACATAAGATGAAGAGTTGACTAAGGTTTATTAGTTAAAAAAGAAGAGATATTTAGAGGAAATGATGCATTTTTGACAGCTCGGCCTGGGGATCTCCCCTCATGAAGGAGGCACCTATTTCACATGTGTGGAGGAGTTTTAAACTCACAAATAATGAGATATTTTCATCTTTCCTCTCCCATGTTTCAACTAGATCCAAAAAGTGAGCTAAATTGACCCAAAAATGGTCAAAGATTGACCAAACTAATCTGGAAAATTCTAGAATCAGTTTGCTTGGTTAGAGGCTCATTTTTTCCTATAAATACAAGCCTCCGCCTTTGTAACAGGTTAATAGTGTTTATGCACTGTTACTCTACTCCTCCCCAGAGCCAAAAACATTGAATTCACTTGATAAATACAAGCCTCCCCTTTTGTAAAAGGTTAATAGTGTTTATGCACTGTTACTCTACTCCTCCCGAGAGCCGAAAACATTGATAATTCAATTATTTTTGATTAAATCCTCTACAAAGAATTGGTGGCCACTCTTGATCCAAACAAGAGTAGAACCCTCAATCCCTCAAGCTAAAGGAAAGCTCACAAAACTCCATGTAAGTTAAAAATTCTACATTTTTTATAAAAAAATTCTAATCTATGGTTTTCTGATTTCTTTACTTTTTTAGTTGATTAATGTGAATATAGATGTTATGCCTTGATAAAAAGGCCACCCCCTTCTCTTCATTAAGAATTCAGCCTTTCTTTATCCTAAAAAGAGTAACAATTAAATTGATTTAAACTTTTCTTATTGTTTACTCTTTAGAAAGTGAAAATTGAGTAGATTAGAGTGCTTTACTTCAACTTGGGATTAATTTTAAAGTAATATTAGAATGTAAAAATTCAAAAATGGTTAGCCATACAAAGGAGGTTATGGTAAAATTTTCGTAAATTGTATGGAAATAAAATTTATCTTTATGTTATTCTAAAAGAGTAATCCCCACCATTTGTGCATTCTAAAAGAAATATTTTTATTTACTCCATGTACATATTCACCTATGAATATGCATGGATATCATTGATATAAATATTGAAATTAAATTCTATGCATAGAAAGATGCATATTTAAAATTTTTTTATTATAAAAGTGTTATTTTCATTAGATTTAAATTCTATGCATAGAAAGATGCATAAATTCTATTCCTCTCTCTAAAATAAAAGAAAGATCCTGTTTTGGCTTAGAGAGAGAAAATGTCTAGAGGGAGGTAATTCAAAATTGAGATATTTTTTGATATAAAAATCCTCCTAGTGTCTAAAATCGTTTCCCTTGAAACAAAAATTCAAAAAGAACTTTCCAATGTGCAATTGGAATTAATTGAAAATAGGTAAAAAGGACCTTAGCCCAAGGGTTCAAATTTTCAGAAATTTTTGAATTATGCTCCAATTAAGGTTCCTATGGATCAATAAGCTTAATCTAAATGTAGGGAGAAGATAAATTGAAGAATAAAAGAAAATCCCCCAAAAATGAGTAAATGCTCACATAAGATGAAGAGTTGACTAAGGACAAGGTTTATTAGTTAAAAAAGAAGAGATATTTAGAGGAAATGATACATTTTTGACACCTCAGTGTGGTGATCTCCCCTCATGAAGGAGGCACATGTGTGGAAGAGTTTTAAACTCACAAATAATGAGATATTTTCATCTCTCCTCTCCCGTGTTTCAACTAGATCCAAAAAGTGAGCTAAATTGACCCAAAAATGGTCAAAGATTGACCAAACTGATCTGGAAAATTTTAGAATCAGTTTGCTTGGTTAGAGGCTCATTTTTTCCTATAAATAGAAGCCTCCCCCTTTGTAAAAGGTTAATAGTGTTTATGCATTGTTACTCTACTCCTCCCCAGAGCCAAAAACATTGAATTCACTTGATAATTCAATTGTTTTTGACTAAATCCTCTACAAAGAATTGGTGGCCACTCTTGATCCAAACAAGAGTACAACCCTCAGTCCCTTAAGCCAAAGGAAAGCTCACAAAACTCCATGTAAGTTAAAAATTCTACTTTTAAAAAAAAAAATCTAATCTATGGTTTTCTGATTTCTTTACTTTTTTAGTTGATTAATGTGAATATGGATGTCATGCCTTGGTGAAAAGGCCACCCCCTTCTCTTCATTAAGAATTCAGCCTTTCTTTATCCTAAAAAGAGTAACAATTAAATTGATTTAAACTTTTCTTATTATTTACTCTTTAGAAAGTGAAAATTGAGTAGATTAGAGTGCTTTACTTCAACTTGGGATTAATTTTAAAGTAATATTAGAATATAAAAATTGAGAAATGGTCAGCCATACAAAGAAGGTTATGGTAAATTTTTTTTAAATTTTATGGAAATAAAATTTATCTTTATGTTATTCTAAAAGAGTAATCCCCACCGTTTGTGCATTCTAAAAGAAATATTTTTATTTACTCCATGTACATATTCACCTATGAATATGCATGGATATCATTGATATAATTATTGAAATTAAATTCTATGCATAGAAAGATGTATATTGGAAATTTTTTTATTATAAAAGTGTTATTTTCATTAGATTTAAATTCTATGCATAGAAAGATGCATATCCAAAATCTTTTTATTATAAAAGTGTTGTTTTTATTGAGTTTAATTTATATGCATAGAAAGATGCATATTGGAAATCTTTTTATTATAAAAGTGTTATTTTTCATTGAATATAAATTCTATGCATAGAAAGATGCATAATGGAAATTTTTATTATAAAAGTATTGTTTTCATTAAAATTGATTTATGCATAAAAAGATGCATAAAAGATTTATTTTTTATTTCAAGTGTTATTCTCATTAAAATTGATTTTATGCATAGAAAGATGCATAAAATATTTATTTTTATTTCAAAAATGTTATTCTCATTAAAATTGATTTTATGCATTGAACGATGCATAAAAGATTTTTTTAATTTCAAAAGTGTTATTCTCATTAAAATTGATTTATGCATAGAAAGATGCATAAAAGATTTATTTTATTTCAAAAGTTTTATTCTCATTAAAATTGATTTATGCATAGAAAGATGCATAAAAGATTTATTTTTATTTCAAAAGTGTTATTCTCATTAAAATTGATTTATGCATAGAAAGATGCATAAAAGATTTAATTTTATTTCAAAAGTATTATTTTCCTTAAAATTAAATTTATGCATAAATAGATGCATAAAAGGATTTTTATAAAAGTGTTATTCTCGCTAAATTTTTTTAATTATTTACATAAATAGATGTGTCAAGAATCTTTATATCAAAAATTAGAATTCTCTTAAATTCTATGAATAGATGTAACGAGATGTGATGTGAATCAGATAGATGTGAATGGATGGATAGATGTGATGTGAATAGAGGTGATGAGATGTGAGGTGAATAGATGTAACGAGATGTGATGTGAATAGAGGTGATGAGATGTGAATGGATGGATGGATGTGATGTGAATAGAGGTGATGAGATGTGAGGTGAATAGATGTAACGAGATGTGATGAGAATCAAATAAGTGTGAATGAATGGATGGGTGGTTATGATGTGAATAGAGGTGATGAGATGTGAATCAGATAGATGTGGATGGATGGATGGATGTGATGTGAATCAGATAGATGTGAATGGATGGATGTGATGTGAATAGAGGTGATGAGATGTGAGGTGAATAGATGTGATAAGATGTGATGAGAATCAGATAGATGTGAATAGATGTAATGAGATGTGATGTGAATCAGATAGATGTGAATGGATGGATGGATGTGATGTGATGTGAATAGAGGTGATGAGATGTGAGGTGAATAGATGTGATGAGATGTGATGTGAATCAGATAGATGTGAATGGATGGATGGATGTGATGTGAATAGAGGTGATGAGATGTGAGGTGAATAGATGTAACGAGATGTGATGAGAATTAGATAAGTGTGAATGAATGGATGGGTGGTTGTGATGTGAATAGAGGTGATGAGATGTGAGGTGAGTAGATGTGATGTGAATCAGATAGATGTGAATGAATGGATGAGATGTGATGTCATGTGAATCAGGATGATGTAAATGAATGATATGGGATATGAGTGGATGATATGTGATGAAAATGGATGTAAATGTATAAGTGAAAGAATGGATATAGATGTGTATCTAAAAGAATGTGATGGAAAGAGATATGATGTGTTTTTCCTATAAATTGATGGAAAGAGATATGATGTGTTTTTCTTATAAATTGATGGAAAGAGATATGATGTGTCATAAATATATGTGGATGTGAATGTGATGGATATAAATGAATGTGAATGTGATGGATATGAATGAATGTGAATGTGATGAATATGAATGAATGTGATGGATATGAATGAATGTGAATGTGATGGATATGAATGAATGTGAATGTGATGGGATGTGAATGAATGTGATGTGATGGGATGTGAATTGGGATAGATGTGAATGAATGAGATGTGAGGTAAAATGAATGAGATGTGATGTGAGTGAATGTGATGTGGTCTGAATGGATGAGATGTGAATGAATGTGATGTGATGAGATGTGGATATGGGTAGATGCGAGTGGATGAGATTTGATGCGGATAAATGAGAAAAGATGTGATGAGAATGGAAAATGATGTGATGAGAATGGAAATACGCATGAAATAAATGAGAATTGATGTGGAACAATGTGGAAAGATGAGAGTTCGTTATAGAAACTGTATTTATGACCTATTTTTAAATGGTTGTTTTATGTCAAGAATGCTGGGGAAACATTTTGACTGTCTTGTGAATGAGCTTGTGGAGACCTAGTCTGATAAAGTTGCAACAACTGACGGAGAGCCAATGGAGGACGTCTTGCGTAGCAAGGTCGGCCAAGGTCTTGACTAGCCTCGGTTCGATTAAAATGGTGAGCTTCCGGTACGGTGGATGAGGGACCAAGGAAGTGGCCTATGAGTGAAGCGCTAGGTTACCTGCTATGAAGGATCCTAGAGGGTGCTGACCATACGGTGCTTGGGCTCTAGGTCGCTGACAATACCCACGCGTGCGTCGAGGAAGATATTGGAACAAGGAGTAAGTGTTGTTTTCTGAATTCGGGCATGGATCTGGTTGATTGACCTTGCTGGTCCTCAACGAATGAGTCCATGGCTTTTTTATATGGATCCGTTGGTTGACCTTGTTGATCTTCAACAGAGATTCCATTTTGTTATGTGAATATATTGCCGGCTACTATGAGATAGAAACTATCGAAAAGGCCCCCTGAGTGGACAGGTGGTGAGCATTCTGGTTGCCAATGATGCCATAAGTACATCGATGAAGGAATGATTGGAATTAAGGATTCAACCAGAGATTTTGAGGATTATGATCAGTGACTCTATGATTTCATTAAATGATTGTTTTAAAGACAGCTGATTCTGTGAAAAAGACAATTTCATATTGGGTGTGTAAGTGGTGTGACTAATTTTAAGTTTGCATGAATACCCGGCTAGGGGGCCTGGGAACTCTTTTCCCTAATACCCGGGACAAAACCTAACCAAATTCTTAATTGGATCCCATCACTACAGTGGTTGGGCGGTTGGCTAACCCACAGGATGACTGGATGGGGTTAGGCTGCTGGATTGATGGATCCCTAAATTGAGACTCAATTATGTTATGGTACGATAGATGAAGTAAATCCCGGATAAAAATTGTTCTATGGAAAAGAATCAATGGCTGTGCCTCTCAATGAGGAAAAAAGCGTTGGTCTCTATGATCCAAGTGCAATCTTTTTCCTGATCTGATTTTGATACTTACAGGTTCGGTCAGATCAGTTCAATTAGTTAAGGCTTTTGACTACGCTAGAGTAAAAAATTTATTCGGAGGAATCGCCCGTGCTTTCCGCGCGAGGGAAGTTTTTCTGGGTTCGAACCGACAGATTAGTCTCTTGTCTAGATATCTATGGGTGAGGCCCCGAGTGAGGGACCCTGCCCCGCGCAAGAAGTGCTACTTTCGCTGCTAGCACCCTTGAATTCGTTGTGCAGTGGGGACATGGATCTCATAAGATAAAACCTCCTCATTGAATTCCCTTCACACTTAAGACTTGTCTTCATTATTGGCAATCCTACCAAGCAATGAAAACTCTACTTCTTGAGCTCCTAAACATTAAACCTTGTCATTTTGGTGTTGATGCTTAATTGATGGCATTCTTCCATCAAGTTGAGTCTCAAACTATTCAATGAGTGGTCTAGGGATAAATCGGGCCCAAAAGGAAGGGCATAATCAAGATTGTGCAAAAAATAGGTGAAATTTGCTCACTAGAAAGTCTAATTGTTGGACTATGAAGTCCAATCATTGGATTTAAATTTTAATTACCATGTCCAATCACTCAAAAATGAGCAAGCTTGGATTGAAGAGTCAAATCATGGATAGTTTCTGGTATGTAGAGCTATAAATGGTAAGAGAATCAACTAAATGGGGGTTATGCCAGTTACTAACCGAATTTGACAGAGGATATGGAGAGGATGTGCACATTGAATGCACAAAATTCTAGTAAATTTGTTAGACCGTTAGTCAACGTAGGTACACTAAAAGTGCAATCGTTAGGGATAGTCCAGTCATTGATTACTCACTATTTTCCAATCGCTTCAGAGAGTGTAATCATCGTATAATTGATTGGGTGTACGAGCAACTGCAAAGTCCAATCGTCAATAATCATACAGTCATCCAATCACCGTATAACTAATCTCGTTGTGGATAGTCTCATTGCGAGAGTCATCCGAGGTCCGATCATCAATTGTTTGGTGAAGTCCAACCGTTACCAGTCTGATCATCAAAACTGTAACCGTCAAGAGTTTGATCGCCCGATCGAACTAGTCTAATTGTCTAATTGGAGATTCCAATGAGAGAATTTTCAAAAAGTCTAAAGAGAGACCTCATCCAATTTCTTGACCAAGATAAGATCCAAGGAAGGCCAGTCATTTAAAAAAAACATAGAAGGATCTTGCCAAGTGATTATGGCATAGAACCGAGTACTTATGCATTTATCTTCAAACCGAATCATAGCTACCACATTCTCAAACCTGACATTTGAACACAAAACATTATTATATGTGTTGACACTAGGGAGTGGTGGAACAGGACCAAGAGTCGATCTAACCACTCTAGTAACTCTAGATTCCAAATCAAAGAGCAGACCAAGAATCCTTCACAATGGAGGAACGCAGACTATGAGTGTGCAGTATAAGCCCAATAGAGCTTCCAACTATAGGAATGGTTGAAGAGTGCTCATAGCATTTAGAGGAGAGTTGTCAGAAGGAGATGAAGAGCCCTGATCCATAAAACCAAAAAGAGAGACAAGGGACATAAGGGGACAAATCAAGGCAAGAACTTAATGGGGTTAGGGAAACCTTTGTGATACAATGCTACGATTACCACAAAACAACTAGAAATGGGACATTGTCGGCATTGCCTAGAAATGAACCCACGATCTTAGAATATGATAGTGATGTCCTAGAACAACCATGAGTTCTATTTAGACTTCCATGGAGGTATATATGTTCCTACTAGAAACCTTGAGAGCATTAAGTCAGGCAACCAAAGTCGAAGGACCCTGAAGGGCTGAACAGCCTACAGGGGCTCAAATTGAGCTGATTAAAACTCAACCCCCCATCAATGTGGTTGACTTCTTCCTAAGGAGAGTCACAAATAACATAGGAGAAACAATGTAGTATAAGGATGCATGTGGCACCCTCTATATCCTTCCAAGTACACATAGGGATTTGGACGAATTGTTAAGATCCCCCGAGATTCCCTTGATCAAGAAACATTACCATCAAGTCACCAACGAAACTGTGTACTTTGACAAAGAGGATAACACCTGTCTCCCAAAAATTACCAAGGAGGTAAGAGATACCAAAGGGTTTAGGCAAGGGGGAGTCTCCTCACCCAAAGCTAACCTCATGCAAGAAACATCAAGAGCTAATGATAGAAGTGACTTCCAAGCACAGATAACTTCAAAATCCAGTAGTCCGGTGGCTGGACATGACTTCTCACTCCAATCTAATGATGAATCAATCCACAAACAAGAAGGCGAGGTCCATCATCCTTCCATTATAGACCCGCCGATCATGGAGGAACCCCAAGAGGCTAGATCCATGCAAAGGGAATCAATGCCTCTTGGGAGAATTAAAAGTGCAACCCCAGTAGAACCCATCATACCTATTCACCAAGAATGAGGAGTAAATAGACCAAGAAGCTAGGAACATAGTGTTCCAAGTGCACCTGTGCTGACTAGTGGGATACTAATCTATGGGTACCCCATGACACATATAGCGGTTGTGCCTCTAGAACCTCCATAAGAAATATCGTTAATAACAGGCACAAGTTTACAAGGTCATAGATTCATCTTCTTGAGAGGTGAAGCATTTGAGGCTTTTCTTGTACTTCCTTGTAAACAAGGAGACAATTGGTTGACTTTCCTCATAGATTAATCTTCTTGAGAGGTGAAGCATGCGATGATTTTCTTTGACTTCCTTGTAAACAAGGAGACAATTGGTTGACTTTCCTTATTGGATATAGAAGCAGGAAGAAACTTAATGTCATATGAGACTTGGGTCTCATTAGGAAGGCTTGCCCTGAATCCGACTCAAGATTTGGTACAAATAGTATCAGCCTATATAATGAATGTCCATATCATTTCTTACCACCAGGAGTTTCTATGTTATGACTACAAGTACAATGCTATAAGAGATTATCCTTAAAAGGGGATGGATTGCCAAACATGATTGCAACATAGATTGGACAATGAGGACATCCCCACAATTAAGCTTGTGCAAAAGGACGATAAATGTCCTTCTTATTACTAAAGGAGAGCTGGGATAGATCTTTATTGAGATCCAAAAGTTATTAACATTGTTAAAAGAAGGGCCCATCGAGTCGGTAAGTGCAATTATCCATAAACTCAAGGCTTATCTAATCAACCCCTCTCCACATCTTTTAACACCAAAAGCTAAGGAGGAAAAAGTCCAACCAAAAGAGAATAAGCTTTGTCAAAATCCAAGAAGTCGATACTACAAGAGAAACCAAAGGCTAGCAACTAATGCTTCCAATCCTGCTACATCAGTCTCTCATAAGGCCCCAAGGAGCTACATGAAGCAAGTGTGGGTATCAAAGATGCCAAGGAAACTAACTTATGTGCCCACCATACATACAAAGCCCAAGAAGAAAAAGCCTAAACAGGTGTGGCTTCCAAAGGAAAGTTTCCCCAAAATGCCAATCAAAGTTGATGACAAGGTGACATGGACCCTAAGCCGGGAAGAAGCTAAAATCGAGGACAATGATCTAGCCACATAGGGATGGGTGATCGACCACACAAAGGTCACTAATATCCTAAGGACACTACCAAGAAAGAAGCTAAATATAGGTGACAAAGATAAAATCTATAGGAAGATGCAACTCTCTTAGAGTGACAAAATAAAAGTTAACAAAATCATCATCATGCTCAAGGACCATGCATTAACATGCCACACCAAATAAGGTATGGGTTCCCAAAAGGCAAGATAAGGGGAAATAAAAGACAGAGCACACATTGACTTTGGAAGAGCAAGAACAGCTTCAAAAGGCAATTTAAGAACTACCCTCCTCTTCTTTGGCCCTGTATGAAATCCCAACATCCCTATCTATTGAAACCTAAAGAACACAATGCAAGGATTATCTCTACACAAGAAGGCCCAAAGACCATCAAAGCCTCATTCTTAACCTGGGCAGAAGCCAAGCTCATCAAGGTGATTTGACACCCTTAATCAAATAACAAAGCTAAATATGCCATTGCTAAAGCCTAGCAGAATACCATCAAGTAAGCATTTGACTCTAAGTTAAGTCGTCATAGGCCAATTTGCACCAATGGAATAGGAGTTCAAAATCAAGCCGCCAACAACCAAAATGACCCTAAGGCATAAGAGTCAAGAGTCAGGTTGTAAATGGCCAAAATGAGCCCATACATACTTTCTTAGAGAGTCTCATCACTAGTACATCAACGCACAATTTCTTTTTTCTCACGAGTAGAGTCACTTGTGCTGGAGAGACAAACATAAGGGTTTAGTTGAGTCACCTATGCAAGATGTAGTAAGCATTATAAGTCAAATCCAAATGAGTCAGAACGAGCACCTTTAAAATACATAAAGGGAGCACACATGAACCTTGCCAATCCAATGGACCCCCACTGAGTGTACTTGCACAGCATGCTTCATGCTTTCAAATCATACGTAGGGGTGTTTGTAATAAAGGACCTATGCATCCAGGCACTAATCAACTATTAGAATCCATGCACTAAGAAGAAGCACCTTTTTTTAAAAAGAAAAAAGAAAAAAGAAAAGAAAGAAGACCAATCGTTAATCGAATGATCTGACTCTCCAATTGGTCGATCCTTCTCTTAAATCATTGATTCTACACCTCCAATATTGCCAATCACCAAAGTGGATCATAGAACCTCCAATCATTAGCACAACCCAATCATTGACAAGACCGATAGATGGGCCACTTTAATCGTCAAATCTCCAATCACCCGATCATTATCTCCAATTGCCTTGAGTCTACTCGTCCGATCCAACATGTCATCTCACAATCGCTAGTCAAGCCAAGAGATCCAATTGCCGAGACCATAAGGTCTAATCAATTGATTTTATTCCAATCATCTGATTGCATCATCACTTATGCCACATCATTGACCAAATATAAAAACTCAAATCCTTGATTGCACCATTGTTTTGCAATTGAAGCAATCAGAGGGCATAGAGCTCGAGTTCACCATCCTACCCCACCACCTTTGCTGAGATGAGACTGACCAAGTAGTCTTTTGATCCTGTATTATTGGATAATAGTGAAATGTTCGGAAGTGTGGCTAGACTTTGTATGATGTAAGACATGGACACACAAGAATTAGGGTGTACTACAGTATCATTTGTATGTCTTGGATACATAGAGAGGCCGCTTGTTGTCATGTGGTGTTAGACTATGTGGTCCCCCCAGTAAGAAGGGGAGATTTTTGCCATCCCTTATTGGCCATACAATTCTACCATTGCATTGCATGCAAGGCCCCCATTGTAGAAGTAGTATTGCAGGATTGTGATTGCATTTCTATCAACATTGCACTATTGGATGCTTAGCAAGGAGTGATAATTTATAGGATTAAAAAGAGTGGAATTGCATTAGAATAGAAAGGTAATGCAAATTGCATACCTTGATCATTAAGGCATTACTTTGTAGGTGGATATGTTGCATTGATTAAGGGTTTCAAAAGTCCTTAGAAGCACAAGTTTTTGCATTAGCACTATGGCCTCAAGATTTAGCCCACACGCCAAGGGGGAAAAGAAGGTGTAGGAGCCCAATGTAGAACCATACGTCATTATGGACATCAGTGAAGCCAAGAGAGAGCTATATAGACAAAGAGAGCTTACAAGGTAGTGGTGGGGTTTAACATCCTTAGATTCCAATTCTGGGTTCCCCTCACCTAGCTCAACTATGCTTGTTGTGTGCCCATATCAGAGTGCTAGAAGCTTGCACTTGAAAACCAGCAAAAAATAGAGAAAGCTTTTAACAAGATAGGGATGTTGACCATCTTGGAGATACCACCATGGGGCATGGACTTCAAAAGCTGCTATAAGGCTATAGCCACTTATAACTAAAAGATAGAGTGTGTGGCCATAATCTCATTTGAAAAAGAGGTAGAGAAACACATTATCAAAATCACCCTAGATCTAATTTGGCAGGCATTGAATTTGCCCCCACAGTGACCGAAGACTGGGACAAGAAAATCACCACATTAACCAAGAAGAGTGAGTGCTTCAAGACCAATCAACAAAATCCCTACTAGAGTGAAATTATCTTGTGATAGTTTGTGATGCCTTTTGCATGATCTATTATGCATATATATTATTTTACAAACCATACATGACCACTTAAGTAGATGTGAACATCTTGACTAGGTTCAACAAAGCCTTGAAGTGCTAGAACTCCAACAAGCAAAGGAGAACTTTTTGGGGCTCATCCATTACAAGGTAGTGAGGACATGCAAGCTGGAAAACACTGAGAAGCCATATCTTGGGATTGCACCTCTACTCACCCGGATTATTTATCAAGGCATGAAGGCCACAAAGAGGGTTCCCCCACCATTGCAAAGATTGACTTTCTCGACTCGAAAAGAGGAACTGAAGCCCCAGTAAATCCCCACGAGTGAATAGGAGCCTAGAAAGAAAAAAGATGAAGGAACTCAAGAATTAGAGAGGACAAAGAAAAGAAGGAGGAAGTTATTTCTCAACATTAATGAACGAGGCCAAGGGATGGAGCAATTAGGCTCATAAACTAACACTGATAGAAGAGGCAAAGAAGGATAAGAAAGGGGAGGACACCAAAGAAGAGGCAACGCCATTGCAACCCATAGATATTATACAAGAGGTCAAAGATTAGAAATAAGAAGACACGCATGAAAAGGATAAAGTTATGGTCTCAACTCAATGGTATAGCTAGGTCAAAAGGCTTTCTAAAGAGGCAAAATAAGTCTTAACAAAGGAGGCAACCCCCTCTACTTTGAAGCCAAAAGTGGCATAAGCCTATGCTGAATCTATCATATTTAGCACTCTTAAATTGCTACAAGCCCACACCTCTAGAACAGAACAGTATGAAGCATAGATTTAGGAAGCCCAAACAACCATAAGCTAGCTAGAAAGAGAACATTATAACATTCAAGGCCCAAAAGATTTGCTGGAGGCCAAGCACGAATAGCTTATGCAATCTTATACCCAACAATAGTGCCAAAACACAAAAAGTTGAAACCTTACAAAGCCACTTGGACAAAGCTAATGTATATCTCAAACAAAAGGAGGAGACCAATTCTCATCAACATAGAGCTAAACAAGGCCTAAGAGGTGCTATAGGCAAGGCTAAATATTCAATTAAAAGCTATGTAAAGGGCTTTAGATAGTATATGAATGTAAGCATGAAGGCTAATTTTGATGCCAAATATGAAAGAATCAGAAGATTAGAGGCTGAGATGGAGGTGCTAAAGAAAAACAAAGTTAGAAGCACCTCAAGACTCTTCTCCATCATCAGAGCTAGATGCTAATAAAGAAACTATCATTAACCAAATAGTCACTGAGATCCTAGAGCTTGTGCACCAAAGCCATTGCCCAGCAAGGTATTTGGTTAAGCATGTACCCGGCCTTATGGCCTTATATCAAAATATATAACTAGAAGTGCCTTGCTTGCCGCCCATTGCTTAGCTTAGAGATCATAAACAAGCAAGTGTTTGTGCTGATGGACATCTACATTACCATGTTGATCTTTCAATTATCAATATCATTACAAGACATTTACATAGCTGACCCCAACACCCATCATAACCAATTGCATAGCTTGATTCTGTGTATTTGACAATGCTACCCCATAAAAGCAAAAGATTAAAAGCAAAAGATAGAGCTAGAAGTAGATGTGCACGTGCATAGAGCACCCTTTCAAGCCAAACAATGCAATAAAGATATAGAATGGCTAGGAGATGAGGGTAAAAGACTGGCTATCAGAGGGTACCGAAGCTTAGCATATTGAAGTACGTAGCCTATCCTCTAGAGCTCTTTCTTGTTTTGTATCTATGAATTTGCAAATAAATGGAAAAGAAAAGGAAAGAGAATGCCTACTTCTTCAACATAGAGCATGTTGCATATCCCAACTATCTAGAGCTAGATGGGCATAACAATCTTGACAATTTATAGCACCACTAGTACAAACCACTGTAGCTGCAGGGTAGCCAAACCCATCCTACTTACCAAGAGGGATGTTTCGAATGCAGGACATGTTGCCTTTGCCGTCGCCTGTTCTACCATCACAACCACCACAGGCTAAAATCAACCAGGTGTTAATTGAGGAGCACTTGGATGAGGGGGAAGTCATGCGTGAGGTAGAAATCAATAATGATTCCTTCTGTGAGAGGAGCCCACAGACATCACACCAGAGTTTTATGTCTTACAGAACAACACGCTAGTGCCGGTGTTTCAAACCATGGTACAATGGAAAGGTAAAGACATAAAACTCAACTATGAGAAGGGGGCCAATACAGTGTTTTGGTTGTAATGGACCTCATCGAATAGCGGAGTGTCCTCATAAGAATGTGGAGTGTCCTCATAAGAATGTGGCTAATGCGAGCCAAGCCCAGCCCTTGGCAGCACCGATGCCAACTCTTTTCTCTATAGTGTGGGGTTGGTCATTTGATTAAAGACTATCCATATCGTGCCAGTGGTTCTGCTTCCACCTCTAACCATGCCACTATTCGGACTATAAGTGTGTAACCTTGAAATATCATGCCATTGAATGTCCTAACACAAGCACAAGCAAAATAAGTGGGCAAAGGGAAAATGAAGAAAGTGGGCAAGGGTGATACCATGGTCACAATGTATGATGGGCAAGGGTGATACCATGCCACTATCAGGGCTATAAGTGTGCAGCCTTGAAATATCATGCCATTGAATGTCAGGACTATAAGTGTGCAGCCTTGAAATATCATGCCATTGAATGTCCTAACACAAGCACAAGCAAAATAAGTGGGCAAAGGGAAAAACCTTGTGGGTGGAAGAAGGAGAAGAGTGAAGAAAGTGGGCAAGGGTGATACCATGGTCACAATGTATGATGGATCCGAAGAAGATACCATTGACATCGGAAGGAGATGACCAAGTGCCGAAACATGATGGGCACGGCCAAGGAGCTACAAAAGGAGAGACCAGCAACCCCTAAGGGGATTGGGGAATATCTAAACGTTGACGAAGAAATAAGGAAGATTGAACAAGCTAAGGCCCTGGTTGAGGAGTGCCAACGAAATCACAAAGCCAAATTAAGGGCTAACAGGGCTAGGGATATAGTGTATCCAAGAAACGAGCTGATAAAGGAAAGGAAATTGGATGTGCCTAATCCAATTCTAGAAGGATCCGAGAAAGGGACTCACAATGACCTCATGGCAAGAATGTTTGAGGAAGTAGAGAAAGATTTGTCCATCCATTCATTCCCTAGGGCTGAGTATGTGACAAACACATGGAAGGAACCCTCACTTGCAAAAGGAGCCTAGAGACATAGCTGTATTTTCCACCACCATCAAAATGTCACTGGGACCATTGTTACGCAATACACCATCATTATGGGAAGATATCACGGACTGGGTAGAGGGACGATTAAACCCAATGTCCACTGCAGAGGAGACTCAGTCACCTCTAGCAGAGAAAAACCTAGTGCATGAGGAGAAGGAAACTCCCAGATTCGTTAAAATACATGTCAATCAACTCGGCCAGTATTATATGAGAGTGATGATACAAATTCTATGATCCCAATTCACCATAACAGATACCAAGCACTGGTTATCCTGGACCGAGGAGCGAGGACATCATTACAAAATGATGTTGGGAAAACTGGGGTAAACCAAAATTGGAAAGAGCAGATCTAATCATCAAAATGGCAGACAGAACATCCTCAAGACCCATGGGGCTGTTGAAAAATGTAATACGTAAGGTCTTTTTGTTATGCTACCATCATAAATTTGTTGTAATGGACTTCGTGTGTTAGCCGGATTCATACAACATTATCTTGAGCAGACCTTTCATGAGGGAAGCCAAATTGGTGCATGATTGGGCATTAGATCATGTGTATATTCGAAAGGATTTGCAGATTCTAAAGATCGATCTACAAACATGGAAGGCACACCCAATGGAAGGGCAATGATTCGGTCAGCACCAAATGAACCACGTCCCTACAAGTCTACCAACCAATGGAGGAGAATTCACGGGAAGAGGAAGAGGCCGCAATGTGCGCGTCATTTCCACCCCCGAATTTTAGTGAAAACTGGATGTATGTGCTTGCTACTATAGATGTGTTGCCTTCCAGAGGAACTTAGTACATTGAATCAGGGAACATTCCTACCACCTCATTGTGCATGGTAGATGTGCAACCAAGAGAAGAAGAAACGGAGGATGAAGCCTCCAACATAGATGGTTCTGGATTACAAGGCCACAATAGTACCTAACACCTCAGGAGATGGCATAAACAAAAGAGGTATATTGCTCGATGAAATGCCCTATTACAAAGTAAACCCATGGATGCCCAATGGCTAAGATATCTCGAGGTCACTAAGGTGCACAAGGAGTTTTCTAAGAACTGGAGTGAAGAATTGAGTAAGATAACCCTGTAAGAAAAATGAGAGGATAAGGCTATACCTCAAGAGCCGAAAGTGCTTAAACTCACAAAGGTAGGACGAAGAAAACAAAACAAGGCCCTGGCTGAAGCTGAGCATGAGGCTAAGAAGGCGATGACTCAGAAAAAAGATGAGGAGGACAACAGGCCAGACCTACTCTCAGTGCTAGACCATTTTAAAACATACACCATTAACAAACGAAAAGTGGTTCAATTGACGGCTAAAAGGGTAAAGGAAGATGGGCAATCCACATCTTATGACAGTCCAACTGAAGTTAATGAGGTTGATCTTGAAGAGCCAGGGGAGGATCCCAATCCTGTCTATATTGCTAAGGATTTAACCATAGCTAAAGAACAAGAACTCATTGCTCTCCTCAAAGAACTCAAAGATTGCTTTGCTTGGAAATACACTGAAATGAAGGGTGTACCACTCAAGGTGGTTCAACACACGACTCCAATCATGGACAAATCAAGACCATCCAGGTAAAAGCCATACTAGATGAATCCGAAATATACAATGATTGTAAAGGAGGAAATTGATAAACTCATTGCTATGGATTTTTTCTATGAGATCGAGCACACATATTGGCTCTCACCAATCGTGATCATGCCAAAAAAGAATGGGAAATTGAGTGTCTGTGTTGATCTCAAAAAGGTCAATGCAACCACCAGGAAAGACCACTACCCACTGTTGTATACTAAACATGTATTGGAACCGGTAGCAGTAGGTGAAGAAGCTTACAGTTTCTTAGATGGGTTTTCAAGTGTTCATCTTATTTACACACTCACACACATTGGCACACCACATAGATATAAGTATATTAATGAATGTTGTAACCCTTTTTAATCTATGTGTCTCTCTCTCTCATCTCTCTGACCCTCTCTTTGTCACACACACACACATACAAATACATCCAAGTCCTCTCTCTCTCTCTCTCTCTCTCTCTCTCTCTCTCTCTCTATATATATATATATATATATATATATATATATATATATATATACATATACACACACATATATATATACACACACATATATACACACATATACACACACACACACACATACATATATATACACACACACACACACACACACATATATACACATATATATATACATACATACATATACATATACATATACATATATATATATATACACACACACACACACACACACACACACACACACATATACATATACATATACACACACACATATACATATACATACATACACACACACACATATATATATATATATACATATGTGTGTGTGTGTGTTTGATTACCTTTTGTGCAAGCACGCACACACATATATATACTCTTATAGATACATTCATACATACATACATGTATGTATGCATATATATATATATGTATGTATATGCATACCCGTGGCTTTTGACGACCACGTATACTCTCTCTCTCTCTCTCTCTCTCTCTCTCTCTCTCTCTACATCACACTCGATTCTCCCCCATCTCCCCCTCTCTCACACACACACCCACTCTTTTGGGTTTGCTAAGCCTAGACAACACTACCACCTTCCCCACCTCTTCTCTAAGGCAGATTATGCAGAACCCAAGAAAAAAAATTAAAGCAATGGTAATAGCAGTAATGAAAATAAGATGTGGGTTAACTTTGTCTGAACACTTATGCAAGAAGGTTCGTTTCGCAAAAAGAATATACTTTGATGAGACATTTCGTTGTACACTACCACTTCCAATTTTGTGTGAAGATATGATTTTTTTGTAGTATCACAACTTGTGTTTGTGAAGATATAAAATCATTTGAACCATACAATTTAATGTCTCGTAACGCTATCGAAGCCATAACCGCCACCACTCTTGATTGCATGTGAGGAGTTGGTGCATCTCGTCTCACGTGTCTACTCAAACATTTATACACACCATGCCTTTCCCATTATAGCTGGCATCCATAGCCATCATAGCACTGAGGTGGGGAAAAAACTTCAGGCACATTAGCCTTTGTGGCACTGTGCTCTGTCAGCACACACACGGTCCTTTGTTATCTTCTTTATCGTGTTCTCTTGTGCAGTAGACTGCCCCTCCGCACGGACTTTTTCATTCTCGCCATAGCCGATCGTCATTATAGTTGGCCTAGCTTCCAGCCAAAGGGCACAGACTTTCTTGTTCTCGCCGCCTAGCTCTGACGTAGTTCCTTGCGAGCTCAGAAAGAAAGCTTTTAGCTGTGCCCTTTGGTCTCCTGATTTGCTTCCCATTGCATCCTTCAACTCTAACCATCATACTGTTGATCTAGATCTAAGGCTATTTAGCTACTCTAATCATCATCAACCTTTAACTACATTATCAAGTTCTTCTCCAATCAACTACTCTTCATTATCATGTCTTCCAACGCATGATGATGATGGCGATTATGATGCCAATGATGAAGGATTAGTGGAAACACTCAAGGAGGTGCAGTCGTTTGTATTACCACCACCTAATCAAAAAATTAATAGCCAGATTAAAGTGCAGACACTAATGACAACTGCAGTCTGCATGAGATATTTGATATATGTACTTCTCTTGTCAAGCAAAGACCCCAGGTGTGGCTGCGATGCGATGCTCCTCAACAACATGTAGCTAGCATTTTGAAAGATGCATTAATTAATCATCTCAGTAATCAGATCCGAAGTGTCTAAGCTTAGCATATCGTTCCGCCCTGCATCCGGGAGCGCCATGGAGATGTGGTATGGATTAATAAGCCTAATAAGCTCGGCTTTTAAGCCTTGTTGTGATGTCAGTTATGATTTGGGTTGTGGCCATTCTACATTCTTATCTAGAAAAGTTGATCAACATATGCCATCAGTTATACCTATAATTTGTGCAACCTACAGCTTAATCAGCCTTCAACCATGTAGAGATTAGCTGCTGGGAGCAGCTAGTGTTCATATTCTCTCAATCAATTATTATTCAACCCCCTCCCTCTCTCTCTCTCTCTCTCTCTCTCTCTCTCTCTCTCTCTCTCACTCATGTGCTCTTATCTTATGTTCTTAATTAAACAACGCATTCTCTACCATGGATATTTCCTTATTTTGAACACGAAAATCCTTTATTGTGTGCACATTATTTGTCTCTAAAAACCCCTTCTGTAACGCTCTCACGGTATTTTGCATATTTAGTTGGTAAGGTGCCCCATGTTAAAGTGCTCAAAATTCCTCCAACAGTTCACACGAGCTTGAACTTTAACAAATGATGTGCCAAATGTAAACATTTTAAAATTTTGAACAACAAATAGCACCACTAAAACATCATCCATCTACATCATCATTATCGACTTGAAGTTTCCAAAAAATTATTGGCATAACAATATAATTGTTGCATAGCTTCAACAAAAGTGGCCAACTTTGATCTAATTAAGAGGAAAATCTCATCAAATTGCCCGCGTGCCCCACGACGCCGTCAGCTCACCCTGGCGCAATCTCAAGAGCAGTGCCTCCTGCTCCCCCCACCACAGCCGACTCTCACTAGCAAGACCCACCTTAAAGAGAGAGAGAGAGAGAGAGAGAGATTACCAGAGTAAGCGCCCACTCCACAGAGAGGCCCTCATCACCACCATCACCCTCGGCACCCTCTATTGGTCGTCCACACCATACGCCCTCCTCGGCCTCACTCCTCGGCCTCACAGCAGCAGCCTCTCCTCCGCCATCCAAGCAACTTCAAATTGGAGCCAGGTGGCAGCCACCGTCACCCTCAGCACCCTATTGGTCGTCCACACACCGTACGCCCTCCTTGGCCTCCCATCTCCAGCACAGCAGCCTCTCCTCCGCCATCCAAGCAGCTTCGGGTTGGAGCCAGCTTGCTGGCAGTGTTGAATCTGAACATGTTCTTGCTGGAGCTCGGGGGGAGCCCCGCGTACATAGAATATAGATATATAGATGGGAAGAATGCGTAAATACCATCTTGAGCAAGGGAGAGAGAGAGAGAGAGAGAGAGAGAGAGGGGTTAGAGAAACCAATCGGCTCTCTCTTTCAGAAAATGAGCGACACAGAGTTTGAAATTTCAAACTGTAGGGAGTTGCAACAATTTGATGCCTCTTATGACAATCAGGTTATGAATGCTAAACGTCTCTTAGAAGCTAGGCAGTAGGAGATGCTAAAAACTTGCCACCTAGCACCGTAAGTGAATCCCTATAAGATATATATAAAAGCTTATCTATACAAGATTAAGGGAGACTGGCCCTCCCTCCACGTGGCCAAACGAGGGGGGCCTATTTCAAAATTATCCCCCCTCCTGCAAGCGTGATGTTCACGCTTAGTTCCCACGCTTCGTTTCCACGTCAATGTCACCTACGTTCGACGTGTTCCACGCGGTTGCTGCTCCACGCCTGTCTGCCATTCCGCCTCGAGCTCCACACGGTACGTCGTCTGCAGTGTTTCGTCTCACGTCGAATGTTAATGTTTGTAATGTTTGTAAAGCTAATGTTTGGATTGAGCGGGGAGGGTGCTGACGACGTCAGAGTCTGCAACTGCGGGGCTGGCCAGGGGGTAGAGGGGGCGCAGAGCTCTGGGGTGAGTGGGGCGCCTCAGCGCAGTGCCAGCGACGCGGATTGAGCGGGGAGGGTGCTGACGACGCCAGTGAAGCGACGTGTGGATTGAGCGGGGAGGGTGCTGACGACGCCAGAGCTCTGGGGTGAGTGGGGCGCCTCAGCGCAGTGCCAGTGAAGCGACGTGTGGATTGAGCGGGGAGGGTGCTGACGACGCCAGAGCTCTGGGGTGAGTGGGGCGCCTCAGCGCAGTGCCAGCGACGCGGATTGAGCGGGGAGGGTGCTGACGACGCCAGTCAACCGACGTGCCAGCGACGTGGATTGAGCGGGGAGGGTGCTGACGACGCCAGTGAAGCGACGGAGCGCTCTCGAGACTGTGTAGGCTTTTCACTGCAGGTGAGCGTAGGCATAGGCCGGCTCAGCATGTATAGCGGAACAGAGACCGACGACGTGCTCTGGGGTGAGTGGGAGCGACGCGGATTGAGCGGGGAGGGTGCTGACGACGCCAGTGAAGCGACGGAGCGCTCTCGAGACTGTGTAGGCTTTTCACTGCAGGTGAGCGTAGGCATAGGCCGGCTCAGCATGTATAGGGGAACAGAGACCGACGACGACGCAACAGACTGGACGTCGCTGGCGTTTGCATGGGAGATCTACTAGACAAATGGAGGGCGCAACAGACTGGACGTCGCTGGCGTTTGCATGGGAGATCTACTAGACAAATGGACCTGCATGAAGATATGCCGTGTGCTACCGTTGGACAGGAGATCCGACTGCAGCTGAGCCAGAGAACTACAGTTTTCTGAATTCGAGCCATTCCACGTTTCAAGCCATTCCACGTTTCAAAACAAATGATTTTTTATTTAAAAAATCTAAAATTATATACACATGTGTGTGTGTATAAGATTTAAATAAAAAAGAGTCCCCCGCGATGGATACCACGCGAATAGGACTATAGCCGTGCAGCTCCGGGGAGAGCCCCCCTCCGCGATGGATACCCACCACACCCACGAGCTCTGGGCATGACCTTCTTGGCTCTCTTCAGAAGACGTATCAATTAAATGGAGAGCGCCCCACCCACCACACCCACGTGCTGATTGCAAAGCTGGCTTTAGAGCCATGCAGCTGGGAGAGCCTCTGGACCTTTTTGGCTCTCTTCAGAAGACGTATCAATTAAATAAGCCGCAATATATATATTTCTAAAAACAAGTATAAAAGTATTTCATATACACATGTGTGTGTGTGTGTGTGTGTGTGTGTGTGTGTATAAGATCCGACTGCAGCTGAGCCAGAGAACTACAGTTTTATGAATTCGAGCCATTCCACGTTTCAAGCCATTCCATGTTTCAAAACAAATGATTTTTTATTTAAAAAATCTAAAATTATATACACATGTGTGTGTGTGTGTGTATAAGATTTAAATAAAAAAGAGCCCCCCGCGATGGATACCACGCGAATAGGACTATAGCCGTGCAGCTCCGGGGAGAGCCCCCCTCCGCGATGGATACCCACCACACCCACGAGCTCTTGGCATGACCTTCTTGGCTCTCTTCAGAAGACGTATCAATTAAATGGAGAGCGCCCCACCCACCACACCCACGTGCTGATTGCAAAGCTGGCTTTAGAGCCATGCAGCTGGGAGAGCCTCTGGACCTTTTTGGCTCTCTTCAGAAGACGTATCAATTAAATAAGCCGCAATATATATATTTCTAAAAACAAGTATAAAAGTATTTCATATACACATGTGTGTGTGTGTGTGTGTGTGTGTGTGTGTATAAGATTTAAATAAAAAAGATTTGGATTGTTCGGAGAGCCCCCCGCGATGGATACCACGCGAATAGGACTATAGCCGTGCAGCTCCGGGGAGAGCCCCCCTCCGCGATGGATACCCACCACACCCACGAGCTCTGGGCATGACCTTCTTGGCTCTCTTCAGAAGACGTATCAATTAAATGGAGAGCGCCCCACCCACCACACCCACGTGCTGATTGCAAAGCTGGCTTTAGAGCCATGCAGCTGGGAGAGCCTCTGGACCTTTTTGGCTCTCTTCAGAAGACGTATCAATTAAATAAGCCGCAATATATATATTTCTAAAAACAAGTATAAAAGTATTTCATATACACATGTGTGTGTGTGTGTGTGTGTGTGTATAAGATTTGGATTGTTCGGAGAGCCCCCCGCGATGGATACCACGCGAATAGGACTATAGCCGTGCAGCTCCGGGGAGAGCCCCCCTCCGCGATGGATACCCACCACACCCACGAGCTCTGGGCATGACCTTCTTGGCTCTCTTCAGAAGACGTATCAATTAAATGGAGAGCGCCCCACCCACCACACCCACGTGCTGATTGCAAAGCTGGCTTTAGAGCCATGCAGCTG
Organism: Cibotium barometz; assembly: GCF_041138505.1. Taxonomy (NCBI): domain Eukaryota; kingdom Viridiplantae; phylum Streptophyta; class Polypodiopsida; order Cyatheales; family Cibotiaceae; genus Cibotium; species Cibotium barometz. The sequence continues at coordinate 8,894,181 of NC_141077.1, read as the reverse complement.
GGAGAGCCTCTGGACCTTTTTGGCTCTCTTCAGAAGACGTATCAATTAAATAAGCCGCAATATATATATTTCTAAAAACAAGTATAAAAGTATTTCATATACACATGTGTGTGTGTGTGTGTGTGTGTGTGTGTGTGTGTGTATAAGATTTAAATAAAAAAGATTTGGATTGTTCGGAGAGCCCCCCGCGATGGATACCACGCGAATAGGACTATAGCCGTGCAGCTCCGGGGAGAGCCCCCCTCCGCGATGGATACCCACCACACCCACGAGCTCTGGGCATGACCTTTTTGGCTCTCTTCAGAAGACGTATCAATTAAAGGGAGAGCGCCCCACCCACCACACCCACGTGCTGATTGCAAAGCTGGCTTTAGAGCCATGCAGCTGGGAGAGCCTCTGGACCTTTTTGGCTCTCTTTAGAAGACGTATCAATTAAATAAGCTGCAATATATATATCTCTAAAAACAAGTATAAAAGTATTTCTTTGCATTAATTACCCCTCCTGCAAGCGTGATGTTCACGCTTAGTTCCCACGCTTCGTTTCCACGTCAATGTCACCTACGTTCGACGTGTTCCACGCGGTTGCTGCTCCACGCCTGTCTGCCATTCCGCCTCGAGCTCCACACGGTACGTCGTCTGCAGTGTTTCGTCTCACGTCGAATGTTAATGTTTGTAATGTTTGTAAAGCTAATGTTTGGATTGAGCGGGGAGGGTGCTGACGACGTCAGAGTCTGCAACTGCGGGGCTGGCCAGGGGGTAGAGGAGGCGCAGAGCTCTGGGGTGAGTGGGGCGCCTCAGCGCAGTGCCAGCGACGCGGATTGAGCGGGGAGGGTGCTGACGACGCCAGTGAAGCGACGTGTGGATTGAGCGGGGAGGGTGCTGACGACGCCAGAGCTCTGGGGTGAGTGGGGCGCCTCAGCGCAGTGCCAGTGAAGCGACGTGTGGATTGAGCGGGGAGGGTGCTGACGACGCCAGAGCTCTGGGGTGAGTGGGGCGCCTCAGCGCAGTGCCAGCGACGCGGATTGAGCGGGGAGGGTGCTGACGACGCCAGTCAACCGACGTGCCAGCGACGTGGATTGAGCGGGGAGGGTGCTGACGACGCCAGTGAAGCGACGGAGCGCTCTCGAGACTGTGTAGGCTTTTCACTACAGGTGAGCGTAGGCATAGGCCGGCTCAGCATGTATAGCGGAACAGAGACCGACGACGTGCTCTGGGGTGAGTGGGAGCGACGCGGATTGAGCGGGGAGGGTGCTGACGACGCCAGTGAAGCGACGGAGCGCTCTCGAGACTGTGTAGGCTTTTCACTGCAGGTGAGCGTAGGCATAGGCCGGCTCAGCATGTATAGGGGAACAGAGACCGACGACGACGCAACAGACTGGACGTCGCTGGCGTTTGCATGGGAGATCTACTAGACAAATGGAGGGCGCAACAGACTGGACGTCGCTGGCGTTTGCATGGGAGATCTACTAGACAAATGGACCTGCATGAAGATATGCCGTGTGCTACCGTTGGACAGGAGATCCGACTGCAGCTGAGCCAGAGAACTACAGTTTTCTGAATTCGAGCCATTCCACGTTTCAAGCCATTCCACGTTTCAAAACAAATGATTTTTTATTTAAAAAATCTAAAATTATATACACATGTGTGTGTGTATAAGATTTAAATAAAAAAGAGTCCCCCGCGATGGATACCACGCGAATAGGACTATAGCCGTGCAGCTCCGGGGAGAGCCCCCCTCCGCGATGGATACCCACCACACCCACGAGCTCTGGGCATGACCTTCTTGGCTCTCTTCAGAAGACGTATCAATTAAATGGAGAGCGCCCCACCCACCACACCCACGTGCTGATTGCAAAGCTGGCTTTAGAGCCATGCAGCTGGGAGAGCCTCTGGACCTTTTTGGCTCTCTTCAGAAGACGTATCAATTAAATAAGCCGCAATATATATATTTCTAAAAACAAGTATAAAAGTATTTCATATACACATGTGTGTGTGTGTGTGTGTGTGTATAAGATCCGACTGCAGCTGAGCCAGAGAACTACAGTTTTATGAATTCGAGCCATTCCACGTTTCAAGCCATTCCATGTTTCAAAACAAATGATTTTTTATTTAAAAAATCTAAAATTATATACACATGTGTGTGTGTGTGTGTATAAGATTTAAATAAAAAAGAGCCCCCCGCGATGGATACCACGCGAATAGGACTATAGCCGTGCAGCTCCGGGGAGAGCCCCCCTCCGCGATGGATACCCACCACACCCACGAGCTCTTGGCATGACCTTCTTGGCTCTCTTCAGAAGACGTATCAATTAAATGGAGAGCGCCCCACCCACCACACCCACGTGCTGATTGCAAAGCTGGCTTTAGAGCCATGCAGCTGGGAGAGCCTCTGGACCTTTTTGGCTCTCTTCAGAAGACGTATCAATTAAATAAGCCGCAATATATATATTTCTAAAAACAAGTATAAAAGTATTTCATATACACATGTGTGTGTGTGTGTGTGTGTGTGTGTGTGTGTGTGTATAAGATTTAAATAAAAAAGATTTGGATTGTTCGGAGAGCCCCCCGCGATGGATACCACGCGAATAGGACTATAGCCGTGCAGCTCCGGGGAGAGCCCCCCTCCGCGATGGATACCCACCACACCCACGAGCTCTGGGCATGACCTTCTTGGCTCTCTTCAGAAGACGTATCAATTAAATGGAGAGCGCCCCACCCACCACACCCACGTGCTGATTGCAAAGCTGGCTTTAGAGCCATGCAGCTGGGAGAGCCTCTGGACCTTTTTGGCTCTCTTCAGAAGACGTATCAATTAAATAAGCCGCAATATATATATTTCTAAAAACAAGTATAAAAGTATTTCATATACACATGTGTGTGTGTGTGTGTGTGTGTGTGTGTGTGTGTGTGTGTATAAGATTTGGATTGTTCGGAGAGCCCCCCGCGATGGATACCACGCGAATAGGACTATAGCCGTGCAGCTCCGGGGAGAGCCCCCCTCCGCGATGGATACCCACCACACCCACGAGCTCTGGGCATGACCTTCTTGGCTCTCTTCAGAAGACGTATCAATTAAATGGAGAGCGCCCCACCCACCACACCCACGTGCTGATTGCAAAGCTGGCTTTAGAGCCATGCAGCTGGGAGAGCCTCTGGACCTTTTTGGCTCTCTTCAGAAGACGTATCAATTAAATAAGCCGCAATATATATATTTCTAAAAACAAGTATAAAAGTATTTCATATACACATGTGTGTGTGTGTGTGTGTGTGTGTGTGTGTGTGTGTATAAGATTTAAATAAAAAAGATTTGGATTGTTCGGAGAGCCCCCCGCGATGGATACCACGCGAATAGGACTATAGCCGTGCAGCTCCGGGGAGAGCCCCCCTCCGCGATGGATACCCACCACACCCACGAGCTCTGGGCATGACCTTTTTGGCTCTCTTCAGAAGACGTATCAATTAAAGGGAGAGCGCCCCACCCACCACACCCACGTGCTGATTGCAAAGCTGGCTTTAGAGCCATGCAGCTGGGAGAGCCTCTGGACCTTTTTGGCTCTCTTTAGAAGACGTATCAATTAAATAAGCTGCAATATATATATCTCTAAAAACAAGTATAAAAGTATTTCTTTGCATTAATTAATTACTCTTCTCAATTTTAAATTTTGACGTACTCATACCCCCCCCCCCAAAAAAAAGGAACAGCGGATTGATGTGGCCTTGGGCCGGATAAGGAATGGTGAGGACATGAAAATCTATACAAGATTAACCACATCCCCACCTCTTTCCACGTGACCGGTTGAACACCGGTTGAAAAGATATTATTTTATTTTATATAGTTAATAAAAAGGCCCTAACATTGGCACCTTTGACCGCTGGGTCGTCATCTATCTATACAGGATTAAGGAGAACCCCACCTCAGACTTATTTTCATCCATCTTTTTAAATTAGTTCCCTAAGAGTTCTAAAAGTGTATTTTGTAAAATGATTTTGGACTTTTTAGATAAAAAATGATTTGTTTTGTTATATATATATATATATATATATATATATATATATATATATATATAGAGAGAGAGAGAGAGAGAGAGAGAGAGAAAGTGTAGAATAATTCGGGTTTTTTAATTAAAAAATGATTGAGAAAAAGTGGTTGCATTTTGGCTAGCCTTCAAATTTTTAAAAATTTTGGTTATTCCCTAAGAGTTCTAAAAGTGTATTTTGTAAAATGATTTTGGACTTTTTAGATAAAAAATGATTTGTTTTGTTATATATATATATATATATATATATATATATATATATATATATATATATATAGAGAGAGAGAGAGAGAGAGAGAGAGAGAGAAAGTGTAGAATAATTCGGGTTTTTTAATTAAAAAATGATTGAGAAAAAGTGGTTGCATTTTGGCTAGCCTTCAAATTTTTAAAAATTTTGGTTATTCTATGTATGCCAGGCACCTCAGTCTGCTAGCTTTGAGCTCCACGTGGTCGTGCCTTCGCCTCCTCGAGCTCCTCGACCGCCTTTGCCTCCTCCAAGTGCAAACCAGAACTGGTACTGCGCTGTTACCTTGAACTCGATGCAATTGTATACATGAGTGTTGTAATGAATTGTTTTATAATTAATGATTCAACCTAATATAAACATCAATTCAAAACCTTCCTAAAAAGTCGAAGATTGATGACTTTTGATTAATGTTTGATAAAGATTTGGATTGTTTTGTTTTAAATAAAAGATTTATTTATATAGAATATATATATATATAGAGGACTACCTAAAGATTTCAAACAAAATGTATTATATATATTTATCTATACCTTGAACTCGATGCATTCATGGATGGGAGAGGAGGCTATTCACATGAACGGCTTGATGTCAACGGTGTGGCCAACGGCAGCCCCTTCGCCATGGCAGAAGGAAATGATCGATCACTGTCTTGGTTTTTGTTGTGATACCTGAGAAGCCCATGGGACCAAATCCCTTCTGCATTGCATTGCCCCTCATACCTCTTATGCTCGAATTATTGACATGCACGCCTTCAAGAACAGATTTTTTTATGAAAGTTGGCACAGTATGTGTCCTCTACATGGGGAACACCCACGTGCTGATTGCAAAGCTGGCTTTAGAGCCATGCAGCTGAGAGAGCCTCTGGACCTTTTTGGCTCTCTTTAGAAGACGTATCAATTAAATAAGCCGCAATATATATATCTCTAAAAACAAGTATAAAAGTATTTCTTTGCATTAATTAATTGCTCTTCTCAATTTTAAATTTTGCCGTACTCATACCGCCCCCCCAAAAAAAGGAACAGCGGATTGATGTGGCCTTGGGCTGGATAAGGAATGGTGAGGACATGAAAATCTATACAAGATTAACCACATCCCCACCTCTTTCCACGTGGGCAAAGGAGGTGCGCAACCCCTATGCTATCGATAGAGAGCAGCTGAGGCAAAACCTAATCTCACCAAAATCCTAGCCTATTCAAACCCTAGGTTGTCCAAGCCCTAATCTGTTGATCCTTGGAGGTCGATGAGAAGAGCTGCGGACAGCGACGATGATAATGTAGAGAAAAAGACGACAAGGAGGGCCAGTAAAACTAAAACTAGGAATTGAAGGGCATTTTGGTTCCCCAAAGAAAAACATAGAATAGCATTGGAAATGTCATGACGCCTTTGACCGGTTGAACACCGGTTGAAAAGATATTATTTTATTTTATATAGTTAATAAAAAGGCCCTAACATTGGCACCTTTGACCGCTGGGTCGTCATCTATCTATGAAAGTTGACATAGTATGTCTCCTCTACATGGGGAACATACATGTTGTTCAAACAATATGTGTCCTCTACATGGGGAACATGCATGTTGTTGAGACAAAGAGAGTGGTTCTCACGATAAGTGTAAGGGAGTTCACTAAAGGAGTAGTTTAAAACTCTTTAAAGCTGAGGCAAAACCTAATCTCACCAAAATCCTAGCCTATTCAAACCCTAGGTTGTCCAAGCCCTAATCTGTTGATCCTTGGAGGTCGATGAGAAGAGCTGCGGACAGCGACGATGATAATGTAGAGAAAAAGACGACAAGGAGGGCCAGTAAAACTAAAACTAGGAATTGAAGGTTGATGTTTTAAATATACCCATTTTGTTAACTTCAAGGTAATAAACTACGGTTAAGCTTAGAACTTTCTTCATTCTTTGTATTTAAAAAATCGAGGATGTATGTAAAACTTTATGTGAGTCGATGAAATTGTAAGCGCCTTTTGTTTAACTCACATGATATTTTACATATTCCTAGGTGAATACCTTGGGCCCACACTCTCAGCCATCTTTTTCAATGAGTTTCCCAAAAGCTAAAATTAGGTGAACCGCCTTCAGACATATATAGATATATATACAAATACATATACATATATATATGTATGTATATGCATATACATATATATATACATATACAAATACATATACAACCATATATGTATGTATATGCATATGCATATACATGTACATATACATATACATATACATATACATCATGTGGATACCTTTTTACCATTCATTCACTTGAGCGTAGTTGGGTCTTAATCTATTCTACGTACGTGTGATTTAGTTTGTGATTCACCGTTTCGATTATTTTCATAATCCATAATTTCTTCTAGATTAAAAAAAATTTGAAAAATATTTCATTAATATATTTCTTAATGATGTACAGTATGGATAACGAGGGGGAAATTGTGAGGTGTTCCATGGACGTTCAGGATAGAAGCCATTGTGCAGAGTATTCAAGACCTCAACAATCTGAGGTAAGAGAAGATAATGAGAAGACTCAACGAATAATGCATGCTTTTAAGCAATGCCGGAGGAAACTAAAAACCTCTACTAAGTGGGTGCGACGTAACCATGGTAAGAAGACTCGAAATGGAAAGAAGACAATAAATGTAACATCAGAGAATATACTCCATTTGGTCAACGACACAAACTCCCATGTGTTAAATGTGGAGAGCTTGATTGCTGGTCTTGGTCAGTGCATAAGAAATCATGGAAGTGGGGAGAGCAGTTCAACTCGAGAATCAGTTTCTGCCATTATAAGTGGCAATCACGAGATCAAGGATATTGTCGAAGCTACCTACCTCCGCATAATGGATACATGTGGTGCTTTCGGAGCACACCTTTGTGATATTGGTTGTCGAAAGACAATTGATGCTATAAAAGAGCAACAAGACAAGTTAAGTGCCCATGTTGATAGGCTTGGAATGGAAGTATCAAGCCTTAAAGTAACATTGAATAGGTTTGGGGCTTTACTTACCCAAATGAGTCGTAGATTGCAAACACGTGGAATGTAATTACTCAATTGGTTCACCAATTAGGAGTTGATCTTATGATCCTTTTGTAATGCTTATGACACTATTATCTTTTTGAAAGTTTGGGCTCTAAGTACTCTAATGATAATGATTACCAAAATGAGTTATAGATTGCAAACACGTGGAATGTAATTATTCATTTGGTTCACCGATTGGAAGTTGATGTTATGATCCTTTTGTAATGCTTATGACAGTATTTTCTTTTTGTAACTTTGGGCTCTAAGTACTCGAATGATAAGTATGGTTCTTTTTGTCTCTCAGATATCATTGTTGTGAGAGAGAGAGAGAGAGAGAGAGAGAGAGAGAGAGAGAGAGAGAGAGATTGATTTATATATGTGGATATAATCTCTTAGTATTTATATGGAGATTATAGAGAATGTCTCTTTTAATGGTTTTTTTATAGAAAATTCTCTTTTTATGGCTTTTTGTCTCTTATATGTACATGGGGGGAAGAGAGAGAGAGATTTCTAAGCTTGGTTTGGTCATTGGAAGACATTGGATGTTGATTTTATAATGTTTTTGTAATATTTGTGACATTGTTATTGTCTTTTTATAAGTATATATGTAATGTTTTAGGATTATAGATTTTGTCTGTTATTTTTATATATGTAAGTTTTAAGGAAAAATGTGAAATGAAGTTAAGGGGATGGAAAGAGCTCTCATGTATTCTACTTTGTGGATCAATGTAGGTACATTAGCTTTTCATAGGGCTGCCATATTGTTGATTTGTCATATAGTTTGGGTCTTCCTTAGTCTTTTGAGGTAAGCTACCAAAACTTTGCTTTATTTTTGTTTTTCTTCTTAATTGTATGTTTATTTTTAGAATTTATGATTTTTAAATACGAATAGTTCGATATAGTTTGATAAGAGCATAAGGATTTTAATGCTCATGAGAAAAGATGAAACTTGGCAAAGATCAAATAAGTTTATGACATTTACTTACCTGCATATAAGCACAATCTAGCTTGAGTCAAAGGGATGGATATATATATAGATATATATATATATGTATATATATATATATACATGTACATATATATATACATGTATATATATATATATATATATATATATTCATGTATATACATGTATATATTCATGTATATACATATATATATATACATGTATATATAGATGTATATATACATGTATATACACATGAATATATAGATGTATATATATATATATATGTGTGTGTGTGTGTGTGTATATATATATATATACATGTAAATATATATGTATAGATATATATATACATGTATATATATATATATATATATATACATATATATATATACATATATATACACATGCATATATAGATGTATATATTCTACTTTGTGGATCAATGTAGGTACATTAGCTTTTCATAGGGCTGCCATATCGTTGATTTGTCATATAGTTTGGGTCTTCCTTAGTGTAATGTTTTAGGATAATAGATTTTGTCTGTTATTTTTATATATGTAAGTTTTAAGGAAAAATGTGAAATGAAGTTAAGGGGATGGAAAGAGCTCTCATCTATTCTACTTTGTGGATCAATGTAGGTACATTAGCTTTTCATAGGGCTGCCATATTGTTGATTTGTCATATAGTTTGGTTCTTCCTTAGTCTTTTGAGGTAAGCTACCAAAACTTTGCTTTATTTTTGTTTTTCTTCTTAATTGTATGTTTATTTTTAGAATTTATGATTTTTAAATACGAATAGTTCGATATAGTTTGATAAGAGCATAAGGATTTTAATGCTCATGAGAAAAGATGAAACTTGGCAAAGATCAAATAAGTTTATGACATTTACTTACCTGCATTTAAGCACAATCTAGCTTGAGTCAAAGGGATGGATATATATATAGATATATATATATGTATATATATATATATACATGTACATATATATATATATATATATATATATTCATGTATATACATGTATATATTCATGTATATACATATATATATATACATGTATATATAGATGTATATATACATGTAAATATATATGTATAGATATATATATACATGTATATATATATATGTATATATATATATACATATATATATATATACATATATATATACATATATATATATATACATATATATATATATATATACATCCCAAGAGAGAGAGAGAGAGAGAGAGAGAGAGAGAGAGAGAGAGAGAGAGAGAGCTTTATAATCTTTTAGTATGTATGTGAAGATTGGAGAAAATCTCATGAGGGATTTGTATATTATGTGTATACACAAATATCATAGAAAAAATATTGTTATTTTTATTCAATGTTTACTATTTTATAATAAAGAAAATGACTTTACTATTTTATGATGGAATTAGGTTTATAGCAAGAATGGTAGAGACACGTAGTTTGAGGTGTCCTCTTCAGACCATTTCCTTGAATGCTCCAAGGAAAAGAAGAAGAAATGAAAAAATAAAATGTGCACAGGAGTCAAGGGATAGTGAACCTCATTGTTGTGATGCAAGGATGCATAATGTTACCTGTAATACCGGTGATGTATTGATGCAAGAGACTCATAGGATTCTTGCAGAAAACGATACCTTTTGTGCACAAAGACAAGTAGCAAAAGAAACTTTGATGTGTTTACCTCAATCTAGCACTAAGAGGTCTCAAATTGCCTTGGGTGGAGATAAAAGGATATCTAACAAGAGTGCTAGAAGTGTTCGCCGTGAAATTGCTAGGAATAGGACTCTTTTGAAAGAAATAACAAGGGAAATGGCAAGTGGAGTTTATTCAGGGATATCACTGGTTCAAAGTTTGAGACTTACAAGAAGGTACCGTCGCTTCATCGCTAGAAATAGGACCTCTTATAATGCAGCTAGAAGAGTAAATGAGGGTAATGCAATTACAATGTCTTCCTTTTTTTCCCATGAAGAGAGAGAAGTACCATTTGCTAATACAATAAGAAGGGAGAGTATCGAAGAAATTACCTCTTATGTATTTGAAAAAAGAAAGGGAGGGATTTTGTCTATCCTCCATGAACTCCCGCCCGTACAAGGTACACATGCAGCTACTTGGCCTTTGGTATATTCGTGCACTTTAAGTCACTCATTAGGAGGGATGACACATGAGTGTCGGTTTTGTGGAGCACAGTTATGGGCAAGTGAAAAGAAGATGAGTTGTGGACAGGTTCTTGGCAAATATTGTTGTAAACATGGGCGTGTGTCTGTTCCTTCACTTGCTGAACCACCTGAGCCATTAAGGTCTCTTTTGATTGGTAGTGACACTACAAGTAAAAAATTTCGAGAAAACATCAGGGCTTATAATAGTGTGTTGGCTTTTTCATCATTGGGTGCACAAATAGATGACTCTCTCTTTCACAATAGTAGTGTCTATACTTTCAAGGTGCATGGGACTGTTTATCATCGGATTGGGTCCTTGGTCCCCAATAATATGTACAATCCTAAGCCACAGTTTGCACAGTTGTATGTGTTTGATACTGAGCACGAATTACAAAATCGACTAGGTGTCATGAATGGATTGGAATCCACAACCCTAGAAGCACTTCAATCGATGATGCACACTTCTAATCCATTTGCACAAGCTTTTAAGTATGTGGGAAGAATGTTGAGTGACAATCCAAGTTTGGATTTGAAAATGACTATATGTGAGACGAAATCCACATCTAGGCAGTACTCAATGCCAACAGCTTCCGAGATTGCTGGTATCATGATTGGTCAAGGTGATGATCATAATGTTGGTCGTCGTGATATTTTATTGCATACTCGAGAAGGCACATGCAAACACATCTCTAATTTGCATAGGTGCTATATGCCTCTTTTGTACGTCATGTTATTTCCAAGAGGGGAGGATGGATGGCACTTGAGAATCCCTTATGCTGATGCACAAGTGAGTGCATTGAGAAATGGTCATTGTGTGACTCAACGACAATACTATGCTTATCGATTGCAAATTCGCCCAGATACAAATGCATGCTTGCTACGTGGTGGAAGGTTGTTGCAACAGTTTATGGTTGATGCCTATTGCAGTGTTGAAGAGTCACGATTATCTTGGCTACGCCATAATCAAAAAAGTTTGCGTTCAGAGGTTTATAGTGGTTTAGCAGACATGCTTCATGTGGAAGGAAGTGGAAGTGGTATTGCAGGAAGGACAGTGGGAAGTAGAATAGTGTTACCTTCCAGTTTTACTGGTGGGCCACGACAAATGTATCAACTTTATCAGGATGCCATGGCAATTGTTCGTTCAAAGGGCAAGCCCGATTTATTCATTACTTTCACCTGTAACCCAAAGTGGCCAGAGGTATTAGATGCTTTACTCCCGGGGCAAAGTGCATGTGACCGGCCTGATTTGACTACTAGAGTATTTCACCAAAAACATTCAGATATGATGAAAAATATCGTGAAGAAGGACCTCTTTGGTAAGGTGATTGGATATGTGAGTGTCATTGAGTTCCAAAAAAGAGGATTGCCTCATTCACACACGTTATTGATCTTGGATAGTGCCTATAAACCTAAGACTGTCCAAGACTATGATAGATTAGTATGTGCCGAATTGCCTGACAAGCAAATGTTTCCTGCTCTGCATGATGTCGTGTTGCATTGCAATATCCATGGGCCCTGTGGGCCATTCAATCCAAGTGCAATTTGTATGGATAAAGGGAAATGCACAAGGAACTATCCACGAGCTTTTGCACAAGAGACTACTGTGGATGAGAGTGGTTACCCCGTGTATATGCGTCGAAATGATGGAAGAACTGTGGCATTGAAAAAGTGTAATGTTGATAATAGATGGGTTGTGCCATATAACCCTTATCTTTCAGTCACATATAATGCTCATGTAAATGTGGAAATATGCTCAACAATAGCAGCAGTGAAATATCTTTACAAGTACATATACAAGGGGCATGACAGAGCAACAATAAGATTTAGCACTGTACAAGGTGGGGATGTTAATGCTGCTTGCGTAGTCGATGAGATTCAGAGGTATTTGGATGCACGTTACGTCTCTGCATCAGAGGCATGTTGGAGACTCTTTGAGTATGATTTACACAATGAGAAGCCTGATGTGCAACGGTTGCAGGTACACTTAGATGGGGGTCATAATGTTATCTTCAGAGATGATGATAATATTGCAGATGTTTTTCAGAGGGAAAATGTAGGCAAGACTACTATGACTGAATGGTTTACCTGTAATCAACAACATCCTGAAGCAAACAATACATTGTATGGTGATTTCCCTCAACAATGGGTTTGGAACTCCAGGTTGAAGAAATGGACCAAAAGAAAGATTGGAAACACTATAGGGCGCATGTACTTTGTAGCTCCTTCGGCAGGTGAGGCATACTATGTTCGCCTACTTCTTACAATATGTAAAGGATCTAAGTCATTTGAAGATTTGCGTTCGCTCAATGGTCACATCTATCCTTCTTTCAAGGCAGCTTGCATTGCCAGAGGGATACTGGAAGATGATTCTGAATGGGTTGCATGTATGGAGGAAGCATCATCTATGCAAAATGCCTTGCAATTGAGATGTCTTTTTGGTACTATATTGCTATTTTGTGAGCCTTCCTGTCCAGGAATATTGTGGAAGAGATTTCGAGAAGAAATGATAGAAGATTTTCTATACCAGTTATCAAGAAGCAGGGGTCAGTTTATTGGTATTGAACAATTAGCTGAAACTCATGCACTACTACATTTGGAAGAAATTCTTCGTGCTCAGAGACGGACATTGGCAGATTTTGAAGGAATGCCTGAACTAAACAGAACTGATTTGGAAGTCTTGGGTGAAAATACATTGCTTTTGGAAGAGAGATCTTTTGATACTGTGGAACAATATAACCTGTCAAGTGCTATGGAGTCAACATTAACAGATAGCCAGCGTGTTGCTTTCGATGCTGTAATGCATGCAATTGCGACAGATGCAGGTGACATTTTTTTCCTGGATGGTCCGGGGGGATCGGGCAAGACCTATTTGTATAATTGCTTGCTTGCGCGAGTACGTGGACAAGGGTATGTTGCTTTGGCCACTGCATCGTCAGGTATTGCTTCTCTGCTCTTGGCGAATGGACGTACTGCACATTCTAGATTCAAGATACCTCTGGAGCTAAACAATTCTTCAACTTGCAAAATCCCTGTACATGGACAACTTGCTGAGGTTTTGAGAGTTTGTAAGCTCATTATTTGGGATGAGGCTCCAATGATTCATCGTTATGCTTTTGAAGCATTGGATAGGAGCTTACAAGATGTATTATTCTCAGATAAGCCATTTGGTGGAAAGGTTGTATTAATGGGAGGAGATTTTAGACAAATCTTGCCTGTTATTATGAAGGGAAGACGTGAGGATATTGTTAATGCAGCATTGTGTCGTTCCTTTCTATGGAACTCTATCAAAGTTCTAAAGTTAGCTGGAAATATGCGTATTCAATCAAGCAATACTAATGGATGCAATGAGTTTAAACAGTGGGTCATGAATATTGGGAATGGAGTGGATTGTAGCGATGATAATACGATGGTGACACTACCAAGTAATATGGTCTTGCAAAGATCGAGTCTTAAAGACTTGGTACATTGGGTATACTCTGAATTGGCTATCACTACGACATATGCTTCATACTTTAGTGAGCGTGCTATTCTTGCTCCGATAAACAGTCAAGTGGATATTGTGAATAAGACAGCTTTGGATGCAATGCCTGGTGAGCCTAAGCAATATTTCAGTGCAGATTCAATTCTTGAAAATGATGAAAATTCATTCCTGTATTCCACAGAATTTTTGAACACAATCGACCTTCGGGGCGGATATCCACCTCACTGCTTGGTTTTAAAGTTAGAAGCTCCTGTTATTTTGCTTCGTAACTTGGATCCAAGACGTGGACTCTGTAATGGTACACGGATGATATGTAAGGCCTTTCACTCTAAAGTCTTGGAGACTGAAATCATCACTGGTACTAAAGTTGGTGAAAGAGTATTTCTTCCACGGATTACCTTTATATGCAGCGAGGCCCAACTACCATTCACCATGAGGAGGAGACAGTTTCCCGTCCGGCTGGCATTTGGCATGTCAATAAACAAATCACAAGGCCAAACCCTAAATGTCTTGGGGTTGTATTTGGTGACTCCAGTGTTTACTCATGGACAACTGTATGTCGCGTTGTCACGAGCACGGTCTCCTCATGCTGTGAAGGTGTTACTTGAGGATAACGCTAATGTGGAGTGTTCATTTGATGATCTTCAAAGTTATACACCTACAACAAACAATATTGTTTATAAGGAGATCTTGATGACTTCAGAGTGACAAGTCAGGTTTCTTATTTAAGTTCTGCAATTTGATTAATTTTGTTGTGATTTCTTTTTTTATACATATTTGTCCATGGTAAAAGTACCTATTTTTGTTGTTTACAGACATGTCTGAGATTACCTTTACATTGGACATGCCTTTGTCGAGGATAGAACGTGAGTTTTTCTCTATATTTGCTTAACTTTTCTTGATTACAAAGTATGGAACATGACATTCTATACTAATGTCTATCTGTATACAGAGCCACCGCTATGGTCAGCTCCTATTACTGCAGGTCACGTAGCAGGGATTATGATTGATGCTTATAGGGATGGGTAAGTATAAGTGTAATTGTTAGGCATTGTATGAATATTTTTTGAACCTATATATAAATAATTGTATAACCTATTTGTTATGCTTTGATTTTAGGATATTACATGACATTGATACGTTTATGGTAAGAGTTGTCGACGAAGGCATCGAGATGTACGGGATTGGTGTTCCTGATGAGGAGTGGGGTGTGTATTTGTTTTGGAGAGAGATGGACAGATGCTTTGCATCATTTGAGGGGTATTCAGTACCCGATGAGTGGGTGTTTCTTACATCCATCATGGCCATTGGTATTCGTTATGCGTTTTATACTAGAGCTCCTCATGTACCATCCACTCGATGTTCTATTGTACGAGGTAATTTTGATTATGTTTTTCTATTATAAGATTTTTTTGAGATTTTATTTATCGATGTGTCGTTATGTGCAGATTTGATTTATCATTGTTTCGTTTTGTGCAGGTCCTTTGCATTCATCGATAGTAGAGCATGTGCGGGATGGATCACCGCTTTACAATAGAGAGCGTATTGTGATGAGGAGACAATTGAATGATCCTTCTCACAAGAGAAGAATTCAATTTGTTGATTCTGACATTACTGACTGAGAATACGTATTTTGTGGTGCATTTTGAGAATATGTAATATTGGTCCTTTTTTGCATCTTTGTATGCTACATTACTATGATATTTTTGTTTTCGCCATAAATCTACGAGACATGGATGTTATTTTAAGATATATATATATAAAGTCACTTGAAATAATGTATTGTGTTTACTTAAAACATGACCTAAATTGGAGAAACTGAGTTTATTTTTTCTAGAACTCTACCTGTCGGCCGCAGCAACGCGCGGGTCCAATACTTGTTACATTAAAGCTTTCGTATAAAAGTTTTAAAGCTTTAAGCTTTAAAAGCTTTGCAAGCTATAATATAAGCTTCATTAATTGATTCAAAAAAAAAAAGAGAAAAGAAAAGAAAAAATTTACCACCTCCTTGAGCTTTAGAGACTTGTTTTGCAAAATTTCAGAAGCAACAAACCCATAATTATTCAACCATGAGGAATTTCAACACAAATTTCAGGCACTTTGATGTATTTCTTGGGCTTCATCAAATTTTGAATTACTCAAATCTCTTGCTGATCAATTTACAAATTAGTTTATCCAACATCAAGGAGTTATTTTTCCCATCTCTTGCTAATCGACAATTTACAAATCACTTTATCCAACATCAAGGAGTTATTTTTCCCATCTTCCCTCTCGATTGCCTTCAGCTTTGAAATTCTATTTTCTTATTAGCATCAAGCAAGACAATAAAGTTTTTTTTTTCCACTCAATGGGAATCAAATTAAATCAAGGGTTCAAGGCCACTTTAGCCATGACCAATTTTCATATTTCAAGCATCTTCGACACTTCTTTCTCAAAAGCTTCCAAAGGGATACAAATAAAGAGCAAGGCCTTTAGCAAATTGAGCATCAACCAAGAAAATAATTTGAAAGGTTTTGTCAACGTTTGCTGTTACATATTTTATCAAGGGTTGTTATTTTTCACGAGTCAACCATGAGGACGACGACTTTTCTCTTGGGCAAGAGAGTAATTCTAAACATAAAGGTATTTATGATGATCTAGGTATGCCTACATGTATTGAAAATACAGCTTCACCTCATATGCTTCTAAAATAATAATAATAGCAATAACAATAACAATAAATAAATAATAAAAACATAAATTAAGGACAAGGAAATAACCTATTGGGAAGCCCTTGCACCATAGAAAGAGTGCAAGAACTAGCCAATGTCATGGAGCCTTGCCTCACTGCACTCGGGAACATAAACAGCTCAAATCAAGAGGTTAATCTACCACAACCTAGCCTACCATTGCATAAACAAGATGTCTCACCTCATAGATTGCTTGTGCTTGGATTCTCCTAGGAGAGCTTGCTGTCATGCAACCACACTCTAAGCTCCACTCTAACGCCACTTGTGTAGCACTCCAATGGAAGCTCGACGCTCCTCTCTCACTCAATCACACACTCACTCTCTCACACACATGCAAGTAAGCACACAAGAGCTCAAACAAGCAAGAGGCAAGCAAGAAACCAATAGCATAAGAGTGTAGAGAAGAAGAGCACTCTCTTGAATTCGCATAAAAGAATGAATGGTGAGTATACACAATGACCCTTATCTTGGTCAATAGCCTTCACACCTGGGGCGACCATACTTAAAAAATCGATCCATGGCTATCCACGGTCGCCTAGGCTTATGCAAACACCTAATCTAAGAATACAATCTCTATTATTAATCATGTGGCGCACCTTTCATAGACAAGTGACAATCGTCGCACATGTAAAATATACAATGATGCTGGAGAGGTGTCCAATGAGGGTTAACATGCCCCCCTTCCTAATGTAGATTTCGTCCTTGGAATATGTCGATGAAGATTGGTCAAGGCTAATGCTAGATGTATGAAATGTCAGAGGTCCTGGAAGGTATGTAAGACACTAATCAAACATTAAGGAATGATAATTAATGATTGGTCAAATTTTCTAGTTAAGACAAGGGTATTATGAAGCTTGGTCCAAATTCGATCTAAGCTAAGAAGGAGCAAAAAGCATGCCTCATGTTATGACCTTAGTCTCGACACACTATCCTTTGGTGAGACCATGTCTAGCTATTATCTAACCTCCTAATTTTTATTTCAAAAAATATACAAGTAGGGCACCACCCTCCTGCAGAGACCCAAGCAATGGTCCACAAACCTCATATAAGAGTTTCTAAGAACTGCTAAAGTACCTCCACAGTAATGATCTTTTCTTTTTTTCTCTCTTTTTTTTCTCTTTTTTTTTCTTTTTTAAAAAAAGGAATTTTATTGATAGATTTTTAGCCACAAGGTCCCATCCCATAGAAATCGAGGCTACGATCTCAAGGCTCCATCACTAAGAGCCAAAAGTCCTACCTAGATCACACATGGCGATGGTTATCTTCTTGTGGGTTTTTGTTGTTGTTGTTTTTCTTTTTCTTTTTCTTTTTTTTCTAAATAAACTAGTCACTTTCACAATTCACCTAAAAGGCTCTATTCTAACTAAAGAGAGCACACTAAGGAAGGTGGAGTACTTGGCATACTCTAAGGTCGTTCTCATGCAAGATTGGACTAGGACCAAAGCCTAAATGTTACCAGATAATAACTAGAAAATTGATAGACTAGATTCCTAGGCGATGCATGCAAGCACTAAAACAAACAGTAAATGGAGAATCATAAACAATAAACAACATGTGAGGATGGGTTAGAATACACATAGGCAATGAGAAAAATCATGTCCATATCGAGGTTGCACGTCCACCGCATGTTGTAATTGGATGTGTTCCACATGAGGACACCTCAGTAACCTGTAAATCATACTATCTAGCAAGCTCACCGTTAGATAACCATAGTGCATAAGCATGCTCTGATTTGTCATCATTTTGACTTTACCCCTCACTCGGGAGTGCTCCATATATATATATGCATCCTCTAGCCTACTAGGTAATGGTTTGAGTGCCTCCTCACTATGTGATAAGGCATGGGTACTACACGTAAGTTAGCTAAGTAGCTACCGTGAGCTAAGCTGTCTAGGAAATCATCCACTATACCCAAAAAGAAACAAGAAAGTGGAAACAAATATGCCATATCTAATGGTGTAAGTCCATAAGTTCTCGGCCTCCTCTAGTGCTCTACAAGCTATTCCTATGCATTTCTATCTTGATGGGGTCCTCTCTTTGGGTAACAAACACTCAATTATCGTGTTTTTGGGGTGTCTCTTCTACCATGGACTATCCCGTGTAGCACCTAAAATAAGTTATACACTGCCAACATAAGTGAGACGCAATAGCGTGAGTGGGTCTAGAAAGGGGGAATACACAACTCTCCTTGATAGTACCATTCGTAGCAATCCAGGTCCACGATAGGGTCACTCGTGTCGGTCCACGAAAAGTCCATGCTCATGGCATGTCACATCAAAGTCGTACTTCATTCTTCTATTTGATATGTGCTTTTTCTCATTATCTTTTTTTTTATAAATTTGTATAGTTAGTTGGTTTTTTAGTATGTGTATAGTTGCTATATTGCTATACAGTGTTAGGTCAAGCTAGATTGTCATGGGTTATCTTTTTTCCAACAGGCTCCCTCTTGATATGGACATAAACTTTGTCAGGGAGCAAAACATGGAGGACAAAAGTAATGATATTAATATAATTCCCTCCTTCCTACTTTCTATCATATCTTGACCTCATGGAAGTTATTGTAGGTTTTTTGCAACCATCCCTTCCAACTTTACTCCATCAATGTTTATTGGCTAGGAGCGCTCTTTGTTTTTTGTTGTGGTGGTAGGTCAACTTCCAGCTTTAATGGTGGCGGTAAAGGGCTCTCATAAGACCATAAGTTCCTAGTTTCACCAATATTCATGAGCAATGGTTGACACTTGCATAGTGGGTTGCTCGTCTAGGGAGACTAATGGGGTTGCCATCAATGGTTTTGTAACCTTTAGCGATGTAGAGGCTTCACCATCAATCACCATGTCTTGTGTGATAGGGTTTCTCTTTGGGATCCAAACCTTCTTGGGCATTGGTGGTGAAGGCTCTATTACAATAGCTAATTGAGCTATTGAAGCCTTTATCGATCATTGATGAGGAGGCTTGGGAATTTGTAATAAGTGGGCAGTGAGACTAGGGGTATACTTTTATGTTTTGGTATCCAAATATAAAAGAGAATGAAATCTCGCTGGAATGAGGCCTTTTGAACTTGAAAAGAAAACTGCTGTGCCTGTTGAGATATGTGGGTGCGGAGATCAGGTGTAAACCCGTCTACCTCCAAATGATAGGGCACTAAGGTATAGCTCATGTTGGTAGCCAACTGGGGAGAGTTGGCATCCTCAGAACTACCCATGTCAAAAAGTATTATGAACTGTCGGCCATAAGCTCGGATCAGGCATTTTTGTGTGGTTGTTACCTCACCCTCCTACTTAGCATCAAGTACCATGGATGGCATGCAATGCATAGAAGGTAAGATTTGAACCACATTGGTGGTGGTAGCAGGCGGGTCTGGAGGAGCGGGGGATACTGCGCCAACTGTGGCAGAAGGCTCTTTGGAGGCTTGCTCCTCTTGCCTTTTTGGACAATCCTTCTTACCATGCCCAATGGTATGACAAAAAAACATCGGTTTTCTGACTGATATTGTCTTTGCTCCTCTGGAGAAAGATAGCCTCCAGTGATGCTTGCTTGAGCCTTTTCTTCAGGGGTCTTCTTTCAGTAAGCGTTTGGGGATCCATTTTGGGGTAACTTGTATTTTGGACTTCCTGTGTGCCGATTCTTGTGTTGAGGTCCTCCTTTCTTGGTCAATTAAGGTGGTATGGATTGAGAATCCTTGGGAACCCATTTCCATGTAGATTTAGGTTGCCACTTTGTAGCTCGTCAAATTTGTTCGTTCTTTTCATATGCAGGTGTATGCTATGTGGAGGTAGAAGGATCATGAGTTTTTTGGATATGTGTGAAGCGGAGGGGGTTGAAGAGTCCATAGGTTTTGTGAATGTTGAAGCTTCCTCCTCTTTACAACCCTCGATATTAGTGAGAGGTGGCAAGGTTTATGGGTAGATTGTTTAGTTGTGGTGTCACCCACAGAGACCTCCCTGCTGTCGACCAGTCAATCACACATCGTGGAGCCTTCATCCATGTATGACCAAGTATTATTGGTTCAGGGGTAACGTTCAGGCAAGCATAACCAAGAATTCTACCTCCAGTTGCTTGCTCGGCCATCACAGTATACCTCTGTTTGTAATATCCCAAGGGATATCTGCAATTGTATATATAGGGTCATTGAACATGAAAGGATCCAAAGACCCACGGCGCAAGTTGGGACGTCCAAAGCAAGGATGCCCATAATAACGAGCGAAATGGTAACACTTCTTGTGAGCCCAGTGGATCCTACTTTTGTGGTATCACCTAGCTATACCATGGACCAACCCACATCCTCTAACCCACAAGACCATACTATAGGGACTCAAGGGCAGACTAGCATGAGCTTCACTTTCTTAGATCCCAGAGCTGCCCCCGCCTAAGATAATACTAATTCACTTCCTCCTGGTAAGCATTTTATCAATGATGTAATACAAAATCTCACTAGCACATTCATGATCGCTCTCGTAAGTCAATGCCATATTACCCACCACAGACAAATGGCCAAGTAGAGAGCAAACAAGGTTCTTATTTTGATAATGACAAAGACTGTTGAAGCTTGACGCACTAACTTGGAGTCTAAACTCACATCAGCTTTATGGATTGCACATAATACAAAGTTGCAATTAATTGCACGCCTTTTAAGATGGTGTATGGACTTGAGGTAGTAATGCCTAACCGTAAGTAAAAATCTTGATGGTAATGAATTGATTGACTGGCTATTTGTTTTAGAACAACTCATCGAAGAGAGATGAATTGCAGTGCCAAACATGCTCACAGAAAAGGACCAAAGAGAAAGAAGTGGTTTGAGAGAAATCTCAAGGACAAGGAGATTGAGGTAGGAGATCTTGTACTTATGTACGAGGTCTGCAATGAAAAGAAAAGGCTTAAATATACTAGAAAGGGACCATTCATAGTTTTTGAATTTACCTTACTTCAACTTGGGATTATTTTAAAGGTAATATTAGAATGTAAAAATTGAGAAATGGTCAGCCATACAAAGGAGGTTATGGTAAAATTTTCTTAAATTTTGTGGAAATAAAATTTATCTTTATGTTATTCTAAAAGAGTAATCCCCATCGTTTGTGCATTCTTAAAGAAATTTTTTTATTTACTCCGTGTACATATTCACCTATGAATATGCATCGATATCGTTGATATAATTATTGAAATTAAATTCTATGCATAGAAAGATGCATATTAGAAATTTTTTTATTATAAAAGTGTTATTTTCATTAGATTTGAATTCTATGCATAGAAAGATGCATATCAAAAATCTTTTTATTATAAAAGTGTTGTTTTCATTGAATTTATGTAAGTTTCCTCCCTCCTGCTTTTGAGGTGTGCATGTGTAAGAACCTCCCCTTCTGATCTTATAATTATTCCCCTCTCTGAAATAAAAGGCAGATCCTGTTTTACCCTGTGTTGGCCTAGAGAGAGAAAATATCGAGAGGGAGGTAATTCAAAATTGAGATATTTTTAGAAATAAAAATCCTCCTAGTGTCTAAAATGGTTTCCCTTGAAACACAAATTCAAAAAGAACTTTCCAATGTGCAATTAGAATTAATTTAAAATAGGTAAAAAGGACCTTAGCCTAACGGTCCAGATTTTTAGAAATTTTTTAATTATGATCCAATTAAGGTCCCTATGGACCAATAAGATTGATCCAAATGTAGGGAGGAGATAAATTCAAGAATAAAAGAAAATCCCTTAAAAATGAGTAAATGCTCACATAAGATGAAGAGTTGACTAAGGACAAGGTTTATTAGTTAAAAAAGAAGAGATATATAGACGAAATGATGCATTTTTGGCACCTCAATGTGGGGATCTCCCCTCATGAAGGAGGCACCTATTTCACATGTGTGGAGGAGTTTTAAATTCACAAATAATGAGATATTTTCATCTCTCATCTCTCTTGTTTCAACTAGATCCAAAAAGTGAGCTAAACTGACCCAAAAATGGTCAAAAATTTGACCAAACTGATCTGGAAAATTCTAGAATCAGTTTGTTTGGTTAGAGGCTCATTTTTTCCTATAAATAGAAGCCTCCCCATTTGTAAAAGGTTAATAGTGTTTATGCACTGTTACTCTACTCCTCCCCAAAGCCAAAAACATTGAATTCACTTGATAATTCAATTGTTTTTGACTAAATCCTCTACAAAGAATTGGTGGCTACTCTTGATCCAAACAAGAGTAGAATCCTCAATCCCTCAAGCCAAAGGAAAGCTCACAAAACTCCATGTAAGTTAAAAATTCTACTTTTTTTCTTAAATTCTAATCTATGGTTTTCTGATTTCTTTACTTTTTTAGTTGATTAATGTGAATATGGATGATATGCCTTGATGAAAAGGTCACCCCCTTCTCTTCATTAAGAATTCAGCCTTTCTTTATCCTAAAAAGAGTAACAATTAAATTGATTTAATTTTTTCTTATTGTTTACCCTTTAGAAAGTGAAAATTGAGTAGATTAGAGTGCTTTACTTCAACTTGGGATTAATTTTAAGGTAATATTAGAATGTAAAAATTGAGAAATGGTCAACCATACAAAGAAGGTTATGGTAAAATTTTCTTAAATTTTGTGGAAATAAAATTTATCTTTATGTTATTCTAAAAGAGTAATCCCCACCATTTGTGCATTCTAAAAGAAATATTTTTATTTACTCCATGTACATATTCACCTATGAATATGCATGGATATCATTGATACAATTATTTAAATTAAATTCTATGCATAGAAAGATGCATATTGGAAATTGTTTTATTATAAAAGTGTTATTTTCATTAGATTTAAATTCTATGGATAGAAAGATGCATATCGAAAATCTTTTTATTATAAAAGTGTTGTTTTCATTGAATTTATGCAAGATTTCTCCCTC
Source organism: Cibotium barometz (assembly GCF_041138505.1). NCBI lineage: Eukaryota > Viridiplantae > Streptophyta > Polypodiopsida > Cyatheales > Cibotiaceae > Cibotium > Cibotium barometz. The sequence goes on along the minus strand of NC_141077.1, from coordinate 8,870,689 downwards.
TGACTTTTGAGGTGTGTAGGTCTAAGAGCCTCCCCTTCTGATCTTATCATTATTCCCCTCTCTGAAATAAAAGAAAGATCCTGTTTTATCCTGTTTTGGCCTAGAAAGAGAAAATGTCTAGAGGAAGGTAATTCAAAATTGAGATATTTTTTGATATAAAATTCTCCATGTGTCTAAAATGGTTTTCCCTGAAACAGAAATTCAAAAAGAACTTTTCAATGTGCAATTGAAATTAATTGAAAATAGGTTGGATATAAAAATCCTCCTAGTGTCTAAAATGGTTTTCCCTGAAATAGAAATTTAAAAAGAACTTTCCAATGTGCAATTGAAATTAATTGAAAATAGGTAAAAAGGACCTTAGTGTCTAAGGGTCTAGATTTTGAGAAATTTTTGAATTATGCTCCAATTAAGGCTCCTATGGACCAATAAGATTAATCCAAATGTAGGGAGGAGATAAATTGAAGAATAAAAGAAAATCTCCCAAAAATGAGTAAATGCTCACATAGGATGAAGAGTTGACTAAAAACAAGGTTTATTAGTTGAAAAAGAAGAGATATTTAGAGGACATGATGCATTTTTGACACCTTAGTGTAGGGATCTCCCCTCATGAAGGAGGCACCTATTTCACATGTGTCGAGGAGTTTTAAACTCACAAATAATGAGATATTTTCATCTCTCCTCTCCCCAGAGCCAAAAACATTTGAATTCACTTGATAATTCAATTATTTTTGACTAAATCCTCTACAAAGAATTGGTGGCCACTCTTGATCCAAACAAGAGTAGAACCCTTAATCCCTCAAGCCAAATGAAAGCTCACAAAACTCCATGTACGTTAAAAATTCTACTTTTTAAAAAAAATTCTAATCTATGGTTTTCTGATTTCTTTACTTTTTTAGTTGATTAATGTGAATATGGATGTTATGCCTTGATGAAAAGGCCACCCCCTTCTCTTCATTAAGAATTCAGCCTTTCTTTATCGTAAAAAGAGTAACAATTGAATTGATTTAAACAGGAGAGAGGAGGGATGAAAATATCTCATTATTTGTGAGTTTAAAAGCCGGAGGGAGGAATCTTACATAAATTCAATGAAAACAACACTTTTATAATAAAAAGATTTTCGATATGCATCTTTCTATGCATAGAATTTAAATCTAATGAAAATAACACTTTTAAAGTCTATGCATAGAGTTTAAATCTCATGAAAATCACACTTTTATAATAAAAAATTTTCCAATATGCATCTTTCTATACAAAGAATTTAATTTCAATAATTATATCAATAATATCCATGCATATTCATAGGTGAATATGTATATGGAGTAAATAAAAATATTTCTTTTAGAATGCACAAACGGCAGGGATTAGTCTTTCAGAATAACATAAAGATAAATTTTATTTCCACAAAATTGAAGAAAATTTTACCATAACCTCCTTTGTATGGCTGACCATTTCTCCATTTTTACATTCTAATATTACTTGAAAATTAATCTCAAGTTGAAGTAAAGCACTCTAATCTACTCAATTTTCACTTTCCAAAGAGTAAACAATAAGAAAAGTTTAAATCAACTTAATTGTTACTCTTTTTAGGATTAAGAAAGGCTGAATTCTTAATAAAGAGAAGGGGGTGGCCTTTTCATCAAGGCATAACATCCATATTCACATTAATCAACTAAAAAAGTAAAGAAATCAGAAAACCATAGATCAGAATGTTTTTAAAAAAAGTAGAATTTTTAACTTACATGGAGTTTTGTGAGCTTTCCTTTGGCTTGAGGGATTGAGGGTTCTACTCTTGTTTGGATCAAGAGTGGCCACCAATTCTTTGTAGAGGATTTAGTCAAAAACAATTGAATTATCAAGTGAATTCAATGTTTTTGGCTGTGGGGAGGAGTAGAGTAACATTGCATAAACACTATTAACCTTTTACAAAGGAGGAGGCTTCTATGTATAGAAAAAATGAGCCTCTAACCAAGCAAACTGATTCTAGAATTTTCCAGATCAGTTTGGTTAATTTTTGACCATTTTTTGGTCAATTTAGCTCACTTTTTGGATCTAGTTGAAACAGGAGAGAGGAGAGATGAAAATATCTCATTATTTGTGAGTTCAAAACTCCTTCACACATGTGAAATAGGCGCCTCCTTCATGAGCGGAGATCCCCAAACTGAGGTGTCAAAAATGCATCATTTCCTCTAAATATCTATACTTTTCTAACTAATAAACCTTGTCCTTAGTCAACTCTTCATCTTATGTGAGCATTTACTCATTTTTGGGAGATTTTCTTTTATTCTTCAATTTATCTCCTCCCTACATTTGGATTAATCTTATTGGTCCATAGGAACCTTAATTGGAGCATAATTTAAAAATTTCTCAAAATCTGGACCTTGAGGCTAAGGTCCTTTTTACCTATTTTTCATTAATTGTAATTGCTTATTGGAAAGTTCTTTTTGAATTTTTGTTTCAGGGGAGACCATTTTAGACACTAGGAGGATTTTTATTTCTAAAAATATCTCAATTTTGAATTTCCTCCCTCTAGACATTTTCTCTCTCTAGGCCAAAACAGGGTAAACCAGGATCTGTCTTTTTTTTCAAAGAGGGGAATAATTATAAGATCAGAAGGGGAGGTTCTTACACATGCACACCTCAAAATCGGAGGGAGGAATCTTACATAAATTTAATGCAAATAACACTTTTATAATAAAAAGATTTTCGATATGCATCTTTCTATGCATAGAATTTAAATCTAATGAAAATAACACTTTTATAATAAAAAATTTCCAATATGCATATTTCTATGCATAGAATTTAATTTCAATAATTATATCAATGATATCCATGCATATTCATCAGTGAATATGTACATGGAGTAAATGAAAATATTTCTTTTAGAATGCACAAACGGTGGGGATTACTCTTTTAGAATAACATAAAGATAAATTTTATTTCCACAAAATTTAAGAAAATTTTACCATAACCTCCTTTGTATGGCTGACCATTTCTCAATTTTTACATTCTAATATTACCTTAAAATCAATCCCAAGTTGAAGTCAAGCACTCTAATCTACTCAATTTTCACTTTCTAAAGGGTAAACAATAAGAAAAGTTTAAATAAATTTAATTATTACTCTTTTTAGGATAAAGAAAGGCTCAATTCTTAATGAACAGTAGATTTTTAACTTACACGGAGTTTTGTGAGCTTTTCTTTGGCTTGAGGGATTGAGGGTTCTACTCCATTTTGGATCAAGAGTGGCCTCCAATTCTTTGTAGAGGATTTAGTCAAAAATAATTGAATTATCAAAGGAATTCAATGTTTTCGGCTCTGGGAAGGAGTAGAGTAGCATTGCATAAACACTATTAATCTTTTACAAATGAGGAGGCTTCTATTTAGGAAAAAAGATGAGCCTCTAACCAAGCAAACTGATTCTAGAATTTTCCAGATGAGTTTGGTCAATTTTTGACCATTTTTGGGTCAGTTTAGCTCCATTTTTTGATCTAGTTGAAACAGGAGAGAGGAGAGATAAAAATATCTCATTATTTGTGAGTTTAAAACTCCTTCACACATGTGCAATAGGCGCCTCCTTCATGAGGATTTTGTTTCAACAGAAACCATTTTAGACACTAGGAGGATTTTTATTTCCAAAAATATCTCAATTTTGAATTATCTCCCTCTAGACATTTTCTCTCTCTAGGCTAAAACAGGGTAAAATAGGATCTTTCTTTTATTTCAAAGAGGGGAATAATTATAAGATCAGAAGGGGAGGTTCTTACACCTGCACACCTCAAAAGCCGGAGGGAGGAATCTTACATAAATTCAATGAAAACAACACTTTTATAATAAAAAGATTTTCGATATGCATCTTTCTATGCATAGAATTTAAATCTAATGAAAATAACACTTTTATAGTAAAAAAATTTCCAATATTCATCTTTCTATGCATAGAATTTAATTTCAATAATTATATCAATGATATCCATGCATATTCATAGGTGAATATGTACATGGAGTAAATAAAAATATTTCTTTTAGAATGCACAAACGGCGGGGATTACTCTTTTGGAATAACATAAAGATAAATTTTATTTCCACAAAATTTAAGAAAAACTTACCATAACCTCCTTTGTTTGGTTGACCATTTCTCAATTTTTACATTCTAATATTACTTTAAAATTAATCCCAAGTTTAAGTAAAGCACTCTAATCTACTCAATTTTCACTTTCTAAAGAGTAAACAATAAGAAAAGTTTAAATCAATTTATTTTGTTACTCTGTTTAGGATTAAGAAAGGCTGAATTCTTCATTAAGAGAAGGGGGTGGCCTTTTAATCAAGGCATAACATTCATATTCACATTAATCAACTAAAAAAGTAAAGAAATCAAAAAACCATAGATTAGATTTTTTTTAAAAAAGTAGAATTTTTAACTTACATGGAGTTTTGTGAGCTTTCCTTTGGCTTGAGGGATTGAGGGTTCTACTCTTGTTTGGATCAAGAGTGGCCACCAATTCTTTGTAGAGGATTTAGTAAAAAACAATTGAATTATCAAGTGAATTCAATGTTTTTGGCTCTAGGGAGGAGTAGAGTAGCAGTGCATAAACACTATTAACCTTTTACAGAGGGGGAGGCTTCTATTTATAGGAAAAAATGAGCCTCTAAACAAGCAAACTGATTCTAGAATTTTCCAAATCACAGGAGAGGTGAGATAAAAATATCTCATTATTTGTGAGTTTAAAACTCCTCCACACATGTGAAATAGGTGCCTCCTTCATGAGAGGGGAGATCCCCACATGAGGTGTAAAAAATGCATCATTTCCTCTAAATATCTCTTCTTTTCTAACTAATAAACTTTGTCCTTAGTCAACTCTTCATCTTATGTGAGCATTTACTTATTTTTGGAAGATTTTCTTTTATTCTTCAATTTATCTCCTCCCTACATTTGGATTAATCTAATGAAAATAACACTTTTATAATAAAAAAATTTCCAATATGCATCTTTCTATGCATAGAATTTAATTTCAATAATTATATCAATAATATCCATGCATATTCATAGGTGAATATGTACATGGAGTAAATTAAAATATTTTTTTCAGAATGCACAAACGGCGGGGATTACTCTTTAACAATAACATAAAGATAAATTTTATTTCCACAAAATTTAAGAAAATTTTACCATAACCTCCTTTGTATGGCTGACCATTTCTCCATTTTTACATTCTAATATTAGTTTAAAATTAATCTCAAGTTGAAGTAAAGCACTCTAATCTACTTAATTTTCACTTTCTAAAGAGTAATTTCTAAAGAGTAAACAATAAGAAAAGTTTAAATCAATTTAATTGTTACTCTTTTTAGGATTAAGAAAGGCTAAATTCTTCATTAAGAGAAGGGGGTGGCCTTTTCATCAAGGCATAACGTCCATATTCACATTAATCAACTAAAAAAGTAAAGAAATAAAAAAACCATAGATTAGATTTTTTTTAAAAAAAGTAGAATTTTTAACTTACATGGAGTTTTGTGAGCTTTCCTTTGGCTTGAGGGATTGAGGGTTCTACTCTTGTTTGGATCAAGAGTAATTCTTTGTACAGGATTTAGTCAAAAATAATTGAATTATCAAGTGAATTCAATGTTTTCGGCTCTGGGGAGGAGTAGAGTAACATTGCATAAACACTATTAACCTTTTACAAAGGAGGACGCTTCTATTTAGGGAAAAAAATGAGCCTCTAACCAAGCAAACTGATTCTAGAATTTTCCAGATCAGTTTGGTCAATTTTTGACCATTTTTGGGTCAGTTTAGCTCAATTTTTGGATGCAGTTGAAACAGGAGAGAGGAGAGATGAAAATATCTTATTATTTGTGAGTTTAAAACTCCTTCACACATGTGAAATAGGCTCCTCCATCATGAGGGGAGATCCCCACAGTGAAGTGTCAAAAACGCATCATTTCCTTTAAATATCTCTTCTTTTCTAACTAATAAACCTTGTCCTTAGTCAACTCTTCATCTTATGTAAGCATTTACTCATTTTTGGGAGATTTTCTTTTATTCTTCAATTTATCTCCTCCTCCCTACATTTAGATTAATCTTATTATTCCATAGGAACCTTAATTGGAGCATAATTAAAAATTTTCTGAAAATCTGGACCCTTAGTCTAAGGTCCTTTTTACCTATTTTTAATTAATTCTAATTGCACATTGGAAAGTTATTTTTGAATTTTTGTTTCAGCGAAAACCATTTTAGACAGTAGGAGGATTTTTATTTTCAAAAATATCTCAATTTTGAATTATCTCTCTCTAGATATTTTCTCTCGCTAGGTCAAAACAGGGTAAACCAGGATCTGTCTTTTATTTCAGAGAGGAAAATAATTATAAGATCAGAAGGGGAGGTTCTTAAACATGCACACCTCAAAAGCCGGAGGGAGGAATCTTACATAAATTCAATGAAAACAACACTTTTATAATAAAAAGATTTTTTATTTGCATCTTTCTATGCATAGAATTTAAATCTAATAAAAATAACATTTTTATAATACAAAAATTTTCAATATGCATCTTTCTATGCATAGAATTTAATTTCAATAATTATATCAATGATATCCATGCATATTCATAGGTGAATATGTACATGGAGTGAATAAAAATATTTCTTTTAGAATGCACAAACGGTAGGGATTACTCTTTTAGAATAACATAAAGATAAATTTTATTTCCACAAAATTTAAGAAAATTTTACCATAACCTCCTTTGTATGGTTGACCATTTCTCAATTTTTACATTCTAATATTACCTTAAGATTAATCCCAAGTTGAAGTAAAGCACTCTAATCTACTCAATTTTCACTTTACAATAAGAAAAGTTTAAATAAATTTAATTGCTACTCCTTTTAGGACAAAGAAAGGCTGAACTCTTAATGAAGAGAAGGGGGGGTGGCCTTTTCATTAAGGCATAACATCCATATTCACATTAATCAACTAAAAAAGTAAAGAAATCAGAAAACCATAGATTAGAATTTTTTTTAAAAAAGTAGAATTTTTAACTTACATGGAGTTTTGTGAGCTTTCCTTTGGCTTGAGGGATTGAGGGTTCTACTGTAAGAAAGCATTATGGGCCCAAGGCCATGGACAACTAGTAAGTAGGTGTGAACTCTTGGGTGGAGTATAAATACTAATGTAAATGGGATTATGGGTCATTCATGATAATGTTATTTGTTCCAAGAATCAATGGTGAGCTTCTCCCGTGAGATGCTAAGTGGTGACTCCTTCATGAGCCACTCCCTTGGTGAGGGACTAACCCACCCCTGTTACTTTCTATCATTGGTATCAGAGCCTGGCTTTTGATCCATGATTTTTAATTTTTCTTTTCTTCTTCTCATTTCGTGAAATTTCTGCTTCATTTGATTCATGGGGGAAGGGGATATGGCTAAGGTAGAGTTTGTGGTTCAAATCTGAGCAAATGGACCTATTTTTTTTGAATGAGTGGACCAAATTGGGAAAAATTTCTAATCTTGATTAGCAGTTGTTAATCAAAAACGTTTTTTTGTTTGGGAGTTTTCTTGCAAACCCTAGCCATGGAATCTCAACATGAGCAAAGGGCATTGAGTCTCTCATGTATCTAGCAATGTTTTATGAAGTATTTCACCTATTTTCCATGAGCAATGGGGCTCCCAATGTGGCTGAAAATCACTACCAAAGCTGCCCACGTTTTTCACCAAAGTGACCCTAATCTTCATCTCCTTCAACAAATTCAAGCATTAAGGCTTCCCGGGTGACATTGGTGAGTTGCTCCATCACTTCCTTACAATTTTGAAGCATCCTTTCAAGCTATGGAGTGAATTAGGGTTTTATTACACATAAAACCCTAATTTTCAGAAATTGGACTTTAATCATGGCCATTCATGCTACTCTTTATGCATTATGAATGCTTGAATGCTACACATAGCCATTCAATGCTATGCCTTGCATATTGGCATAAGTGAGCATAGCTTTTGGCACATTTGGGGGATTGAACAAAATGTTTTGGATTGGAAGCCCACTTTTTGGTGACACCGTTTTCCATTGCCGGTTGCACGTTTTTGGTCATAACTCTCTCATATGAACTCCGTTTTTGGAGTTTTAGTACTGAAAACGACCGGCTCGTCGTCCTCTTCGAGACGAGCTATAGGTCTTGAGGTGCAGGATTCAGCAAGTGCTCTCTGTTTTCACTTTTGTATTGGATTTTCTAGTCCCGAGCAGGAACTCACGCCCAGAACGCGACCCGAGATCACCGCTCCGTGACACTTGGATGTTGTTGATGTATGTGGAAATGTATTGACATTGCCATGAGTGGATGTGGTGAAGGAAGCACTATGAACCATGTATTATGATATGAATGAGCATGAGTCATGCTATAAATCAATTGTAAGTCAACTCTACTTATTCATTTGAGCTTATAACCACATTCCACTCACGATTGTATCCCACTTTATTCCTAGAATCTAGAATGAAGTAAGGGTACCTTGGCATTTGGAGGAGAGGCCAAGGGGAGAATGTCTTGAATCTTCCTTGCCGTTAGTGCCAGGTAACGCGGTAAGGAAGAGGATTAGGTACTTGGTGGTAAAGAAATGGCCTCAACCTTGGATGTAAACTTGGTGAAGGGGTGAGAAGTGCTTGGCCGGGAGATCAGCAAAAAATCGACGCGCTTCATCGACCACTTCATTCGACTTGAGCAAACAAGCAAATCCTCTACATCGACTTCTTATGCAAAAGGACAAAATTGATGCCATAAGGTCACATGCTCGGATGGAAAAATGATTGAGGATTGATTTGCTTACAGTGGTCAAATGCATAAGGATTTTAATACTTGATTGAGATGCTTTGATTTGATTGAGATTTGGTGCAAAAAGAGGGGAGACCATGGCAAAATTTTTGCAAAATTTGCCTACTTGCAGCCAGGACAAATCCTTGAATTTCTAGGGTTTTTCAAAAGCTTTTCAAATCTGTCCTGAAAGCTCTTCAATCTACCCGAAAACCTCTTTCAAACAAGCTAAAGATCACTCAAATCGGAGTAGTATTGAGCGGTCAAATTTAAGAGTTGACTTTCAGCTAGAACAGTTGACTGGTCAAAGGTTGTTGACTTTTTCAAATCTATTTTTGGGGATCCTTACTCGTCTCGTCAAGAGCTTCGCATCGATATAAAGATCACCCAAATCGGATAAGAATTGAGCGGTTAACATCAAGAGTTGACTTTCAGCCGGTATAGTTGATTGGTCAAAGACTGTTGACTTTTTCAGATCTATTTTTGGGGATTCTTATTCGTCTCGTCAAGAGCTTCGCATCGATATAAAGATCACCCAAATCGGATACCGTTTGAATAGAGAAAAAAAAATCAAGTAAGTGGTCTTTGCAGGGAGGGATCAATTACGCGCATGGAAATGACTAGAGGAGGTCAAAACAAGGGAGCCCGGAATGAAAATGATCAAAGACAACCGGAAGCAATGATGGCAACGAGTTCATCAACGAGGAATGAAGAAAGTTCAACCATAAAAGCACCATCTCCAGATGAATCCCAGCCAGTGGAAATGCCTCAATCTTTGGGAACTAGTCCGCTAACAGTGGACATGATGTTAATGGCTATGGAGAGTATGTTTCAAAGGATTGAAAATAACCAAACAAATCGGCAACAACAATTTGGTGAACACCTCATGGAACGGTTCAACAAGCGACACCACTACCTAGATGACGTGATACAAAGAGGGTTAAAAGACTTGGAGAAAGCCATTAGTGAATTGGCTCCTCTCAAGCTCAACCAAGAAGCCGATATGAATGCAATGGATGGTGTACATTATGATGCCAAACATGATGGAAAGCCTTCTATGCTAGAAGAGAACAAAGTAAGACAAATGATACCACCTCAAATGATGCCACATTCTTCTTACATGGACAAGGGCAAGAGACCTATGGGTGATGCTTCTTATGAGAGATCAAATGCCAGTATTCCAAGAACTTCATCCTTTATGCAAGATGCAAGAAGAGGGTATGAACAGAAGGGATTTAAAGATGCAGGTGATTGGCAATTGGAAGATGAGCAAATGCATAGACACTTGGGTGAAGGAAGAGGATTTGATGATCCAAGAGCACGGCAGAGGGGTTCAAGAATGCATGGTGATTTTGACAATGCTGTGAAGGACAAAATCATATTTAATAAGTTCAAAGGAGAATCAAATTCTATCGAAGACTTTGAAGAGTGGGCAAACAAGATGGATCTCTACTTCGAAATCAGCCCAAGGAGCGAGATTGCCAAAGTCTACTTCGCCTCACTTCATCTTGAAGGTTTTGCTCACACTTGGTGGAGGAGGAAGCAATCTCATGGTTATGTCATCACTACTTGGGAAGAATTCAAGAATGACATGGGAGAAGAGTTTACTTCTCGCATGCAAAGGGACAATCACATTGTGGAATGGGACAAGCTAGAGCAAATCACTACCGTGAAGGAATATTCTCACAAGTTTCTAAAGCTTCTATTATACTTGCATGACTTTGATGAGCATTATCTTGTTGTCAAGTATATAAGGGGCTTGAAAGCTCCTATTGGTGGTGATGTCAAGTCTCATGAACCCGCCACTTTGAAGAGGGCAATGATGCTTGCAGAAATCCATGAAGAGAAGTACTTGACAAAGTGGGCTAGCAAAGGGAATATCAAAGGGGAAGTGATCACAAGGACTGAAATGGGTTCTCATGCAAACACAAGACCTAATCTTCCAAGATTTCCTACCGTGTATGGTAGAGGGTCTAATAGATTTCCATTTAAACCACCATTTATGTCCAACAAAGCTACATACAATGAGTCCAAGCCAGCAAATGGGGGTTCAAAAAGCAAGGTTATCAAGGAGGACCGTTTGCATGAAATGAGGCTCAAAGGTCTATGTTTCAAATGTGGAGAAAAATGGAACAAGGATCACTTCAAAGTATGCAAATCCAAGGATATTTCCATAAGCTACATTATCACCGAGGACAATGCTAATCATGAGGAGGAGGAATTCCTTGAATGCAATGATGCCTTAGGATGGGGAGATCCTCATGAGGGTGGAGGTTCTCATGATGATGGTTTTGATGAAGAAAATCCCGAGTTTCCTTTTGATCCAGGTGGGAAACTAAAGTTTGCTCATCACAAAATGGATGATGGGATGCCTCTATGCGTGTGGAATGAAAACAATAGTGCACATACTACCTTGTGTACAATCTCTCATGATGCTTATGTGGGAAGTAAGGGTGCCAACACATTGAGATTGAAGATCAAGGTGAATGGGAGAACAATATATGCACTCATTGATACTGGAAGCACGCATAGTTTTGTCAATAAAAGGTCTTTGAACACTCTCAAAATGCAACCAACTTCTTTACCAAACAAGCACATGGTGCAAGTGGCCAATGGTGATTCAATGCTACTCAAATGAAGAAAGAGTTCAAGAAAGAGGGCTATGTTTATGTACTACAGCTTTGCAAAGAGGAAGATAATAGCAAAAAGGATTGCATCGAAAATGTGGACATGGTTAAGCTACTCAAGGATTATGAAGATGTGTTTACCATGCCAAAATCAATGCCGCCAAAAAGGAGTGTTGATCACGCTATTGATTTGGAACCAAATGCCAAACCAATCAACAAGCCTCCCTATCGTTTGTCAAAGGTTGAAAAGGAAGAGGTGGCAAAGCAAGTCAAAGAACTCATTGACATGGGATGGGTTGAACCAAGTCAATCTTCTTTTGCTTCTCCGGTGCTACTTGTGAAGAAAAAGGATGGTACTTTCCGCATGTGCATTGATTACCGTGATTTGAATAAGATCACCATCAAAAATCATTTTCCAATACCAAGGGTGGATGATCTTTTGGATGAGTTGAAGGGTGCCACATGCTTTTCAAAGATTGATTTGCGTTCCGGATACCATCAAATAAGGATGAAAAGTGGTGATGAGTTCAAAACAGCATTTCGTACAGAAAGGGGTCTTTACCAATTCATGGTTATGCCGTTTGGATTATGCAATGCACCGGCAACTTTTCAAGCATTGATGAACAAAGTGCTTCAACCTTTCCTCTGCAAGTTTGTATTGGTCTTTTTCGACGACATACTTATCTATAGCAAACATGAGGAAGTGCATTTGAAGCACGTGAAAGAGGTTTTGGAGGTCTTGAGGCAAAACAAGTTGTATGTTAAGGAGAAAAAATGTACCTTCATGGCACATGAGGTGGAATACTTGGGTCACATTGTGAGCAAGGATGGCATTTGTGTGGATCCAAAGAAAGTGGAATGTATTAGGAATTGGCCGGTTCCTTCAAACACTACTCAATTGAGGGGATTTTTGGGGTTATCTTCATTCTATAGGCGCTTTATTGCCCACTATGCAGAAATTGCAGCCCCAATGATGACGGACAAATTGAAGAAGGAAACCTTCTTTTGGGATGCCATTGCCAACAAAAGCTTTGAAGATATGAAGAAGATGCTCACATCAGCACCTATTTTGGTATGTCCAGACTTCACCAAACCTTTCACAATAAGGGCGGATGCAAGTGGAAGAGGGATTGGTGCGGTACTTTACCAAGACCATGGAGTCATTGCTTATGAAAGTAGAAAGCTGAATGAAAAAGAAAGAGAACTCCATGTGTATGAGCAAGAGATGATTGCTATACTCCATGCTATCAAGAAATGGCACCATTACTTATATGGGAGTCATTTTTATGTGAGAAGTGATCATAGGGTGCTGAAGTATTTCCTCACACAACCCAATTTGTCTCCTAAGCAAAGAAGGTGGGTAGCAACACTACAAAACTATGATTTTGAAATCACATACACAAAGGGCAAAGAAAATGTGGTGACGATTCCTTGTCTCGTATGTGGGCCTGCTCATTGTATGCTATTTCTGAGGTGCATAAAGATTGGATCATGGAGATACAAGAAGAGTACTTGTTTGATGAAGAAACCTCACAAATAGTGCAGAAATTACAGCAAGGTGTATGTGAAGAGTTACCCCATTATGAGCTGAAAAATGGTCTCCTCTACTACAAAGGAAAAGTCTACTTGGTTCCTACTTCATCATTTATCAAGAAGATCATGGAAGAGATGCATTGTACTCCTATGGCTGGTCATTTGGGTGTCTACAAAACCTTTGATACAATAAGGAAAAGTTTCTTTTGGAAGGGGATGTGGAAGAGCATTCATGCTTATGTAAGTGGGTGCCGGTCATGTCAATTGAACAAGGATCCTACACATAAACCGGGAGGTTTGCTTCAGCCATTGCCCATTCCCGAAGGCAAATGGAGTCATATATCAATGGATTTCATTACTAACCTTCCGCGCACAAAGAAAGGGTGGGACAGCTTGTATGTTGTGGTGGATAGATTGACCAAAGTGGCCCATTTCATTCCTTCCAAGGTCACATATTCAGCCCAAAATGTTGCCAAGCAATTTGTTGATGGGGTTTTCAAGTTGCATGGTATGCCGTCACAAATTGTGAGTGATCGCGATGTCAAATTCATGAGCACTTTTTGGAGAACATTGTTTGAATATATGGGAACCAAGATTACTCCAAGCACCGCCTATCATCCCGAAACCGATGGTCAAACAGAAAGAGTAAACAAATGGGTGGAAACATATCTACGCCACTATTGTCATGATACTCAAAGCACATGGGATGATTGGTTACCTTTGGCTGAGTTTGCTTACAACTCAACATATCATGTGAGCATTGGCATGTCACCCTTTGAGGCTTTATATGGTTACAAGGTCAATTTGCCTATGTTGGTGGGTACATATGAGACTTCTAACCATAATGCCAAGGAGGAAGCTGAAAGGATGCAAGCTTTGTTGCAACAATGCAAAAGTAATTTGAAGGTTGCACAAGAGAAAATGAGACAATATGCCAATGTTCATCGAAGACCATTGGAATTCAAAGTGGGAGATTGGGTTCTTTTGAGAATACCAAAGTCAAGATATGCGTCTTTGAAGGGAAGCACCAACACCAAACTCGCTCATCGCTATTATGGTCCTTATCAAGTGATACGAAGAGTTGGGGAGGTTGCATATCAACTCTTACTTCCATCTACAACAAAGATTCATGATGTGTTTCATGTCTCTCACTTGAAAGGATATGTGGGTATGATCGATCAAATGGTTGATGAGTTACCTCCAATGAATGAAGAGGAAATGCTTGAATACATTCCAGAAGCTATCTTGGGTACAAGGAAAAAGGTACTTCGCACTCGTACCTTGGTGGAGTATCTTGTTCAATGGAAAGGTTTACCTAAGGAAGAAGCTTCATGGCAACCTATTTCAGCATTGGAGGGATATGAAGCATTGATAGAGCAATATGGGTTGGTGTAAATTCAGCCACATGGAACATTCTTCTCCGAATTTGGGGTATTCAATTGAGGTTTCGAGGACGAAACCATTGGGGAAGGGATGGTTTGTAAGAAAGCATTATGGGCCCAAGGCCATGGACAACTAGTAAGTAGGTGTGAACTCTTGGGTGGAGTATAAATACTAATGTAAATGGGATTATGGGTCATTCATGATAATGTTATTTGTTCCAAGAATCAATGGTGAGCTTCTCCCGTGAGATGCTAAGTGGTGACTCCTTCATGAGCCACTCCCTTGGTGAGGGACTAACCCACCCCTGTTACTTTCTATCATTGGTATCAGAGCCTGGCTTTTTGATCCATGATTTTTTAAGAGGGGAGATCCCCACATGAGGTGTAAAAAATGCATCATTTCCTCTAAATATCTCTTCTTTTCTAACTAATAAACCTTGTCCTTAGTCAACTCTTCATCTTATGTGAGCATTTACTTATTTTTGGAAGATTTTCTTTTATTCTTCAATTTATCTCCTCCCTACATTTGGATTAATCTAATGAAAATAACACTTTTATAATAAAAAAATTTCCAATATGCATCTTTCTATGCATAGAATTTAATTTCAATAATTATATCAATAATATCCATGCATATTCATAGGTGAATATGTACATGGAGTAAATTAAAATATTTCTTTCAGAATGCACAAACGGCGGGGATTACTCTTTAACAATAACATAAAGATAAATTTTATTTCCACAAAATTTAAGAAAATTTTACCATAACCTCCTTTGTATGGCTGACCATTTCTCCATTTTTACATTCTAATATTAGTTTAAAATTAATCTCAAGTTGAAGTAAAGCACTCTAATCTACTTAATTTTTACTTTCTTAAGAGTAATTTCTAAAGAGTAAACAATAAGAAAAGTTTAAATCAATTTAATTGTTACTCTTTTTAGGATTAAGAAAGGCTGAATTCTTCATTAAGAGAAGGGGGTGGCCTTTTCATCAAGGCATAACGTCCATATTCACATTAATCAACTAAAAAAGTAAAGAAATCAAAAAACCATAGATTAGATTTTTTTTTTAAAAAGTAGAATTTTTAACTTACATGGAGTTTTGTGAGCTTTCCTTTGGCTTGAGGGATTGAGGGTTCTACTCTTGTTTGGATCAAGAGTAATTCTTTGTACAGGATTTAGTCAAAAATAATTGAATTATCAAGTGAATTCAATGTTTTCGGCTCTGGGGAGGAGTAGAGTAACATTGCATAAACACTATTAACCTTTTACAAAGGAGGAGGCTTCTATTTAGGGAAAAAAATGAGCCTCTAACCAAGCAAACTGATTCTAGAATTTTCCAAATCAGTTTGGTCAATTTTTGACCATTTTTGGGTCAGTTTAGCTCCATTTTTGGATGTAGTTGAAACAGGAGAGAGGAGAGATGAAAATATCTTATTATTTGTGAGTTTAAAACTCCTTCACACATGTGAAATAGGCTCCTCCATCATGAGGGGAGATCCCCACAGTGAAGTGTCAAAAACGCATCATTTCCTTTAAATATCTCTTCTTTTCTAACTAATAAACCTTGTCCTTAGTCAACTCTTCATCTTATGTAAGCATTTACTCATTTTTGGGAGATTTTCTTTTATTCTTCAATTTATCTCCTCCTCCCTACATTTAGATTAATCTTATTATTCCATAGGAACCTTAATTGGAGCATAATTAAAAAATTTCTGAAAATCTGGACCCTTAGTCTAAGGTCCTTTTTACCTATTTTTAATTAATTCTAATTGCACATTGGAAAGTTATTTTTGAATTTTTGTTTCAGCGAAAACCATTTTAGACACTAGGAGGATTTTTATTTTCAAAAATATCTCAATTTTAAATTATCTCTCTCTAGATATTTTCTCTCTCTAGGTCAAAACAGGGTAAACCAGGATCTGTCTTTTATTTCAGAGAGGAAAATAATTATAAGATCAGAAGGGGAGGTTCTTAAACATGCACACCTCAAAAGCCGGAGGGAGGAATCTTACATAAATTCAATGAAAACAACACTTTTATAATAAAAAGATTTTTTATTTGCATCTTTCTATGCATAGAATTTAAATCTAATAAAAATAACATTTTTATAATACAAAAATTTTCAATATGCATCTTTCTATGCATAGAATTTAATTTCAATAATTATATCAATGATATCCATGCATATTCATAGGTGAATATGTACATGGAGTGAATAAAAATATTTCTTTTAGAATGCACAAACGGTAGGGATTACTCTTTTAGAATAACATAAAGATAAATTTTATTTCCACAAAATTTAAGAAAATTTTACCATAACCTCCTTTGTATGGTTGACCATTTCTCAATTTTTACATTCTAATATTACCTTAAGATTAATCCCAAGCTGAAGTAAAGCACTCTAATCTACTCAATTTTCACTTTACAATAAGAAAAGTTTAAATAAATTTAATTGTTACTCCTTTTAGGACAAAGAAAGGCTGAACTCTTAATGAAGAGGAGGGGGGGGTGGCCTTTTCATTAAGGCATAACATCCATATTCACATTAATCAACTAAAAAAGTAAAGAAATCAGAAAACCATAGATTAGAATTTTTTTAAAAAAAGTAGAATTTTTAACTTACATGGAGTTTTGTGAGCTTTCCTTTGGCTTGAGGGATTGAGGGTTCTACTCTTGTTTGGATCAAGAGTGGCCACCAATTCTTTGTAGAGGATTTAGTCAAAAACAAT
Source organism: Cibotium barometz (assembly GCF_041138505.1). Taxonomy (NCBI): domain Eukaryota; kingdom Viridiplantae; phylum Streptophyta; class Polypodiopsida; order Cyatheales; family Cibotiaceae; genus Cibotium; species Cibotium barometz. The sequence goes on along the minus strand of NC_141077.1, from coordinate 8,853,639 downwards.
TGAATAATCAAGTGAATATGTTTTTTTGGCTCTGAGGAGGAGTAGAGTAACAGTGCATAAACACTATTAACTTTTTACAAAGAGGGAGGCTTCTATTTATAGGAAAAAATGAGCCTCTAACAAAGCAAACTGATTCTAGAATTTTTTAGATCAGTTTGGTCAATTTTTAACCATTTTTTGGTCAATTTAGCTCACTTTTTGGATCTAGTTGAAACAGGAGAGAGGAGGGATGAAAATATCTCATTATTTATGAGTTTAAAAGCCAGAGGGAGGAATCTTACATAAATTCAATGAAAACAACACTTTTATAATAAAAAGATTTTCGATATGAATCTTTCTATGCATAGAATTTAAATCTAATGAAAATAACATTTTTATAGTAAAAAAATTTCCAATATTGATCTTTCTATGCATAGAATTTAATTTTAATAATTATATCAATGATATCCATGCATATTCATAGGTGAATATGTACATGGAGAAAATAAAAATATTTCTTTTAGAATGCACAAATGGCGAGGATTACTCTTTTAGAATAACATAAAGATAAATTTTATTTCCATAAAATTTAAGAAAAATTTACCATAACCTCCTTTGTATGGCTGACCATATCTCAATTTTTACCTTAAAATTAATCCCAAGTTGAAGTAAAGCACTCTAATCTAATCAATTTTCACTTTCTAAAGAGTAGACAATAAGAAAAGTTTAAATCAATTTAATTGTTACTCTTTTAAGGATAAAGAAAGGCTGAATTCTTCATTAAGAGAAGGGGGTGGCCTTTTCATCAAGGCATAACATCCATATTCACATTAATCAACTAAAAAAGTAAAGAAATAAGAAAACCATAGATTAGAATTTTTTTTAAAAAGTAGAATTTTTAACTTATATGGAGTTTTGTGAGCTTTCCTTTGGCTTGAGGGATTGAGGGTTCTACTCTTGTTTGGATCAAGAGTGGCCACTAATTCTTTGTAGAGGAAAAACAATTAAATTATCAAGTGAATTCAATGTTTTTGGCTCTGGGGAGAAGTAGTGTAACAGTGCATAAACACTATTAACCTTTTACAGAGGGAGAGGCTTCTATTTATAGGAAAAAATGAGTCTCTAACCAAGCAAACTGATTCTAGAATTTTCCAAATCAGTTTGGTCAATTTTGGACCATTTTTGGGTCAGTTTAGCTCACTTTTTGGATCTAGTTGAAACAGGAGAGAGGAGAGATGAAAATATCTCATTATTTGTGAGTTTAAAACTACTCCACACATGTGAAATAGGTGCCTCCTTCATGAGAGGGGAGATCCCCACACTGAGGTGTCAAAAATGCATCATTTTCTCTAAATATCTCTTCTTTTTTAACTAATAAACCTTGTCCTTAGTCAACTTTTCATCTTATGTGAGCATTTACTCATTTTTGGGGGGTTTTCTTTTATTCTTCAATTTATCTCCTCCCTACATTTGGATTAATCTTATTGGTCCATAGGAACCTTAATTAGAGTATAATTCAAAAATTTCTCAAAATCTTGACCCTTAGGCTAAGGTCCTTTTTACCTATTTTCAATTAATTGCAATTGCACATTGGAAAGTCCTTTATGAATCTCTGTTTCAGGGGAAACCATTTTCGACACTAGGAGGATTTTTATATCCAAAAATATCTCAATTTTGAATTACCTCCCTCTAGATATTTTCTCTCTCTAGGCCAAAATAGGATCTTTCTTCTATTTCAAAGAGGGGAATAATTAAAAGATCAGAAGGAGAGGTTCTTACACCTGCACACCTCAAAAGCCGGAGGGAGGAATCTTACATAAGTTCAATGAAAACAACACTTTTATAATAAAAAGATTTCCAATATGCATCTTTCTATGCATAGAATTTAAATCTACTGAAAATAACACTTTTAAATTCTATGCATAGAATTTAAATCTAATGAAAATAACATTTTTATAGTAAAACATTTTCCAATATGCATTTTTCTTTACATAGAATTTAATTTCAATAATTATATCAATAATATCCATGCATATTCATAGGTGAATATGTACATGGAGTAAATAAAAATATTTCTTTTAGAATGCACAAACGGCGGGGATTACTCTTTTGGAATAACATAAAGATAAATTTTATTTCCACAAAATTTAAGAAAAATTTTCCATAACCTCCTTTGTATGGCTGACCATTTCTCAATTTTTACATTCTAATATTGCTTTAAAATTAATTCCAAGTTGAAGTAAAGCACTCTAATCTACTCAATTTTCACTTTCTAAAGAGTAAACAATAAGAAAAGTTTAAATCAATTTATTTTGTTACTCTTTTTAGGATAAAGAAAGGCTGAATTCTTCATTAAGAGAAGGGGGTGGCCTTTTCATCAAGGCATAACATTCATATTCACATTAATCAACTAAAAAAGTAAAGAAATAAGAAAACCATAGATTAGATTTTTTTTTAAAAGTAGAATTTTTAACTTATATGGAGTTTTGTGAGCTTTCCTTTGGCTTGAGGGATTGAGGGTTCTACTCTTGTTTGTATCAAGAGTGGCCACCAATTCTTTGTAGAGGATTTAGTAAAAAACAATTGAATTATCAAGTGAATTCAATGTTTTTGGCTCTGGGGAGAAGTAGAGTAACAGTGCATAAACACTATTAATCTTTTACAGAGGGGGAGGCTTCTATTTATAGGAAAAAATGAGCCTCTAACCAAGCAAACTGATTCTAGAATTTTTCAAATCAATTTGGTCAATTTTTGACCATTTTTGGGTCAGTTTAGCTCACTTTTTGGATCTAGTTGAAACAGGAGAGAGGAGAGATGAAAATATCTCATTATTTGTGAGTTTGAAACTCCTCCACACATGTGAAATAGGTGCCTCCTTCATGAGAGGGGAGATCCCCACATGAGGTGTCAAAAATGCATCATTTTCTCTAAATATCTCTTCTTTTCTAACTAATAAACCTTGTCCTTAGTCAACTCTTCATCTTATGTGAGCATTTACATTTTTGGGGGATTTTCTTTTATTCTTTAATTTATCTCCTCCCTACACTTTGATTAATCTTATTGGTCCATAAGAACCTTAATTGGAGCATAATTCAAAAATTTTTGAAAATCTTGACCCTTAGGCTAAGGTCCTTTTACCTATTTTCAATTAATTCCAATTACACATTGGAAAGTTCTTTTTGAATTTCTGTTTCAAGGGAAACCATTTTAGACACTAGGAGGATTTTTTATCCAAAAATATCTCAATTTTGAATTACCTCCCTCTAGACATTTTCTCTCTCTACGCCAAAATAGGGTAAAATAGGATCTTTCTTTTATTTCAGAGAGGGGAATAATTATAAGATCAGAAGAGGAGGTTCTTACACCTACACACCTCAAAAGTCGGAGGGAGGAATCTTACATAAATTTAATGAAAACAACACTTTTATACTAAAAAGATTTTCGATATGCATCTTTCTATGCATAGAATTTAAATCTAATAAAAATAACACTTTTATAATAATAAAATTTCCAATATACATCTTTCTATGCATATAATTTAATTTCAATAATTATATGAATGATATCCATGCATATTCATAGGTGAATATGTACATGGAGTAAATTAAAATATTTCTTTTAGAATGCACAAACAGCGGGGATTACTCTTTTAGAATAACATAAAGATAAATTCTATTTCCACAAAATTTAAGAAAAATTTACCATAACCTCCTTTGTATGGCTGACCATTTCTCAATTTTTACATTCTAATATTACTTTAAAATTAATCCCAAGTTGACGTAAAGCACTCTAATCTACTCAATTTTCACTTTCTAAAGAGTAAGAAAAGTTTAAATCAATTTAATTGTTACTCTTTTTAGAATAAATATAGGCTGAATTCTTTATTAAGAGAAGGGGGTGGCCTTTTCATCAAGGCATAACATCCATATTCACATTAATCAACTAAAAAAGTAAAGAAATCAGAAAACCATAGATTAGAATTTTTTTTACAAAGTAGAATTTTCAACTTACATGGAGTTTTGTGAGCTTTCCTTTGGCTTAAGGGATTGAGGATTCTACTCTTCTTTGGATCAAGAGTGGCCACCATTTCTTTGTAGAGGTTTTAGTCAAAAACAATTGAATTATCAAGTGAATTCAATGTTTTTTGCTCTGGGAAGGAGTAGAGTAACAGTGCATAAACACTATTAACCTTTTACAAAGGAGGAGGCTTTTATTTATAGGAAAAAATGAGCCTCTAACCAAGCAAACTGATTCTAGAATTTTCCAAATCAATTTGGTCAATTTTTGACCATTTTTGGGTCAGTTTAGCTCACTTTTTGGATCTAGTTGAAACAGGAGAGAGGAGAGATGAAAATATCTCATTATTTGTGAGTTTAAAACTCCTCCACACATGTGAAATAGGTGCCTCCTTCATGAGAGGGGAGATCCCCACACTGAGGTGTCAAAAATGCATCATTTTCTCTAAATATCTTTTCTTTTTAACTAATAAACCTTGTCCTTAGTCAACTCTTCATCTTATATTTACTCATTTTTGGGAGATTTTCTTTTATTCTTCAATTTATCTCCTTCCTACATTTGGATTAATCTTATTGGTCCATAGGAACCAATAAGATTAATCTTATTGGTCCATAGGAACCTTAATTGGAGCATAATTCAAAAATTTCTGAAAATCTTGACCCTTAGGCTAAGGTCCTTTTTACCTATTTTCAATTAATTCCAATTGCACCGACTCACGTTCTCCGATTGAGGTGAGCTTTCACGAGCGCTTTTGTAGGTCCTTATACTCTGTAGATTAGCTCGTATGGCGTTGCGTTCTCAGAAATTGCATCTGAGGTCGTTTCGGGCTCCGTTTTTGCATTTCAAGTTCTGCACAGGTGTTTTCGTCATTTTGTGCAGAAATTTTGATAGTGCAGTTTTCTGCAAAACAGGCATACATATTCTATTGTGGACCGTGCTACATAGCACGAGTTGTTTTCTGTTCAGTCTTTGCTTCATTACAGGTAGCTTTTGCATCAGTTTCAGTCAGTGGTAGCCATGGTTGATAACAGCAATGATGTATTTCGCAAGTCTGCTGATGATGACAAATTGGATGGAGACAGCAACTACCCACTTTGGGCATATATGATGCAGTATGTTTTGGTTGCAAAAGGAGTGTGCAGGGTATGGATGTACGTCCAGGTTTTGTGGATGTAGGATCTGTGGATGTTGCAGGCTCTAGCAGCTCTATTGTTGCTGTTGTTTTACCCACCCCACTGCTGAACAAGCTCGTTGGGATGGTAAAGATACGCGCAAGCTCATGCCTTGATTGCACTTTCTGTCAAACGTAACATCACTCCACATATTCGTTCAGCTAAAATAGCAAAATAGGCTTGGGATATTCTAGCTGGTTTGTATGATGCAGGTCGTAACGAGGCAAAAATCTCTTACCTGCGTAAAGAGCTAGAATCGAAGATTATGTAGGAAGATGATGACATGAATGTTTTTCTTGCTGAGATTAAAGATCTCAAGGAACAGTTGATTTCTGCAGGTGAGATTATTCCTGATCATTCTGGGAATCCAAATGTAAGTCCTAATGAGGCAAATATTCAGCCTATGCAAATTTCAAACAACATCATAGAGCAGCCTATTTCTAATGCAGATTTTCAGGATATAATTTATGAGGATAGGGCTGAAAATGAGCAGGCTAGAGGTATACCTAAATGGCTAGTGCAAACCTTGCGTGATAGTAAAATTGATGCACCTATGTCTAGTCGCACTCGTTCAGGTTTTCAGCATGCCTCTTATGCATCAGATTGTTATGCTTTGGCTGTGTCTAGTATGTGTGAAGAGGAAGAACCTCTTTCAGACAAAGTATATTGAGACATTGTCACAAAGATTTGGCCTTGAAGACTGCAAGCCTATTGCTACTCCAATGGAGATAGGTTTGAAGTTGAGTCTTCATGATGCTGGAGATCACTTTGATGTCACACTCTATCAGACAGCTGTTGGTTGCCTCATTTATGTATGCATTACGAGGCCGGACATTCAGTTTGCAGTCTCACAGGTGAGCAGGTTTATGCATAGCCCCGGGGTCTCAGCATTGGAAGGCAGTTAAACGCATCTTTTGCTACTTGAGTGGCACCATACATCTTGGATTGTTTTATCCCAAGGGGGGATCGTTGCCACCAGATTTACATGCTTTTTCGGACTCAGATTGGGCTGGTTGCTATGACACAAGAGTGTCCACAAGTGGTTTTTGTTTCATGCTCAGTAGCTCATGCATATCTTGGTTGAGCAAGAAGCAACCTACTGTGGCCACTTCTAGTTGTGAAGCTGAGTACAAGGCAGCTTTCACAGCTACGGTTGAGTGTGTGTGGCTCAGACGGCTTATGGTGGCTGACTTGGGTGTTGGACAGGAGTCTGCCACCTCTATCTACACTGACAGTCAGAGCGCATTGGCAGTTGCAAGAAACCCAATTTTTCATGCTCGCACAAAGCACATTGAGGTGCATTATCACTATGTCAGGGAGAGACTCTCAGCAGGAGAGATCAGCTTGGCCTATGTGCCAACAGAGGACAACCTCGCCGATCTTTTCACAAAGGCGCTTCCTCGTAAGAAGTTCGAAGCTTTCCGCTAAGCTTTGGGCTTGCTCCCCTTTGTGGACTGATCTTCTTCAGGCATGGCACTTCCCTATACATGAGTGCCAGCTCTCGTTCACACCATCACTCCCAGGGGGGATTTGTTGCCATATATATAGGCAGTGATGTGTGTGAACACATTTAGGAATGCCGGGGTACTTTTTCTCTCTTTAGGAGGTTTTTTCCCCTAGCTTGTATATACACCTATCATTCAAGGGCTAACTTATCTTTTGTACATTGACACAATCTAATACATTGTGTGTTGTGTGCATTCTTGCTTCTTCTTCTCCAAGCTTTGTGTGCTTTCCTGCAACCCTAATTCCAACAGTAAAGCACTCTAATCTACTCAATTTTCACTTTCTAAAGAGTAAACAATAAGAAAAGTTTAAATCAATTTATTTTGTTACTCTTTTTAGGATTAAGAAAGGCTAAATTCTTCATTAAGAGAAGGGGGTGGCCTTTTCATCAAGGCATAACATCCATATTCACATTAATAAACTAAAAAAGTAAAGAAATCAAAAAGCATAGATTAGAATTTTTTTTTTAAAGTAGATTTTTTAACTTACATAGAGTTTTGTGAGCTTTCCTTTAGCTTGAGGGATTGAGGGTTCTACTCTTGTTTGGATCAAGAGTGGCCACCAATTCTTTGTAGAGGATTTAGTCAAAAACAATTGAATTATCAAGTGAATTCAATGTTTTTGGCTCTAGGGAGGAGTAGGGTAACAGTGCATAAACACTATTAACCATTTACAAAGGGAGAGGCTTCTATTTATAGGAAAAAATGAGCCTCTAACCAAGCAAACGGATTCTAGAATTTTCCATTGACCATTTTTGGGTTAGTTTAGCTCACTTTTTGGATCTAGTTGAAACAGGAGAGAGGAGAGATGAAAATATCTCATTATTTGTGAGTTTAAAACTCCTCCACACATGTGAAATACGCACCTCCTTCATGAGGGGAGATCCCCACACTAAGGTGTCAAAAATGCATCATTTCCTCTAAATATCTCTTCTTTTCTAATTAATAAACCTTGTCCTTAGTCAACTCTTCATCTTATGTGAGCATTTACTCATTTTTTGGGGATTTTCTTTTATTCTTCAATTTATCTCCTCCCTACATTTGGATTAATCTTATTGGTCCATAGGAACCTTAATTGGAGCATAATTCAAAAATTTCTGAAAATCTGGACCCCTAGGCTAAGGTCCTTTTTACCTATTTTCAATTAATTCCAATTGCACATTAGAAAGTTCTTTTTGAATTTTTGTTTTAAGGGAAACCATTCTAGACACTAGGAGGATTTTTTATATCCAAAAATATCTCAATTTTGAATTATCTCCCTCTAGACATTTTCTCTCTCTAGGCCAAAACATGGTAAAACAAGATCTTTCTTTTATTCCAGAGAGGGGAATAATTATAAGATCAGAAGGGGAGGTTCTTACACCTGCACACCTCAAAAGTCGGAGGGAGGAATTTTACATACATTCAATGAAAACAACACTTTTATAATAAAAAGATTTTTGATATGCATCTTTCTATGCATAGAATTTAAATATAACCTTTCAATATATAAAAAATTCCAATATGCATCTTTCTATGCATAGAATTTAATTTCAATAATTATATCAATAATATCCATGCATATTCATAGGTGAATATGTACATGGAGTAAATTAAAATATTTCTTTTAGAATGCACAAACGGCGAGGATTGCTCTTTTAGAATAAGATAAAGATAAATTTTATTTCTACAAAATTTAAGAAAATTTTACCATAACCTCCTTTGTATGGCTGACCATTTCTCAATTTTCACATTCTAATATTACTTTAAAATTAATCCTAAGTTGAAGTAAAGCACTCTAATCTACTCAATTTTCACTTTCTAAAGAGTAAACAATAAGAAAAGTTTAAATCAATTTAATTGTTACTCTTTTTAGGATAAAGAAAGGCTGAATTCTTCATTAAGAGAAAGGGGTGGCCTTTTCATGAAGGCATATTCACATTAATCAACTTAAAAAGTAAAGAAATCAGAAAACCATAGATTGGAATTTTTTAAAAAAAGTAGAATTTTTAACTTACACGGAGTTTTGTGAGCTTTCCTTTGACTTGAGGGATTGAGGGTTCTACTCTTGTTTGGATCAAGAGTGGCCACCAATTCTTTGTAGAGGATTTAGTAAAAAACAATTGAATTATCAAGTGAATTCAATGTTTTTGGCTCTAGGGGGAGGAGTAGAGTAACAGTGCATAAACACTATTAACCTTTTACAAAGGGGGGAGGCTTCTATTTATAGGAAAAAATGAGCCTCTAACCAAGCAAACTGATTCCAGAATTTTCTAGATTAGTTTGGTCAATTTTTTGAACCATTTTTTGGGTCAGTTTAGCTCACTTTTTGGATCTAGTTGAAACAAGAGAGATGAGAGATAAAAATATCTCATTATTTGTGACTTTAAAACTCCTTCACACATGTGAAATAGGCGCCTCCTTCATGAGAGGGGAGATCCCCACACACTGAGGTGTCAAAAATGCATCATTTCCTCTAAATATCTCTTCTTTTTTAACTAATAAACCTTGTCCTTAGTCAACTCTTCATCTTATGTGAGCATTTACTCATTTTTGTGAGATTTTCTTTTATTCTTTAATTTATCTCCTCCCTACATTTGGATTAATCTTATTGGTCCATAGGAACCTTAATTGGAGCATAATTCAAAATTTTTTGAAAATCTGGACCCTTAGGCTAAGGTCCTTTTTACCTATTTTCAATTAACTCCAATTGCACATTGGAACGTTCTTTTTGAATTTCTATTCAGGGAAATAATTAAAAGATCAGAAGGGAAGGTTCTTACACCTGCACACCTCAAAAGCCGGAGGTAGGAATCTTACATAAATTCAATGAAAACAACACTTTTATAATAAAAAGATTTCCGATATGCATCTTTCTATGCATAGAATTTAAATCTAATAAAAATAACACTTTTATAATAAAAAAAATTCTAATATGCATCTTTCTATGCATAGAATTTAATTTTATTAATTATATCAATGATATCCATGCATATTCATAGGTAAATATGTACATGGAGTAAATTAAAATATTTCTTTTAGAATGCACAAACGGCGGGGATTACTCTTTTGGAATAACATAAAGATAAATTTTATTTTCACAAAATTTAATAAAAATATGCCATAACCTCCTTTGTATGGCTGACCATTTCTCAATTTTTACATTCTAATATTACTTTAAAATTAATCCCAAGTTGAAGTAAAGCACTCTAATCTACTCAATTTTCACTTTTTAAAGAGTAAACAATAAGAAAAGTTTAAATCAAATTATTTTGTTACTCTTTTTAGGATAAAGAAAGGCTAAATTCTTTATTAAGAGAAGGGGGTGGCGTTTTCATCAAGGCATAACATTCATATTCACATTAATCAACTAAAAAAGTAAAGAAATAAGAAAACCATAGATTAGAATTTTTTAAAAAACTAGAATTTTTAACTTATATGGAGTTTTGTGAGCTTTCCTTTGGCTTGAGGGATTGAGGGTTCTACTCTTGTTTGGATCAAGAGTGGCCACCAATTCTTTGTAGAGGAATTAGTCAAAAACAATTGAATTATCAAGTGAATTCAATGTTTTTGGCTCTGGGAAGAAGTAGAGTAATAGTGCATAAACACTATTAATCTTTTACAGAGGGGGAGGCTTCTATTTATATGAAAAAATGAGCCTCTAACCAAGCAAACTGATTCTAGAATTTTCCAAATCAGTTTGGTCAATTTTTGACCATTTTTGGGTCAGTTTAGCTCACTTTTTGGATCTAGTTCAAACAGGAGAGAGGAGAGATGAAAATATCTCATTATTTGTGAGTTTAAAACTCCTCCACACATGTGAAATAGGCACCTCCTTCATGAGGGGAGATCCCCACACTGAGGTGTCAAAAATGCATCAAATATCTTTTCTTTTTTAACTAATAAACCTTGTCCTTAGTCAACTCTTCATCTTATGTGAGCATTTACTCATTTTTGGAGGATTTTCTTTTATTCTTCAATTTATCTTCTCCCTACATTTGGATTAATCTTATTGGTCCATAGGAACCTTAATTGGAGCATAATTCAAAAATTTTTAAAAATCTGGACCCTTAGGCTAAGGTCCTTTTTACCTATTTTCAATTAATTCCAATTGCTTTTTGAATTTCTATTTCAAGGGAAACCATTTTAGACACTAGGAAGATTTTTATATCCAAAAAATATCTCAATTTTGAACTAGACATTTTCTCTCTTTAGGCCAAAACAAGATCTTTCTTTTATTTCAAAGAGGGGAATAATTATAAGACCACAAGGGGAGGTTCTTACACCTGCACACCTCAAAAGTCAGAGGAAGGAATCTTACATAAATTCAATGAAAACAACACTTTTTATAAATTCAATGAAAACAACACTTTTATAATAAAAAGATTTTCGACATGCATCTTTCTATGCATAGAATTTAAATCTAATGAAAATAACACTTTTATAATAAAAAAATTTCCAATATGCATCTTTCTATGCATAGAATTTAATTTCAATAATTATACCATTAATATCCAAGCATATTCATAGGTGAATATGTACATGGAGTAAATAAAAATATTTCTTTTAGAATGCACAAACGGCGGGGATTACTCTACTCCTTCCCAGAGCCAAAAACATTGAATTCACTTGATAATTCAATTGTTTTTGACTAAATCCTCTAAAATTGGTGGCCACTCTTGATCCGAACAAGAGTAGAACCCTCAATCCCACAAGCCACAGGAAAGCTCACAAAACTCCATGTAAGTTAAAAATTCTACTTTTTAAATTTTTTTAAATCTATAGTGTTCTGATTTCTTTACTTTTTTAGTTGATTAATGTGAATATGGATGTTATGCCTTGATGAAAAGGGCACTCCCTTCTCTTAATGAATAATTCAGCCTTTCTTAATCCTAAAAAGAGTAACAATTAAATTGATTTAAACTTTTCTTATTGTTTACTCTTTAGAAAGTGAAAATTGAGTAGATTAGAGTGCTTTACTTCAACTTGGGATTAATTTTAAAGTAATATTAGAATGTAAAAATTGAGAAATGGTTAGCCATACAAAGGAGGTTACGATAAAATTTTCTTAAATTTTGTGAAAATAAAATTTATCTTTATGTTATTCTAAAAGTAACAGTGCATAAATACTATTAACCTTTTACAAAGGGAGAGGCTTCTATTTATAGGAAAAAATGAGCCTCTAACCAAGCAAACTGATTCTAGAATTGTCCAGATCAATTTGGTCAATTTTTGACCATTTTTGGATCAATTTATCTTGCTTTTTGGATCTAGTTGAAAGAGGAGAGAGGAGAGATAAAAATATCTCATTATTTGTGACTTTAAAACTCCTCCACACATGTGAAATAGGTGCTTCCTTCATGAGGGGAGATCCCTACACTGAGGTGTCAAAAATGCATCATTTCCTCTAAATATCTCTTCTTCTTTAACTAATAAACCTTGTCCTTATTCAACTCTTCATCTTATGTGAGCATTTACTCATTTTTGGGAGATTTTCTCTCCTCCCTACATTTGGATTAATCTTATTGGTCCACAGAAACCTAATTCAAAAATTTCTCAAAATCTGGATCCTTAGGCTAGGGTCATTTTTACCTATTTTCAATTAATTCCAATTGCACATTGGAAAGTTTTTTTGAATTTCTCTTTTAGGGGAAACCATTTTAGACACTAGGAGGATTTTTATATCCAAAAATATCTCAATTTTGAATTATCTCCTTCTAGACATTTTCTCTCTCTCTATGCCAAAACAGGGTAAAACAGGATCTTTCTTTTATTTCAGAGAGGAAAATAATTAAAATATCAGAAGGGGAGGTTCTTACACCTGCACACCTCAAAAGCCGGAGGGAGGAATCTTACATAAATTCAAAACAACACTTTTATAATAAAAAGATTTCCGATATGCATCTTTCTATGCATAGAATATAAATCTAATGAAAATAACACTTTCATAATAAAAAATTTCCAATATGCATCTTTTTATGCATAGAATTTAATTTTAATAATTATATCAATGATATCCATGCATATTCATAGGTGAATATGTACATGGAGTAAATTAAAATATTTCTTTTAGAATGCACAAGCGATGGGGATTACTCTTTTAGAATAACATAAAGATAAATTTTATTTCCACAAAATTTAAGAAAATTTTGCCATAACCTCCTTTGTATGGCTAACCATTTCTCAATTTTTACATTCTAATATTACTTTAAAAATTAATCTCAGGTTGAAGTAAAGCACTCTAATCTACTCAATTTTCACTTTCTAAAGAGTAAACAATAAGAAAAGTTTAAATCAATTTAATTGTTACTCTTTTTAGGATAAAGAAAGGCTGAATTATTCATTAAGAGAAGGGGTGGCCTTTTCATCAAGGCATAACATCCATATTCACATTAATCGACTAAAAAAGTAAAGAAATCAGAAAACCATAGATTAAAATTTTTTAAAAAAAAGTTAAATTTTTAACTTACATGGAATTTTGTGAGCTTTCCTTTGGCTTGAGGGATTGAGGGTTCTACACTTGTTTGGATCAAGAGTGGCCACCAATTCTTTGTAGAGGATTTAGTCAAAAACAATTGAATTATCAAGTGAATTCAATGTTTTTGGATCTGGGGAGGAGTAGAGTAACAGTGCATAAACACTATTAACCTTTTACAAACGGGGAGGCTTCTATTTATAGGAAAAAATGAGCCTCTAACCAAGCAAACTGATTCTAGAATTTTCCAAATCAGTTTGGTCAATATTTGATTATCTTTGGGTGAGTTTAGCTCACTTTTTGGATCTAGTTAAAATAGGAGAGAGGAGAAATGAAAATATCTCATTATTTGTGAGTTTAAAACTCCTCCACACATTTGAAATAGGTGCCTCCTTCATGAGAGGGGAGATCCCCACACTGAGGTGTCAAAAATGCATCATTTCCTCTAAATATCTCTTCTTTTTTAACTAATAAACCTTGTCCTTAGTCAACTCTTCATCTTATGTGAGCATTTACTCATTTTTGAGAGATTTTCTTTTATTCTTTAATTTATCTCCTCCCTACATTTGGATTAATCTTATTGGACCATAGGAACCTTAATTGAAGCATAAATCAAAAATTTCTGAAAGTCTGGACCCTTAGGCTGAGGTCCTTTTTACCTATTTTCAATTAATTTCAATTACACATTGGAAAGTTCCTTTTAAATTTCTGTTTCAAGGGAAACCATTTTAGACACTAGGAGGATTTTTATATCCAAAAATATCTCAATTTTGAATTATCTCTCTCTAGACATTTTCTCTCTCTAGGCCAAAACAGGGTAAAACATGATCTTTCTTTTATTTCAAAGAGGAGAATAATTATAAGATCAGAAGAGGAGATTCTTACACTTGCACACCTCAAAAGCCGGAGGGAGGAATCTTACATAACTTCAATGAAAATAACACTTTTATAATAAAAAGATTTTTGATATGCATCTTTCTATGCATAGAATTTAAATTTAATGAAAATAACACTTTTATAATAAAAAAAATTTCAATATGCATCTTTCTATGTATAGAATTTAATTTCAATAATTATATCAATGATATCCATGCATATTCATAGGTGAATATGTACATGGAGTAAATAAAAATATTTCTTTTAGAATGCACAAACGGTGGAGATTACTCTTTTAGAATAACATAAAGATAAATTTTATTTCCACAAAATTTAAGAAAATTTTACCATAACCTCCTTTGTATGGCTGACCATTTCTCAATTTTTACATTCCAATATTACTTTAAAATTAATCCCAAGTTGAAGTAAAGCACTCTAATCTACTCAATTTTCACTTTCTAAAGAGTAAACAATAAGAAAAGTTTAAATCAATTTCACTGAATTCTTCATTAAGAGAAGGAGGTGGTCTTTTCATCAAGGCATAACATCCATATTCACATTAATCAACTAAAAAAGTAAAGAAATCAAAAAACCATAGATTAGAATTTTAAAAAAAAGTAGAATTTTTAACTTACATGGAGTTTTGTGAGCTTTCCTTTGGCTTGAGGGATTGAGGGTTCTACTCTTGTTTGGATCAAGAGTGGCCACCATTTCTTTGTAGAGGACAATTGATCTCCTCCTCCCTACATTTAGATTAATCTTATTGGTCCATAAGAACCTTAATTGGAGCATAATTCAAAAATTTTTGAAAATCTTGACCCTTAGACTAAGGTCCTTTTTACCTATTTTCAAGTAATTTCAATTGCACATTGGAAAGTTCTTTTTGAATTTCTGTTTCAGGGTAAACCATTTTAAACACTAGGAGGATTTTTATATCCATAAATATCTCAATTTTGAATTATCTCTCTCTAGATATTTTCTCTCTCTAGGCCAAAACAAGATCTTTCTTTTATTTCAAAGAGGGGAATTATTATAAGATCAGAAGAGGAGGTTCTTACACTTGCACATCTCAAAAGCCAGAGGGAGGAATCTTACATAAAAACAACGAAAATAACACTTTTATAATAAAAAGATTTTCGATATGCATCTTTCTATGCATAGAATTTAAATCTAATGAAAATAACACTTTTATAATAAAAAAATTTCCAATATGCATCTTTCTATGCATAGAATTTAATTTCAATAATTATACCATTAATATCCATGCATATTCATAGGTGAATATGTACATGGAGTAAATAAAAATATTTCTTTTAGAATGCACAAACGGCAGGGATTACTCTTTTAGAATAACATAAAGATAAATTTTATTTTCACAAAATTTAAGAAAATTTTACCGTAACCTCCTTTGTATGGCTGACCATTTCTCAATTTTTACATTCTAATATTACTTTAAAATTAATCCCAAGTTGAAGTAAAGCACTCTAATCTACTCAATTTTCACTTTCTAAAGAGTAAACAATAAGAAAAGTTTAAATCAATTTAATTGTTACTCTTTTTAGGATTAAGAAAGGCTGAATTATTCATTAAGAGAAGGGAGTGGCCTTTTCATCAAGGCATAACATCCATATTCACATTAATCAACTAAAAAAGTAAAGAAATCAGAACGCTATAGATTTAAAAAAATTTAAAAAGTAGAATTTTTACTTACATGGAGTTTTGTGAGCTTTCCTTTGGCTTGTGGGATTGAGGGTTCTACTCTTGTTCGGATCAAGAGTGGCCACCAATTTTAGAGGATTTAGTCAAAAACAATTCAACGTTTGAGTGAAGCTAAACTATCTTCAAGGAGTGCTTATATATTTCCATACATCCAATCCCAAAGGTATCTCCAGAATCTTGCATTTCTTTGTAATAGAAGGCCTATTAAGACACTCGCTTGTGAGGATAGGAAAGCAGACAGCCTAGCAATGTCTCAGAGTTGGTATTCATATTCACTCAATATGGTGGGCTAGAACCTATAATAGTATAAGGAATGTGCACCTCCTCTTGCAAGGAAAGATATTATGTACTCTCAACTCTTGTCTATACTTAGTGCTAATGTTTAGGTGCTATGGAAAAGCATAATGGTGAGTTTAAAGGTTATATTAGAGCCTCCTAATTGTAAAAAATGTGGATCTAAGGAGGCTCAAAGCAAGTGATCAGGACCATAATGGAAAACTAAGGAAATTCCTAATACAAGATAAAGGTTAATCAATGATAATAATTAAGGTAGAAACTCAATAATCTCATTGCATTACAGTTGATCCAAGTACGTCCTTTTATAGCTCTCGTGGAGCTTTCAACTCACAAGATGTGTGTACCCTTGTGCCCACCATGTGGTGTCCATAAATGCTCACACTACATGTGCCTTCTTGCACTTTCCATGTGGTGTCCATAAATGCTCACACTACATGTGCCTTCTTGCACTTTCCATGTGCTACCTTTTTGACCTTTGACTTCACCTTTACAAATGACCATACAAATCAACCTTTATCAATGTACCCTTAGTCTATACTTTTCTAATGTGCATACTTCTTCTCTTGCTCATGTGACTCACTCCCTACCTTCTTTGTGCTCCATGGCACCACATTTCTCATCAACACCCCCACTTGGTGCTATATTTATAGGCTATAGTTCCTTCATCCCCCCTCATTTCTAACTTGGTTGGGTGACTCAGAGGCTCTTTTGGCTTGGTTACTCTCTAGCTCAGAGGTTATGTAGAGATGGTCAGGATAATTTTCACTCCCCCAGGGTGCTACTTTGGCTACTCTTTAGTGGTTGAGTGTTACAACATTTTGGCATCGTGAGGGAATTTTTGCACGCTCATTTGGCCGCTTACACAACGTTTTTACAAAGGTTACAAATGCTTGAAAATTTATTGATGTTGATTTGTTGATGTTCCAAGTGGAAGAAGATACATTTTGTCGATGATAATCCCTTCAATGATGCTATTAGTGAAGATTTTAATGATGATGGTGTTGCCCATTTGATGTGACAGCATGTTTTTGCACACATAGTTTTCATGTCCATGTGAGCACCTTCTTATCCAAGTCTTTTCACACCATTGTTTTTTTTTTAAATCTAAGGGATAACCCATAGGGTTTCTTTTAAAATAAAAAATCTAAGGGATAACCCTTAGGGTTTCTTTTCAAACCACAAAAATGATATTCTATAAGTCAACAAAGTGTTGTTGTAAAATGACACCTTCTTCTACAATGGCGTATTCTTGACCTACTTCTTGTGCTGCTACAGATAGCTTCTTTTCTTCTTTCTCCCCTCTTACTATGTTTTGTATACTTGTGTCTTGCCTTATTTCTTCTGCATCCTACTGCCCTCCACACAAAAGTAACGATGGAAATTGCGTTCTCTTTGTCTTGTTGCTATATGCATTGTGCGATTCTACCCTTTTTTTTAATTTTGTAAGTTCCTGGGTCCAAGTTCTTCGACTAGCTTTTGTGTGCTGATCTTCGCTTGCTTCAATATCTCTCTTACTTTTGGAGATGAGCTCACCCAGAAGCTTGACTAGTTTAGCATGTGGCATGTGCTGAGTATACCTTGTAGTAGCGTGGCTCGGGTAGGCTGATGAGGCCTGAGATACGGGTTAGAAGAAAGAGGCTAGTTGGACTCAATCTTGGCCGTCTTCGACACCTAGTAGGAGGCTGGTGCTGATGTTAAGGGCATGAGTTTTAATAAGGCTGTGAATCCCATTTGGATTAACAACATGATCCTCAATTGAGGAAATTAATAAGTGTCATGCAAAGGCACTATAAAGGTTGTCCATTATGAGATATTGGCCACCTAAGGCCTAGTAAGTAAGTTTTGGGTGCCCAAGTGTGAATAAGGGCCAATTGTATATAAAGCATTTTCTCATATGAAAAGGACACAATCCCCTTTGTGCTATTGAGAGTTCTCCCCTTGTGACTTGAGAGAGAGTGAGGAGTGAGAGCATTCTAGCATTGTGCCTCTTTTCATACTTGTGTACTTATGCTTGTATGAGAGAGTGAGAGAGAGTGTGATTGGTCTATGTGATGGTGTGAGCGACTCCACGGTGACAATGTGGAGGTGGAGCTTGACAAGCGAGCTTGGAGGCCTCAAGGGACTCAAGATCGAAGCATTGGTAAGTACTCCATGACAGTTGTGATCTATTGCTCATCCATTAGGTGAATGTGTAGAGTTCCCCCTTGGAGGTGTGGTAGCCCAAAACATTTTTGGCACCGCTCTGCCGGGGAAATACCTTTGTTTCTTCCATCCTCTTTGAGTAGTATTCATTATTGCCTTTGCATTCTGGTAGTGCATTATGTGGAAAATGAAGGGATAAGGTATGTGTGTGGTAGACAAAAAAGATATGTTGTTGATGTTGTGAATGTTGTGTGGAGTAGTTAAGAAAGGATTCATTGGTTACTTTTGATAATTTTAAAGTTACCATTACTAAAAACACCAATGTAAAGGAGCAGGTTGGGTGTTGTTTTCTTCTTTTTTCAAAAAAATCATAAAAATAAAAAACATAAAGGACCATTGATTGAGCTAGGAACTTGTATTTCATTCCTCAGGAGTGGCACAATCTAATTTTCAATTTTTGGATAAGTATCATGCACCCAAAACCAAAGACTGCCGACGCAGAA
This sequence comes from Cibotium barometz, assembly GCF_041138505.1. Taxonomy (NCBI): domain Eukaryota; kingdom Viridiplantae; phylum Streptophyta; class Polypodiopsida; order Cyatheales; family Cibotiaceae; genus Cibotium; species Cibotium barometz. Next base: position 8,834,975 of record NC_141077.1, on the reverse strand, counting down.
AAATCCACGTGAAAGTGCAAGAAAGTTGTCCACGCCGTGAACCATTTCTCTGCAGTTTCACACCACGAATCGCTCACGTAATCAGTGCGCCAGGATTATCGCTGGAAATCACGAGATTACCTTCCAAAAAATAGAAACCCTTATCTTAACACCTCTGACACGGTGCAATCTGCCAAAATTTTGAGCACGTGAAAGTGTAGTAAACCTCTCACGGTGTGAACCATTTCTGAAGCAGTTCATGGTGTGAAACACTTACTGTTTCACAACGTGAAATAAATCCTACAAATTCACGTGTAGGCCAAACCAACAGATGGACAATACCAAGGCTAAGGAAAGCGAATTTGACTAAAGGAAGGAATTTAGTCCTAAGGAGGAAATTTTTTTGAGCACGTGAAAGTGCAGGAAAACCATTCACGGTGTGAACCATTTCCTACAGTTTCACGACGTGAAACATTCTTTGCTATTTCACGCCTCCTCAACGATAGAATCAAAAATTAAATCAATTTGGGTTGATTAATAGCTTATCAAATTATACATACATGCACTTAAGATCTGGAAAACTCATCGGAGATTATCTTACGCCTCACGATAGTGCATCAAATCACCCAGGAACTTCCTACCAAAGAAGTGTGGAATTAGGACATTCCGCAAGCACACACTTGAGTCTTTTGAGAAACCTGACTACCTACTGCTGAAACCAGTAGTGAAGAATCCATGGAAGAAGGGCTGAGATACGCTAGGTTTGGGAAAGAAGATAAACCACACGCCCCAACCAAGTCCAATGGGATCATTGATATCGCCTGGGGATTTTTTGGTCTCCAAACCAATCATGATGAAGAAGCGCAATCTGCGAGCATGGGTCCGTCAACTAGCACTGGACTCGGTCCAAGACAAGAAGTGTCATTCCAAACGTTGAATTCTAGGCTGTCAAATACTAACACCCCTCGAATTAGATGAGATGTGGAAAGTGCAGCTAGGACGGGTCAAATATTCTTTCCCACCACCGAGGAAGTGGAATTGGACCTCCAACAAAGTGAGGTAGAATGACAACTCTGAGAATTGAGCTTAAGGAAACAAGAGCTTGATACTCGTAGGGCAAGAGCTGAGAGAAAGGAGACAGGAAGTGTTAACCCACTCCAATCACGAGGAAAAGAATCTGAAATTGCTACAGGTAGAAGTGAGGGAGAAATTCCAAACTTGGAACCCATCAATGAGGAATCCATAATGGAGGAAGGGTTACAACCAGAGAAGAAGAGGGTAACCTAGCTAACATGGCTGTAGAAGTAGAAGACCGACTCTATACCAAAAAGGATATTGAGCTAATGATCAATAACCCTACATTCTTACAGACATGGAGCTCTTAATTACACAAAGAGGGGCATAAGCGACTAATGGGGAATCCCACCAAGTTACCACAACTGGACCATTCCATGAACTCGAGATACCTAGAAGAGCCAATACAGGTAGGGGATGAGGTCTAGGAAGGGGGGCCCAGAGGCCTAGAAACGATCCAGCTATGGACCTTAATATGGCCACAAGTGCAGACCTGTTAAATATGGCAGCAGAGATGGCGGGGGATGGTCAAGGAACTAGGCTCTACTCTAGAACCCCGACCTTCCTAGATGAAACCCCATATCATTTCAAAACTTGCTCAAAAGTTCTCTGGGGACGGGGATCCTATCCAACGTGTAGAGATTTTTGAATCCACATGTGAACCTTGCGGACCGATCAGTGATGTGACCATGATACATGCCTTCTCACTGACCTTAGAGGGAAAAGCTCATTAGTGATTCCGAACCCTTAAGCTTGAGGATAAGGTTAACTTCACAAGGTTAAAGAATATTTTTGTGCCCAATTTTGCCCTGTGGCACAATTACATAACATCAAACAAAAGGAAGATGAGTCGATGAGAGACTATGTCTCTCATCTAAAGCACTTAAATTCAAGGCGCAAACTTTGGGAAAGGTTGATAGATGATCAATTGTTGCCTTATTTTTGGAGAGGGGTTAGAGACCATAAAATGCATGATTACCTGGTACTAGCCCGGCTAGTTACTCTTGATGCATGCTGCAAATTGACAGTCAAATATAAAGATAATATGTTAGAATTGCCACAACCCAAAGATGTTAAAACATCTCCAGCAACCACGACTTCGCGTGTCTTGAGTTACCAAGAAATTGGAGCTCAAAGTAAGAAAATCGAAAACATGACTGTGGATGAGCTTAGCAATGCCATACTAGAAAAATTAAAGGTAAGGGAGGGAAGAGAGACACCTGGGCATGGGCATAGCCACCTTTTCCCCCACAGGGAATTGGTGTGGTGCTCTATGTGCAGATTAAATCATACCACCACCAAATGTCCACAGTTAAGGGCAAGGCCATTACTTTAGTGTGCTCACTGTGTAAAATTGGAAAATCATGACACTTCAATGTGTAGATATCCAAGGTTTCAAAATGTGGCACAGCTACCAACAAAAAGAACCCCATTGGTTTTGCCAGCACCACCTATATAGATCACTACCACTGCTGGACAACCCAACTCTTCCTACTTACCTAGGGGGATGTTTCGGGTATAAGACGCTTCGCCCTTGCCACCCACCACCAATTCTACCGCCACAACCACCACAGAAGATCAATCAAGTAATGATTGTTGAAGAGCCATCAAAAGATGTTGACATGGTGTGGGAAATAGAACTTAGTGGGGAATACTACGAGGACATGACTTAGGTTACGCCAGAATCCTATGTCCTATAGAATAACATGCCAGTACTTGTGTTTCAAACCACGGTACAGTGGAAGGGCAAGGAAATAAACTCAAATCTGAGAAGAGGACCTTTACAATGCTATGGCTGTAGTGGGCCACATCGAGTAGCCGAATGCCCAAACAAGAATATGAATCATACACATCAACCACAACAAGTGGCAACCACGCCCAATGACATGCCAGTGCTCACCTGCACTAAATGTGGAATTGATCACTTGATCAAGGGTTGTCCCTACCGAGCAAGTGGCTCTGCTTCTATCGTTAATCAAGCCACCATCCGGACCATTAGTGTACAATCTGGGAAGATCACACCGCTCAATATCCTAACATGAGCTCAGGCTGAAAAGGAAAGAAACCGGGCGGATGCGACTATTTCCAAATCTCCGCAAGAGAAGAGTGAAGAAAGTAGGAAAGGGGGACACATGGGTTACAATCCAAGACGGATCCAAAGAAGATATAATTGATACCGGATTCACCCAATCAAAGGATGAGGGGGGTCAAGGGATCAATCTTGGAGGGTTAGACCACGGAAAGCAAGGAGAACAACCAACAACTCCTAAGGGGGTTGGTGAATATCCCAATGCCGACAAAGAAATAAGAAAGCTCGAAGATGCCAAGGCCTTAGTTGAAGAGTACCAATGACTTCATGACACCAAGCTAAGGAGCCGAGTAAGGGATACCGTCTATCCATGAGATGAACCAACCCGGAATAGGGTATTGAACGTGCCAACCCCAATTCTGGAAGGAATAGAAGAGGACTCCCAGACCAACACAATGTGTAGAATGTTTGATGAAAATGAGTCGGGGGTCTATCCATTCCTTCCCTGTGGAAGAATACAAAACAACTACATGGGAAGAACCCTCCATATCCAAAGAACCCATGGATATAGGAAGCCTGGCTATACTATCCACGCCTGTCTAGATGCCATTGGGGCAATTGTTACGCAATTCACCAACCTTATAGACAGATATAAAAGAATGAGTCAAGGGAAGTTTAAGGCCAGCTGATAATATGCAGGAGACTCTACCACCCTTGGCAAGAAAGAACCTTAAAGCATAAAAAAGAAACTCGAGTCGTTAAGATACCAGTTAACCAACTGGGACGTTACTATGAAAGTGACGACACGAACACTACCATCTCGATTCATCATAATGGATACCAGGCATTGGGGCTATCTTGGATGGTGGGGCAAGGGTTAGCATCATTACCAAACATTGCTGAGAAAACTAGGGGAAGCGTGATCTAAAAAAAGCAGATTTAATCGTTAAAATGGTTGATGGAACATCTTCGAGACCCATTGGGCTCTTGGAGAATGTTAAATTCAGACTTTTTACGTTTCGTTATCGTCATACATTTGTGGTCATGGACTTCCTATGCCAACTTGATACATATGACATAATATTGGGACGACCTTTCATGAGGGAATCCAAATTGGTGCATGATTGGGCCTTGGATCATGTGTATGTATGCAGGGATTCACAAATCTTTAAGATTGATCTAAGAGCATGGAAAGCACACCCCATGGAAGGGAAATTGTTTGGTAATGATTCGGTCACAAAACGGAGCGAACCACATCCTTACAGATATGCCAACCTACTGAGGGGGAAACCAACAATGAGGAGGAAACGAGAACATATGCGTCACTACCTCCTCCAGACTTCTGTGAAAATTGGATGGATGTGTTGGCTACCATTGATGTAATACAACCCAGGGGAACCCAGTATTTGGAATCTGGAACCGTCCCCACCATGACTTCTATCTGCATGGTTAATTGGCAGACACTAGATGAGGAATCAAGAAGGGGGACATCAAGTATAGGAAGTACTATGGCACGAAGCCATACTAGTGCTCAACGCCTCAGATGATGGTGGAGACAGAAACGGTATCTAGCCCGACAAAATGCCATGCTACAAAGCAGACCTACGGATGCCCAATGGTTGAGATACCTTGAGGCTACGAAAGTACATGATGAATTCTCAAAGGACTGGGGTGAGGAGTTGAGTAAAATATCATTGGAAGGGAGTCAAAAAGAGGAAATTGCACTTCAAGAAACCGATGCATCCAAGCTTACAAAAGTAGGGCACCAAAAACGCAACAAGGCCTTAGCAGAGGCAGAGTGTGAGGCCAAGAAGATCATGGGTGGCAGAAGCCAAAAGTGACAATGAGCACACACCAGACTTGCTTTCAGTACCCGACCATTTCAAGAACTATAAAATGGATGATCGGAGAGTGGTCCGACTGACAGCTACTAGGGTAGAAGAGGAGGGGCTGTCGGCATCATACGATGGCCTAGCACAGAAGTCAAGGAGGTTGATATTGCGGGACCAGGGGAAGAAGCACGGCCCGTATACATTACTAAAGATTTGACTCCTGCAGAGGAAGAAGAGCTCATTGTTCTCCTCAAGGAATATAAAGATTGTTTCGCCTCCTGGAATTACAAGGAAATGAAAGGGGTACCGTCGGAGGTGGTACAACATATGATTCCAATCATGAAAGGTTTGAGACCAGGCAAGTAGAAACCATATCAGATGAATCCTAAGTATGCAACAATTATAAAGGAGGTAATTTATAAGCTCATTGCTGCGGACTTTATCTATGAGATCGAACATACGGATTGGTTATCACCAATTGTGATAGTGCCTGAAAAGAATGGGAAGCTAAGAGTATGTGTCAATCTTAAAAAAGTAAATGTAGCCACTCGGAAGAACCATTACCCTATTACCCTATACCAAACATATTTTTGAAAGAGTGGCTAGGAGGGAAGCGTACAGCTTCTTGGATGAGTTTTTCGCGTACAATCAAGTGTCCATAGCACTAAAAGACCAACATAAGATAGCCTTCAACACAATGTGGAGGACATTTGTTTACAAGGTTATGCCGTTTGGTCTCACAAATGCCCTTGCAACCTTTCAACAGTTGATGTGCATAGCTTTTAAGGACTACTTGCAAAAGTGGTTGGAGGTATTCATTGATGATCTATGTGCGCATTCTCGATGGGAAGATCATCTGGCCTCCTTGAGGAAAGTGTTTGAGCGTTGCCGATTATATCGTGTATCACTAAACCCTTTGAAGTGCTGGGTCAAGCATGGTGTGATATTGGGACACATAGTCTCAAAGAATGGTATATCCACTGATGATAGCAAGGTCAAACTGATCTTGAAGCTACCATCGCCTAAAAACTACAAAGAAGTGCAAAGGTTTATGGGTCATGTGGGGTATTATCGTCGACGCTTCATCATTTTTTATGATGAGATAGCCAGACCTTTGTACAAACTTCTCATTGTCTTTAAGTGGATTGAGGAGTGTCAAGAAGCTTATAATCATTCTGAAGCAAGCCTTGGCAAGTGTATTTCATGTACACATCGATGCATCAAATTTTGCTATTAGTTGCGTGCTAACCCAACCTAGTGAGTTCAAATTGGACTATCCAGTTTGCTTTGCTAGTCGCTCGTCAGCCAGAGAGAGAAGGATTGGCCATGTCTACGCCGTCAAGAAATATCAACATTATCTCTTGGCCAACAAATTTATATTTTTTGTAGACCATCAAGCTTTACTATATCTAGTGAATAAACCTTGCACCACGGGAATAATCACCCAGTGGCTACTATTGTTGTTGGAATTCGACTTCACTGTCACAATAAGGAAGGGAACACAGCATGTGTTGGCCGATCATTTGTCCAGAATTCCAAATGGGGAACCAGCAGTGGTGTTGATGATGATCTTCCTGATGCTTGTTTATTCAAGTTAGACATGGTACGTGAGTGGAGCAAAGAGATCTCAGAGTATCTAGCGTGTGGTTTTTCGCAGGACATACCCTTGAACAAAGATGAGATGCGGCAGCTTATCAAGCTTGCGGCACCATATCAATTGATTGCGAGAGAACTATATAGGCTACACAAGGACGATGGAAAAGTGCTTCAAGTTGGACTTTAGTGGCCTACGTTATTCGAGGACACCATAGAGTTTGTCAAAAGATGCGAGGAATGTCAACGTTTCACTATTCCCCCATAACAGAAGGACAAGATGCCGCTAACCCCCATCATCGTAAGGCAACCATTTGAGAAATGGGGGGATAGATTTTGTGGGGCCAATTAGTCCAGCGGCACATCCATCCCAAGCCTAATACATAATCGTGGTGGCCACAGACTATTCCACAAAGTGGGCGAAAGCCAGAGCTTCAAAGAAAGTTGATGCGCGAACAACTGCAAAATTTGTATATGAGCAAATCGTATCAAGGTTCGACTATCCATTAGAATTAGTAAGTGATTGCAGGGCTCACATTTTATTAATGAGGTGATTAATCATTTACTTGCAGGATTCTTAATGGTCAAGCAAAAAGTACCAACAAGATTTTGTGTACCATCTTGACAAAAACATTAGAAGAAAATCGAATAGATTAGGAGCATAAGCTGACAATAGCTCTTTGGGCCTACCGCACATCATTTAAGGTAGCGATTGATATACTCCTTTTCGTCTAGCTTATGGTGTGTTAAAGCGGTTATGCCCATGGAATACCTAGTCCCAAGCTTAAGGATTGCTATACAGGAGCGTCTAACTGAAAATGCATTAGCTGAAAGGCTAATTGACTTGGAAAAACTGGATGAGACCCGGTTGATAGCATCACATGGGCTCATGGTCGAAAAGTTATGCATGAAACACTGGTTTGATAAAAACCTTAAGCAAAAAGAACTAAAAACGGGGGACCTTGTCCTCGTGTATGGTGTGGGAAATGCCAGGAAAAAGAAACTTAAATACCGAGGCCTGGGACCATTCCGAGTATCAAAAATCACACCATAGGGGTCTGTCCAAATAGAAACGATTGACAACATCCAAATGGATGGCTATGTCAATGGAAGTAAACTGAAAAAAATATTTTGGACCATTGACCCAAGAGATGCTCTTGCAGGAACACCTCTTAAAAAATAATAGAAACAGCTTGCAAAAAAAAAAATCCAGCAAGCACAAGAGGAAGCTAAGGCTAGAGGCAAGTCAAAGATAAAATGCATAAAGGCCTGATACATGTCAACATGGCATCCATAACCCTTGTGGACGAAGGGGATCTAAACATTGAGCCAGCATGACTCAAGTTGGGACTCACAATAGCTAAGGGCATTGCAACAAGTATTGCATTAATAGATACAGGGTCCATTGATCTCATATGATACTTGGGTAGCCTTAGGAAAACCACACCTTGAACCCATGGATACTCAAGTTTGTAGTGTGCACCTAGCAACCACAAAGGCCGAGGGGTATTTAAATGTTAATATTTCCATCAGTAATAATTCCTTGGTCGGGAAGGTGTTTGTGATGCCTACAAGTACAATGGAGGAAGAGATGATCCTAGATTTGTGCAACAAGTGCAATATCCAATGGCAAGAAAGAACAACATCGTTGAGCATAGGTGAGAAGGTCATGTCCATACCATTATGGAACTCGGCAAATCAAGGGAAACAAATCACTGCAGAGGCAACACCTTAGAAAACAGAATCTGCACCCATTATGCTAAATTTGCCTACACAATACCCAACATACAAGGGTACACAAAAATGGGTGCTTAAGAATCAACTTAAGGATCAACCAAAGAGGAAGGACACAATAAGTAATGAAAAGAATAAGGGGAAAACACAATTCAAAAGTCAGCCATTGCCAACACCTATCAAGTGGCAGAACTCCAAGCACTGGGGCAGAGGCCTCATGACTATCGTTCATCACCAGCAATGGGTCCGAAAGGACCTATTGCGAGCACAAGGCTACTATCAAGGAAATACAGTAGCATGGGTACCCAAACCCAAGTCCATGGCCAAAACCACAAAAGGTTCGAATCAATATACAAAGAGATGTGATGGCTTACAACATCAACTCCCCAATCGAACCAGCACCACACACTTGCTTTTGTGTGGAGGAGAAAGAAAATTCAGCCAACTAAATTGAGAATGACCACACGGACACAACAATACCTACTTTGAAAATAGAATTGAGCATGAAATGTGAAGATAGAAGCAAAGAGGTTCCAAATGGAAACCATCCACAACCAGACACAGTAACAAAATTGTTTAGTTGGGTGGAAGAAATAATAAGGAGCTCACACATAGAGCTAAAAAGGCTGCATCAGCAAATGCCCAAAAGTATCCAGGTGAACCCTTGGTTTTCATGGTGATATCAAAGGGACAAGGTAAGTAATGCATCATCATATGCATGTGTGAGTGTTTGAGCACAGTAAGAAAAAAATTCGATCTTACACACTCCACGTGAAACTGCAGAAAAATGGTTCACGTCGTGAACCACACTACAGTCATTCACGTCGTGAACCATTTATTAATGTTTCATGCCATGAAGAAGTTTGAAGAGTTTCACGACGTGAAATGGTAGAAACTTTGACAGCCAATTATGAAATGACACGTGGCTTCTTTCATTAATAGCAGCTGCTCTGTCCGACGGCGGCTATGTTATAAAATCAAATTTTCTTCTTTTTTTCTTCGTCACTTGCATCGTGTGAGAGCCGTGCTCGTTAGCCAATTCCGATTATCAAGCATCTTCGTGCCTACATTCAACCGCCCTTCAACTGCATACCCAAGCCCTTCGAGATGGAAGCTTACCCCTTTTTTCTTTTTCTTTGCTTTCCTTTTTTCTCTTTTTTCTATGATCTTATCAATTGGTTGTGTGTGTCCAAACATGTCTACTTGCGTTGAAATCAGTCGATTGAATGAATGAATACATGTCTACTTGCGTTGAAATCAGTCGATTGAATGAATGAATACATGTCATCTTGTGTTGAAGATATATCACTTGTATGCAATCAATACATGTCGTTTTTCAATATATGTAAAACTCCATCCTAAACATGTGCACACACCATTATAAATTCATGACTGCACATTCACGTCATTGTGTTTCACGTCTTTCTTTTTCACGCCACAGAGTTTTACGTCTGTACATTCACGTCATGGTGTTTCACGTCATGATGTTTCACATGCACATTCATGTCATTATGTTTCACGTCTGCACATTCACGTCATGGTGTTTCACATCTTACTGTTTCACGTCATGCACATTCACGTCATTGTGTTTCACATCTTTCTGTTTCATGCCACAGAGTTTCACGTCTGCACATTCACGTCATGGTGTTTCACATCTTTCTGTTTCATGCCACAGAGTTTCACGTCTGCACATTCACGTCATGGTATTTCACGTGGTTGTGTTTCACGCCACAGAGTTTCACATCTGCACTGTTTCATGTGGTTATGTTTCACATCTTGCTGTTTCGTGACATGCACATTCATGTCATCGTGTTTCACGTCTGTCTATTTCACGCCACAGAGTTTCATGTATGCACATTCACGTTTCACGTCTTTCTGTTTCATGACATGATGATTCACGTCATGCACATTCACGTCATGGTGTTTCACGTCTGCACATTCACGTCATGGTGTTTCACGACATACACATTCACGTCATGGTGTTTCACGTCTTTCTATTTCACACCACAAAGTTTCACGTCTACATATTCACTCACGGGGATAGGTTTCACGTCATTTTTACGCTTAGTAACTAATCACTAGCATACCAACACACTAGCATTCTCTTCATCCACACTAGACTAAATTACTAACCCACAAAAAAAAATAAAAAAAAGTAACTACCCACCAGTCATTCGACTGATTGTATATGCTGATACAGATGTCAGTCTCCAAATCCGAAGCCCGCTCGAGCAACCATCCACCATGCAAGCAAGTAGTGCTACGAGGTCCCCAACTAGCCACCACCGATAACAAGGATCAAGCAAGCTCAAGACAAATTTCTTGGGCCCTTATGCCCAATCATTTCAGGGCACCCTTGTCAGGAAAGAAATCATCACACCCCACGGGAAGGTGACTCTCCAATGCCACAGCCCAGAATGTCTCCACTTGCTAGAAGATACGGAAGTCAAGGCAAAACTTGACAAAGTAGGTCTCGATAGAATGGTGGAGGTACTGCCCCGCGTAGTCAACACAGACCTCTACGCCGAATACCTGAAGACATACGACAAGCAAACAAAGAGAGGAAAGATTACAAAGGCTGATGGCACCACAGAACAACTCCTCATAGAGGACTTAATCATAGATGCCTTACAACTCCCCCAGCTGCAGTGAAAGCCAACAAGCACAACATTGATATACGATGCCTATAAATGATATGCTCAAGAAAGATTCTTACAATTCAAATGGAGCAGAATACGATAATATTAAAGATGAAGCTACAGAGAAGGCATGCATAGCGATGTCCCTCCCGATGCAAATAAAGCTTGTAGACAGGTACAACTGAGTGGGTTTAAACAAGATCGCAAAAGCTTATGAGAAAAAAGAAGAGGACTGGGCTTTCTATATGTATAAAGAGATGGAAAATTACTTGAAGGCCCATCAATCAAAGATCAGCAATCCATACCTCCTCACACAGGTACTTAATCATGTAGCAAAGAGGCCTCTGAAAGATCCTGAACCAGAAGAGCACATACAGTTAGCACTCATACCCAACCAACCTACAGAAGCTACTGGCAAGTTAGAAGAGGGGCAGGCAGTATTAATGGATACACAGGATCTCATCAAGAAAATCAGAAAAGACCGCAAAAAGAAAACAGATAAAAGGATGAAAGGAATACTTGTTGATGTAGCAACATAATCACAACAACTGGAAGCAGTGGTGGCAATAGAAATATGCACATACCAAGAGGCCCTTCAAGAAAAGATACTTGGCCCTACTATGCAGGAACCACAGCAACAGCTCACCCCTCCAGCAAGCCCCGCATAGCTTATTTTTAAAAACCTCTCTCCTCTCAAGGATTCAAGCCTAGCGGATACACCAACAAAGGCAACTGAGGAACAAACACTAAGGAACCAAGCTGCGGAGGGATGACTAGTAGAAGAAGCAGCAATCATAGTACAAGAACTAGAGGCTCCCCAGAGTCAAGTAAGAGACAACGAACGCCAGAACCTTCAAGTCCAATCAAAAGGAGAAATTTGGAAGAGAAAGGGCAACTACCCCAGCTAACCTCCTTCCAGAACATGGATTCTCAACATTTCATCCAAGAAACCATGGAAGGCCTGAAAGCTCTCCTTTACGATCCACTCAAGGAACTTGAAGCTGAGTCCAGTATAAACTGGGAACAAGAGCAAAAGGTATGGCATTGCCACCTATTAACAACACACATGTTACATGACAGGAACGCTGCCCTCTAGAAGCAGGTGAAAGATGCAAATACACAAGTGCAAAAAGTAAAGGCAACCCTTGAAGCAGCAAAGTCAACTCACAGGGAGGTTATCCTAAAGAGTTTAAAGGCTGCAGAGAAACAAGAACAGAGGTACAATTCCTTGGAAAGTAATAACCTCATCTTGAGCTAGACAATTGTACAGAAGATCAACAACGAAAATGTTGACTTAAACGCAAAGCTGGAGCAAACAAAAGATCAACTTCAAAAAGAGATCGCCCACACACAGAACCTCATAACTTTGCATGCCCGACAAATCAAGGAGTGCCAAGACAGTGAAAAGGCTAATGAAGATGTGCTTCACCACAACAACAAATTGAGCAACTAACAGCCCAACTCAAGGCAAAGCAAGAAAGAGTGCACAATCTGCAAGAAAGAGAACAAGTGAACAAAGCACATGCATTAAATATCAAGGCCCTCAAAACAAAACCATCAGTGCAAACCAGGCAGAGGTGCAAAAGAATGATTTGGAGCATCAAGAGGCCATATCACAGTTTACAGTGTAACTACAGGACACTCAACAATTGGCGACACAAAGACTCAATCAAATTACTAAAGCACAACAAAGAGAAGCCACTGCCCGGCGAGCACAAGAAGATGCAACAAGGAGATTTGAAGAGATGGATGTGGAAAGAATGATGCAAGAAATGACTGTCTCCAACCACCTCAGCAATGCCGACTCTCGCCTGCATGATTTGGCACGTCAGCTCACGGCACAAGAAAGGAGTCAACGCCCAAAGTCGACAGATGATCTACGTATCCTCCTTGAGAGCGCCTCGGAGTTGGGCCAACTGCTAGCAACTCCTCGGGCCCCTCCTTACACTCTTACTTTGTTTTTATCTACACTAACACTCTCATTACTTCAATATGATATAAACTTAGCTGAAGATATAGGCCTAGGTGAATTGACACTAATTAAACAAAATATTGAATGTGATGCTGACTCAACAATCATCACGAGCATTTCGAGGAGCGACCTTATATTAACTAACCTTCAGGACATCTTCTTCTACCCCTTGCATCCTATAGTGCTAAACCTCCGTAGTTGGTGTCGCGTGCTCCAAAATTCAGAAATCCTAGACAACAATATCGAAAAACTCCATCTATTTGTTCCAAATGGCATACCAGAGATGCCAGCCAACTACGAGGTGGTTGGTTGTAAATACTTATCAATGGGTAGTTAGTCATGGGTGGTTGGAAGTGTACAATACTCACTAACATTTGAATCTCTGTGAGTCTACATTATATCACCCTGTCGGCATCTTAAACTCTATACTAATACCTACAAGCATTTAGAAGCTATGCTCACCAATGTAAGATATAATTTTGATGCCACTCACATAAACTACCCTGATATTGGATAATGAAGAAATTCCTAAAATACAAAACTTTTTTAAAGCCCATAACCTAGCCACCCACCCCCTAGCACTAGTCAAGGTCAAGAAGAAGGTCCCTCTTCAGTTTTAAAATCAACTTACCCTGTATATTCTAATATAGCCAGTAAGCTTCTCAATCCCTATCCTAGCACGCCACCTACTAACTCCTCCCAAGCTGACTATATTTACTCTTCTTTCTCTCCTCGAGAGTTAGATTTTCCCACTAACACTCTTGGCCCCAATAAGGAGGTACTGGCACCTAACCCATCTCCACCACGGCAACCTCAAGAGGTACACGATCTCACTCCACATGATAATATTGCCCCTTTCACTGAAAATAATGTCTTGGATTCTTTGATAGCTGCAGAGTACGAGGAATTTATTCGAGCAAGCAATCCGCTTTTAAAGCCAAAAACTCATGTTCAAAGTTCTCATGCAAATTGCTCCATTCGACCCTACCCACTTCCAGATCTTGCCAAAAGCATACTCTTCGGTCACACCAACAAGGCAACATTATGTACCATACCCTCTCCGTGCCCCACGTCCTGACTTAGAAGAATTACTTCCTTTGGCTGGAGAGGATACGTTGTGGACAAATGTTTCAAAACACACAAGGCTTGCCAACCCTCATTTAGCTGACTTGCTGGAAATTCGCATCGTTTCGCATTCATGAGATCAGTACTTATAGAAGATGGAGAAAGATACATCCTGTGCACACGAGAGGTGGTTATGCCACCATCATCACTAATAAAGAACAGACACAACTCACACATTTTGGAATCCAGCCTACATGGAGAAAGGAGTTTCTGTAGTTCCAGAATACAGCAAAGTATACATGAGCGCACCACCAACAATGAGAGTAGATCCATTGTACATCCCTTATCAAGAGAAGGTGGACACCGCTGGAATCCCAAGAGGCCAAAATAGGGACTCCCATGTTTGTTATAACTTCTCTATCTTAGCAACATTTGGCCATATTCAAGAACAAAGACAACAAATGCTAACATGGATCAGAGCATGGCGAAGGATACCCGATCTGACCATTGTGGCAAGTGTCAGGTTTATAAAATTGTTGGTGGGACTAATAGACCAACCAAAAGAAACCTATGATGGCTTTGAAGCACAACACCTAAAGTTTGATATGAATCAAGGGCCTTCAGACAGAGGAATGATGTTGTACTACCAAATTACGATGTTTTCCAGCCTACATGCACGTTACATTTGAAGACATGGTAGACACTGGATTTTGGAAGTCACACTCAACATTCCGTCACTCACACTCTTCGAAAGCTCCAGTCCAGAGATGAAATTTTTACCGACATGAGTTTGGTGACCAGGTCTTCCAACCTCGGTAAACAGGTTCTGAGGACAGAACCTACATCAGGAAGGGGGGAATGTTAATCCCATTTGGATTTACAACATGATCCTCAATTGAGGACATTAATAAGTGTCATGCAAAGGCACTATAAAGGTTGTACATTATGAGATATTGGCCACCCAAGGCCTAGTAAGTTTTGGGTGCCCAAGTGTGAATAAGGGCCAATTGTATATAAGGCATTTTTTCATAATGAAAAGGACACAATCCCCTTTGTGCTATTGAGAGCTCTCCCCTTGTGACTTGAGAGAGAGTGAGGAGTGAGAGCATTCTAGCATTGTGCCTCTTTTCATACTTGTGTACTTATGCTTGTATGAGAGAGTGAGAGAGAGTGTGATTGGTCTATGTGATGGTGAAAGATTAATTGATGTGACTTCCTAGAAAAGCGACATGTGGCTATGGGCCATTATATGAAGCATCCTGAGGGATCCTAGCATACGTTGTTACCAGTGCATTGGTGTGGCAAAAAGGCATGTGATTTTTTGTCATGTGGGTTCATCCTGTGAGTGAGGCTCATGTGGGCATGCCAAATTTTGAGGTTGTGACCCTTCTTGGTAAGGGCGCAAGGGTGTGCTCCCAGTATAACTAAGTGATGTAGCAACAAAGTGGCCTGATGGACATACTGTGATCCCTAAGTCAAGCCTAGCTAGTGGAAGGGAGATTGATGGTGCGAGCCACACCTAACAAAGGTCGATAGAGTGAGCCACTCATTGAATGGTCGATGTGTGAAACCAAACCTAAAATTTACCGATAGAGTGAGCCCCTCTTTGAATGGTCAACAGAGTGAGCCACTCTTTGGATGATCGATGGTGTGAACCACACCTAAAAATGGTCCTTATAATCTTATGAAACCAGTATTTGTATTTAGTTCCTTGTTGATATGCCCATTTTTAGTCTAAAATTGGATAATGCAGTCCTTGAAAGGCTAGCAACATTGGCCATGAATTTAGATTCTAAAATAACTGACTCAGATGTTGGACCAATAGTAACTAGTCTCATGACCTAAATGAATCGGTTTGATGTATAATGGGACCTAAAGCAATTGGTCCAAAGCATACTATGTTGGTGTAAGGAATTGATATGGAATTTTGGTAAAGTTGAATCGGTTAGTAATTGGAAATAATTTAATGTTTAGCTGGTGTGTTCTTTTTCAGTATATGCATGTAAATATATAAATCGTGCCGATTAGAGGGCATTGGAGCGATTTCCCTTATACCTAGGCACAAACCCCCAAATCTAAAAAAAAGACACACCAAATTTCTCCGTCTAAGTGGTTGGTGGATTGGCTAACCCCTAGGACTTGAGAGAGTTAAGCTTAGATGTTGGATCCGGTAAACTCTAGAGGAAACCTTTTGTTGTTGGGAAAGCATTTTCTCAATGATCCACCCTTGTGATGTTTTTTGCAGGTGATGGATGTGCTGTAAGGGCCCCTTTATAAGGAGTAGCCATTGTGGTGAGAGCACTTGGGCACCCAACAACTGTTCCCAATTTAGACACTAGATGGTGGCCAAGTGTGGCCAGATGGTTAGGAGACAGCTTATATAGAGTAAGCACTCTGCCAAGTAGGATGCATGCTTGTGCAGGCTTTGTGATCGCATTAGTAACTACTGGATAGTAAACTAAGGACGTGCTTTTCTCAAGTTGTGGGGCCCATTTGAGGGTTTAGAGGGTGTTAGATGGCTGTGGGAGCTGACATAGTCCCTAAAGATTGTGTTATAGTCTAATATGGTCCTAGTTAAATGATGTGACCAATTCATCATTTTGGAGGCTGACATAGCCAACCTACGTCCATGTTGATCTTGGGTACTATATATAGAATACTTTGGTAGCCTTAGTTCATCATCGAGTTTATTGTGTTCAAGCACTCTTGTAAGCAAGATATCCTTCATCCAAAGTCTATCTAGATCGCCGTCTTACCTAGAGCACATCGGTGGGCGGACACTCAGTTTTTATAATCAAGTTTTTATAACCAATAATATTATTCTCTCCACTTCTTTCTACAATTCAGTGCTTTGTATTATGTTTATCCAACTTTTTATATTATGAATTTTTATATGTTATCAAAGGATAGGCTCTAGGCAAAGCTTATTTTTGGCAGTTTGCTTTGAAAGAAGATTTGGAGAGATGGCCCAACCTGTAAATAGCACAACCACACTCTACCTTTTGGTGGTGATGAAGAGTTAAATGGGACAAATTACACTCTTTGGAAGTTCAAGATTAGGTCCGTTGTTGATTCATATGAGTTGTGGGAAACCGCAAAAAAGGTTTATGCAAAGACAAGTCCTACTCTAGATCGAGTAGATCCACTATAAACCATATTGCTAAATCCTATTCTCGCTTTGGCGTGGAGGCGAAGGAATGCAGATACACTATATGCCATCATCATTGATTCAATGATGACCCTGACAACTTCTAAAGCATAGAAAGTTCTAAAGAACTAGTATGAGACAAGGAATCACCAGAAGGATTCAAAACCTTGAGAATCAGCTTACAATAGAAAGGCATTATAATGGAGAAGTAGGAGAGTAGTTTATATCGCAAATAAAGAAACTATAAGATCAAATGATGATGGTGGGATCATTACGAAGTATGACAGTTTGGTGACCTCACTAAACGCGCAGGTGCATAACCCGTCTCTTACTTTTGAGGTGTTTGATGCAATGTTGGTGGAGGAGGAGTTGCATTTCAAATCCAAATAGTAGTGACGCAGAATTCTCTATAAATGCAAAGAAAGGCAAGGGAAGGGCCCCAATAATCCTAATGCCTATTAAAGAATAAAAAATCTAAGGCAAAGTGTTCTACTACGACAAGCCTGGTCACGTGGTCAAAACATGTAAACTGAAGGAAGTAGATGAGAAGAATGGAAGTTTGAAGACTTGGAAGGACACTAAAGTGGAATTGGAGCTATTTGTGACAATAGAAGAAATTTATGCAAAAACAGAACATTCCTCATCATATGATGATTCATGGATCATCGACAATGGAGCATCCCAACATATGACTAGTCAAAAAGGTTAGTACCTCCCTCAAGCCTATGGGGGAGTGCATCCTAGTAGCGGTTAGGAACAATGCCAAATGTTCAACCATAAGCTAACGTATCATTTCTTGCTTCTAGCAATGGTGACACTAAGAACTTGTCTCATGTCCTTTATGTTCTAAACATCAAGGAGAATCTATTGTCTATTTTGCAGCCATAGTTGACCAATGACTTGAAGGTTCTCTTTAATAAGGTTAGTGCAATCCTTATAGATGCCAATGCTACAATGTCGTTGGGAAAGGAATCTAACACAAACAACTTGTACAAGGTGTCAAATTTTACAGCCCGAGCTGATGTGTGGACAAGCAAGCTATAACATGAGAGATTTGAGCACTTAAGCTTTGTATTCTTAAAAGAGATGCAAAGGTCTGGGATTGTGGCACTTCTACTAGCATTTTGAGATGTCAGATGTGTGTGAAGCTTGTATGATGGGCTGCAAGTAACATCAACATGCATTTCCACAGGAAATCAAGAATCGTGTGAAGAGACTTCTCTAGAGCTTACCCATGCATATCTCTGTGATTAATGTCAACCATTGTATTGGTTGATTCTTCCTACTTCTTACTAATTGATGACTTTAGTGGTAAAATGTCAACCTGTGCATTGGGTGGTTCTTTCTACTTCTATTGATGATCGATGACTTTAGTATAAAGATGTGGGTATATTTTATTTGGGATAAGGCTAAAGCTTTTAGAAAGTTTAAAATATGGCATAACTTGATAAGAATGAGATAAAAAAGAGACTCAAGAAGTTTTGAACAGACGAGGAGGAAAATTCACATCAAGTGAGTTTAATGTCTACTGCAAGGAGCATGGGATCAAGAGAGATTTGACATTTGCTCATACTCCACAAGAATCGTGTTGCAGAGCACAAGAATCAGAGTGGTGGAGATGGCATGGAGGATGCTCAAATGTAAAGGATTATAAAATTCTTTTTGGACCTAAGGTAGGTAACATTGTAATGCATATTAGGAAGGAAAAATAGGCATATTATACAAGTGGCACGTGCCTTGATGTCTGAAAAGAAAAAGCTAGATTATTTTTGGGTAGAAGCAGTAGTAACTACTCTTTACATTATGAACAGGATCCCTTGATGAAATCCATTATATGAGGTGTGAGAAGTTGCACAAGAGAGCTATGGTGGATGGAATGTGAGGTAAGGCATAGTTTAGGGCATAGTGTTAACCTAATCACAGATTTTAAGAATGAGATCAACACTAATCAAGAGCTCACATATTTCATTATTAGAAATAATCTTGTTACATCCATATGTAGCTCTCATAGAGCTCTCGTCCACATGTTATGTGTACACTTATGCCATCCATGTGTTCATAAATGCTCTCATGGCTTGTGCACCCTTGCACCTTCCATGTGCCTACTTTTTGGACCATTGATCACCTTTTACATTCATCGATTCGCCTCCCTAAATAACCTTAGCTTGCATCCATTCCAATTTCATAACATCCTAATCTTCTTCTACCTTATTCCCACATACATGTGCCCCATACATGACATGACAGGCACCATATTTCAACAGCCCCCAATTGGGTCTCATCCCAAGAAGGTAATGTGACATATATAAACATAACATTTGCACCCCCTTAATGAACACACACACATCACTTAGCCTACATCATCGGTGGCTAGAGGCGATTACATCAACATGACATAACATCGTGGACATGAACATAAACATCATCACATCCACACACATATGGACACATCTTGCCAAGGGTTGCCCAATCCCAAGGTTGACATAGACATTAACATAGACATAAGACATAACATAAAACATGATCTCATACATCATTACACCTAGAAAAGGGTTCTTGTGGAGAATCCTCATGAGTTGCTTCTACCATCAAGTTGCTTTGTTACTTCTCCTTCAACCAGCAATTCTTCTCAAGGTGGCCTACCTTGCCACATGCATCACATACAAGCATGGGCTTGTTTCGAGCGACATTGGGCGATTACATGCCCCATCCTTCCAGAATGGTTACATTTGACATTGGATTTATTAAAAAAAGCAGTCTCCCTATTGTTTCTTGAGATTTATTGTGTATTTTTTAGTTTCTTATCTTCTTCAAACAAGGAGGATTCAACACCTTCAAGAGTAAGATTTGGAAGAATAGTAAGAGTTGGTATACCACCGAAGAAAACTCTTGAGGCATGCTTTTTTATTAAGACCCCATTTGCATCTTTCTCGTCCACAGGTGCCTTGATACTTGAAAGTTGCATAATAATGCTCTTCATCTTACCTACATGCTCCACAAACGAGCCTTTGAACTCCATATCAAGCCCATAGAAGTCTATTTTTAGATTTGTTTCTGAATTTTTTACCCTAGCTCCAAATACTTTCTCTAGCTCATCCAGGCTTCTATGTGGGCTCCGATCCCACACTTTGATGTGGCTAGACTGATTCTCCAAGCACATATAGTCCACAATTAATTATGGACTTTTCTATGAGGCTAGCACAGAGATACAGCTACATAGGTGCATAGATGCTGATTTGGGTTGTGGTAGTGTCATAGACATGAGATCTACTAACATCTACCATAGTGGTTTTATGTTTTCTTTTGGGAGTGCTAATATGATTTGGAGCAGCAAGAAACAACCAACAGTTGCCTTGTAAAGTACAGAGGCAGAGTACATGGTTGTTGCTATAGTAGGTAGCTTGGTTTTAGAAGCTACTTGGTGATATGGGTGAGCCCGTGGGGTGGATAGGGTAGTTGTCATTTATTATGGCAGCATGAGTAGCATATCGTTAGCATAGTAACCCATTATACCATGCTAGGACAAAGCACATTAAGGAACATTATCACTTTGTGAGGGAGAAGGTTAAAGAGTAGGTGATGAAGATTTGGTATATGTTAGCACAAAGGAATAGGTGGTTGACATATTCATAAAAGCATCGGGCAATAGAGAAGTTTCATAGGTTTAGGAGCTTACTTGGAGTGTCGTGTGTGGAGTTAAGCTCAAAGGGGAGTGTTGAGATATCAACCTCAACTAGGACATTGATGACCCACCTATGTAATAGCCTCCACACTTATGCCACTAGCATGGTTGACATGTGGCAAGTCAACGACAAAGCTATATGATAACCATATTTGGATTACTAGAGTATAGCATAGTTATAATGCTAGCTCATATATTCGAGTTCACACTATGAACTAACAATTGTATGTTACAGTGGAGAGTACTTTCCCTTATAGTATGTACTCTTATCTCTTTATGTTAATGTTTATAGAGAAGAGAAGAAGATAGATAAAATTCAACCAACCATCTCTCTCTTATGTCTTGCTCTCTCGTGTATGTGTGTTTGCTTACAAGGAACTCAAGCTCTCCCTCTTCCCCGCATTCTCTTTATCTCTCGAGGCTGATTTGAGAAATTGCTAAGGACACCAACTGCAAAGATGATGTCAAGCTGTGTATTGCATAGGAAGATGAAACTCCCCGTGAACTTCCTGTACTGCTTCATATCCACAAGCGGAGAAGCATCTTCAAATGAAAGCTAGACACCAACCTCCATGGGTGTAGCCAATTGGCTTGCACTCAGCTCTGCCAAATGCCTTTATAATTTCTCCTGCATACTTTTGCTCAAAAATGTTGATTTTATCTGACTCTTGCCAGGCCTCTATCCCCCCACTAAAAATTTGCATAAGCCCAAGATCTATCATGTCAAACTCTAAACTCAACATCTATTTTTGTTAGATCTTCTCTTCATTGTTCCCCTTTATAATGAGATCATCTACATGTAGGACAATGATCATATACCTACCTTTCTTATAGAAAATATACAAATTTGTATGTGACGAGCATTTAGAGAGACCAATACTTACATTTAGATGTACCTACATCTATCCCTATCGTCGGTACCATGCTTGAGGGGCCTGGACAAACTATGAATGAGTTCATTAATAAAAATAGATGCATGACATACAAGGCCATAGAGAAACTATGCATCACCATATGGAATTGTAAGGATGCACTTTGGTCAATCTCATATCACTTCAATAAGACATACAATGATAGATATGGAAATGCAAGGACACATTTCAACAAGATATATAGTGATAGATATGTTATATGTATTATACGGAGACATACTAGAGCCCAAAGAGAGGTTACCTAATGGTATAAGGCTACCTTGGGAATCAATATATAGTCCAAAACTCAAGTATTTGGAATAGTTACATGGTTCTGGTGGAGTGGCCGTGCTTTTTTAATCATGCATGATTAGTATTATTTTAAAAAATGAGCATGCCAGGTTTGTGTGGGTTTGTATTAAGTGAGGTAATTCTTCCCATCGTACACATTGATTTATATTATTTTCCTCTCAAGAGCAATCTTTGTACTCCAAATAGACGGTAACAAACAATGGTCACCTTAGCATGCACTTTTCTAAGCACATGGAGTAATATTCTTGATAAGGTGATATTTTTTTGTTAGGAGGCTTTGATGTGCAAGGACATAAAAGATGAAAGAAGGTTTAGATGCAAGGACATAAAAGATGTAAGCTAAAATTTTAGATTTTGAGAAATAAATACTTCTAAAGATAATTATGCTACATAAACTTTTGATATCAAGCTTACATTATTAGTAAATAGGGATGCCTTGGATTTTGAGATATACATACTTCTAAAGATAATTATGCCACATAAACTTTTGATATCAAGCTTACATTATTAGTAAATAGGTATGCCTTAGTCTCACCAAGTAAGTACGAGACATTACTTGATATGGAAAAAATTTCAAGGCTTATTAGTATATTATGGAAATCTTAGGTGGTTATAGTTAATGGGGCCTATTACAAACCACATGGAGGTAGATAAAGTGTAGAAACTTTCTCGTTGGGTCTCTTGCTTTGGTTACAAAGGTCCATAATTTTCAAATTTCAATCCCCAGACCCAATAGATGCGAGGCTCTATTTCAATTTACTTTGATATTATCACAATGAAAAGAACTAGAAATAAGACATAATTAAAAAAATCTTAAAGTACCCTCTAATTCTCAACAATTACGCTCACATTTTACACGTCTAATATTCACAACTTTGAAATTTTAATAAAGAATAAAAAGATTTGCTTCACAAACTTAAAATATCATAAAGCTTTACACATGATGCATAAGACAAATACTCCCAATAAATATTCATATTGGATTCATACATCAATGGAAAATATATATCTTGCGGCACCATACCACCCCCGATCTCCAGTAGGTTCCATAGTCCCCATCACCCTTGAGCTTATAATCACCCAACCGCCCCTGAGCTCTAGTAGGTCTCGCAATCCATACTAGGTCTCTCATCATGGTGGTAACTTGTCTCATGATCCCGTGGGACCTCAGGTTACACCATCCCCTTAGAGATGTGTAACTTGAACTTCTACTATAGAAGTCATACATGTACCATAGTGCCACTAGGTTAGCCCCACTACAGAGGTGATGGGAGACTTGGTAAGCTCAACTCTCGTGTCAAGTTTCCCTAAAAACTAGACATCTACCATAAGAGGGTCCATCTACACCCACAATGAGGCTTAACCCCCATAAAGTCCTCAAAGTTCACTTATTATTACGTATAAAGTAGTACAAAGCTTCATGTCATGTTATTACCAAAATACATAATCTAAGAATGAATCAACTCTTTGAGTAATGCAAACTCTTTATTCTATGACCATCGTATTAAAACAAGGCTTATGATCTGGTCTAACCAACCCCATGGATCTTCCCAACAATGTACTGCATGGTTCCTTCTTTTTGGATGAACTTTCACTTCCTTATTTCAAAATTTTGGAGAATCCCCCCTAAGGTCTTGACAGAGGCCATAAGAATAAGAGGGTTCCCCAGTGCTTTGATCCATTAAGAGAATTTGTTCTTATAGCACTTGGAACCATGAATCTCTCTATCATATAGGTAAGATGGCATGGGTTTCCACCTTGTTATAATAGCTAAAGGTTGGCCCCCTTTGCCTTGGTTATTGGACTTGGAGCCCCTTCTTCTTGAAATTCCCAAGTGATGGATGCAACCAATTCAATGGTGCACCCAAACTTTTGCAGAAATATTCCCAAAAAGTATTCAACACATTCTCCCAAGGAAAACCCAAAAATTCCCACTACAAGGACCATGATTCCACTACCTTAAATAAGTGACAAAATAAATTGAGCTCTAGTTACTTTCACCATCCTCCTTTGCCAACATGTGAGTTCACTCACCTTTAATTTTGTGAGGTCACCATCCATTAGCATGCAGACCTTAGAGATAAATCCAATCTTTTAAACTTTGTCCAATACAAGAGAAGGTTCACACGGTTACCTTTTCTTGGCTACCATTTCCATATACGAGTTTCAAGTTTCCTGGCTACCATTTCCACATGCCTTTTCTTGGCTACCATTTTCACAAACCTTTCTTGGCTACCTTTACCATGTATAAGTTTCAATTTTAAATATATGAGGCTGGCTAGTTCTAACACCCTTGGGCATATAATCCATCAACAAAATTCCAAAAATTAAATACCTCATTTTTAAGCCAAATTTTACACTTGTAAATTACTTAATTCATATGTACCCAAACTCAAGTTCTTATTACAAAAGGATAATTAACTATATATCACTCCTACTTATCCTTTGAAAAGCTTCCATTATCCTTTATTTCCCAATTCTAGCTTACCAATTATCACATTGGACATAATCTAGAGTTGTTCCACATTCTTATTTGAGATTGAACCACTACCCAGTTTGAATGTTGACACTAACCAAATCACCTAATCTCTTCACAAGCTTGCCTAACTTTCCTTTCCTTACAATGTTAAATCAATCAACTAAGAAACCTTTCAATAGGCTTCCCTTTGAAGAATGGTCTAAATACGAGTGTAAGATGATGCATATGTTACAATAAATAAGGAAATTCACTAGGGACATCCTTGTGCACGTTAAATGAAATTAATATGTAAATGCTTGATATGACACAAGAAGGGTGAATTTCTAGAAGCCAATGAATAGGAAATGCTTAGAAATTTGTATAGTAATTAGTAGATGAATTTTTAAATAAGTTTTCTATAGCAAAAATTAGCATGTTTCCTTACCAATTAATTATTTCTCATGGTTATAAGACCTTAGCACATATCTTAGCAAAGCTATCAAGGTTGTTTGCAATGGCTTTCCTAAATAATGACCACCAACAATTATCCTTATCCATAAAATAGGAGACCTAATGGACCTATCGAATTCCCATATAATTACCCTTGGTGATGGCCAAAATTTATTACGCTACATTAGAGGCATACTTAAATAATTAGGTTTAGAGAAAAGGACTTAGAGCTATTAGGAAGCATGTTTTAGATGGCACCACCCAACACTAGACTATATTGTTACACTTAGAGCTATTATCATAGAATGAGATCATGCAGTAGCAAGGGTGCACAATGCAATGAAGATAGATCTTGACTAATGATCTCTCTATGACAAAGGAGACTACTAAACATGCCTATATATATACATATATATGTATAGTACCCATGGTTGGTCATATATTGCTCAAGGTCAACCACCCTACGACGACACATCACAAAATTCTCTCTCTCATAGACTCTTTGAATCTCGAGTAGTAGAAGAAACCTTCGGATTTTAGAAAGTGTGAGGTGGCATAAACTAGCGAGCATAAATTAATGCCCCTATGGCTTAAGTGATTATAATATTTTATGCATACGGTTCCCTCTTGTTTTTGTGAAGCAAGGACCATTTAAACATGGACTAGGAACCCTTCCGGTAGTTTGGCTTCTTCGCTCGTCATCGCTCCAAACCATCTCCTAGCAAGTTCGCTCTGCATTGCGTCAAAGGTGACCCTCCGTCTCTCTTTCGTTTCTGTGTTCCTTCGTTGTACCTAGCTCTCGTCTGGTCAGCGTTTTTCTGAAAAGATCAGGGTTTGCGAGAGGCAAATGGTTAGGATTTAAAACTGTGCTTCCTCCAAGCGTTTCTGTGCGGCACTGGATGTAGGCAAGATGAAAGGAGGGTGATGATTCATTATGCTGTCTTTTGTTCCGATGAACTCGTACAATTCGTTACTACGTACAAAAGGAGGGGCGGATGGCTCCTTTGGTTTTGTGTATTTTTAAGTGTTAAATGCTGCAGATGTTTTACATGAAGTACATGCACTTGCATGCCTTCATGTTCGATTTTAGATAATTTCGTATTGATTGTATGGTGGTGGGATTTGTATTATGCTGCCCTAACTTAGATGAAGGCAGTTTGTAGTGTCAGTAGGGATTATAAAAACCTTTTTTCTGGATTTGTTGCCCTTCTTGTGTACTGTTACTGGTCTTTAACCTTACTTATTTGGGAAGCGAATGCTTCATTTCTTTGGGGTAGCAAGATTTGGCAGGTTTTTAAAAGAATGCACAATTTGCATAGTGAGGGCTCAAGGCACGATGTTGTTGAAAGGAAGAGCCCGAGGTGGTGTGGGTCGAGTGCCTTAGACAGATTGCAATTATTCCCAGTCTCCCAGCCATAGAGGTCTGTCAGTTCAGTCCTCTTAACCCACTTCGGAGAATTCAGCAAGTAGTCTTCATGTAGGTGCATGTAGATGTCAGCCTTAAGAATAGAAGTCTTTAAAGCATGTTAGCTGCACTCATGTAGCAGGGGCCAGCCCTAAGGCCAGCCCCAAGGAGGGGACAGCCTTGCGAGGGGTGTTAAGTATCCTTGGCCTTCATTTAGGCCCAGTCAGCAGCCATCAAGTGGCTTAGGCAGCAGTCGGCCAGCAACCAGACCAGCCGACCACCCCAAAAGCCAGCATTTAATGCAAATAGCTTAGTCATGGCATATTAAACTCAGGCCGACAACATCTTAAACCAGCCGACCAGCTCCTTATGGACATATAAAAAGGCACCCTAGCCTTAGTCCATAAATCATCAGATACAAATCAAGTTATCAAGCAAACAGTCAAGCATGTGTGCTTAGGCCTCTAGCCTTTGCATACTTTCAGCATTCTTGTGATTCTCTTTGAAGATAGCTTCAAAGTCGTCTACAGCTTATGCCCAATTCTGCCTAGCGTTTGGTCACTTTGTCCTTGCGTTTGAACTTTGGCGGTCAGACAGTTAGTTGTTCCACTCAGTCTTGTGGACATAGTTTAGCGTGTATTCAGTTCTCCTGAAGAAATAAAGCAAATACTCCTTTAGTGGGTGATTTGGGACCCCATCTGCTGTCCTCTCGACTTCATCTTTCAGATTCATGTATGCTCTTTAAAGGATTGCTAAAGACTCACTAAACCTAGGTTTAAAGAAGGCCTCATTGTTTCACACGGTCCTAGCTTGGTGTATGCTAGATTGGTATCAGAGCTTGGGACGTGATTCAACCGGCAACCTAGGGTGAGAGCATCTTGTGGATGGTAAAGCTGAGATTAGGAAAAACCGCTAAGACTCGAGGGACCAGTTCCAACATACATTGCGGACTCTAGTAACTTCTCTCCACCCTTCTTAGTCCTCCACAATCCCAGCCCACAGCCTCGAGAACCGTCATCCGTGCCTCATCGAACTTCACCAAGTACGACGGCAAGTGCGGCCATTCGGTTGTGACCCAGTTCATCCACTAGTTTGTTGCTCATTTTCCACTTTCCAAGATTACAGGCCCCCAAGATAAAGTCCATCTGGCGGCTCGACTCCTCACAGGTGCTAGGTGCTGTAGTTACTTGGTGGCAACATTGGTCCTGTTTACACATAGATTCCTACACTGGCTTACCGGACTATGATTGGGACACCTTTGTGTCCGATTTGAAGCCAAGGTTTCTATCTCCGTAGTGCATGACGAATCTCGAAGACGAGTTCTACAAACTCACCCAAAACGGCTCCCTTGTGCTCACCTATTCCAACAAAGTGATCACGTTAGCTCAACAGTTGGGGAAGTTCGAAGAGGAGAAGCTAAAGCAGTTCATTTGGGGATTGGATCCAAACATTCGGTTCCCCGTTCGAAACTTCAAACCCGAGAGTTATGATAGGGCTTTGACTCTTACGCAGAACCACGAGATGATGCTCAATGGAGGCAAGCCCAAGCGTCTAACTAGCAATCAGGTAAGGGGCACCCAACAACAAAGACCAAAAGAAGAAGGGCCAGAATAGCTCTTCTACTAGAAAGGAGCGACAAGATGGACCTAAGAAGACACCTGAAGAAAAGATCAAGGAAGCCTCACCGGAGGATTTCTACAGTCAGATGAGGAGCGGTACTTCAAAGAGAACCGTTGTTTTTTTTGCCACCACACGGGACATGCAAAGAAGGATTGTACCAAATGGCAGGTGGAAAAAGGCAAGCAACAAGTCTCTATAGTGGCTACCGCCACGATTGTACCACTGCTTGCACCCTTGCCCTCGACCACCAATGCTGTTCAACTTTTGCCTGCTTTGAATGTAGTACCTGCAGTGGTATTTGATGATAAGTAGGAGGGCGGAGTTGAGGAGCTTTAGAAAGGTCTTATCAGAGCTTATGGCATAGCGAAGGAGCAACGATTTGTTGTTCTCTTCGTCATGGGCGGTTCAGAAGATGTCATCTCTCTGCAATTGACGACCAAGATGAGATTTGCCCTAGTGCCTTATCATTTGGATGTGGCTGGTTCAATCCCGGCCTGCGTACCCATATCACCCAGAAAGCTCAACAGTTTGCCTTCACAGTCCAGAAGGCCTGGTTTCAAAGGGATTGCATTGTCTCGTCCCTCCTCGGGTGCGACACGATCCTAGGGATTCAGTGTTTTTGCTAGTATGCGTCCATTCCTAATTGGAGGCAGGACTGCTTCACGATCAGAAGGTTTGCTTGAGTCTACTATCATCCATGGGGATCGGAGCATTCAAGGTATTCCGCTCATTTTCCACCTCCAAGCTAGTAGAGCTATCAGAAAGGGAGCAGAGTGTGTGATGATCTATGTTTGTCCATAGCAGATATCGGCATCCACTACGACTCCATTAGCCACAGATGACAGGATTCCTCCAACATTTTCAGGACATCATGTTGTGGGATGATCTCCGACCCAGACTCCCATCCTTTTGTCTTGAAGACCATTGTATCAATTTGGTACCTGGAGCTGAGCCACCCAGTAAGTTTCCGTATCGTCTTTCCAAGGCGTTGGAAGCTGAGTTGAAGATGTAACTAGCATAGTTACCGAGCCTTGAACAAGTTGACAATCAAGTCTGAACACTTTCTTTGGTCTTCTTTTCTTGAGTATTGAGTCTGGCACTGCTGCTCGGTCACCACATCACCAAAAGATTAAGACACGGGCGATGGTTTCATCCATGTGCGATGTAGTAAGGGTGGGTTGGACATGACAACAACATCTTAGACTCAGCCTGAAGCTCTGATACCAATGTCACATGCGGAAGCCCTGGGAGTCCTAAACACCTTCCTAGAACGACCTGATGCAAAACGCAAGCATGTGATGGAGTGAAGAGAGAGAGATAGTTGAGTTTTGAGTATATTAATATAGTACAAAAAAGTGTACAACCTAGCTAGCCATATAAAGGTTGAAGACCCTAGGCCAAAACCTAATCTATGACTCAATCCCGAGAAGGGACTGAATGGTCAACAATGAGCCAAGTGCTTATATAGGCCTTTGAGGGATACGTGAATAGGTCGGCCAGTTCCCTGGACCAGGAATTGGCAAGAAATTCCCTTTGTTGCCAACGATCTTTGCCAAATGCTTATTTGCTGGTCGACAAGGAATTGGTTTAACATAAAGTCTCTCGGGCCTCATAAAGCTCCTAAAGCTTCAAAATCTAGTCTTTGTAATGTTTATGTGTTGTCTCTCAAGGAATTAGCACTGGGATCTTGCATGTCCATGTGCATGCACATGACATCTATCGTAGCTTCTGGCTCATGTGAAACATAGGACAAGTGAAAAGATGCAGGGAGGAAGAAAGCTTGAGCTCTTGCAAGCACACACACACTCTCATAACCCCTAGAATAGAACACACAAGATAAGAGGCTGAAAATTGTTTTTCTTCTTCACAACAAAAAGGGTTCTAACAAAAGATAAGGAAAATACAACATAAGTACTAAAGTGCTATGTACATACGGTCCATAATGTGAACACGCTAAGTGGAGTGGGTAGGTGTGGACTAGTTGGTGTAGTCCAGTTGTAGAATCTCTGGCGAAGATATGTTGGCGCCAGCTACCAAACCCGTCAGTGATGTAAATGTCGAATGGTCACGTAGGCGCCTCATGAGTGTTAGTTCATGTTGAGCTTGACATCTCAACACTCCCCTCAAGCTCAACTCCAGCTCGTAGCTTCTCAGCTCCCAAGGCCTTCTTGAAGATGTTAGCGACCTAAGCCTATGTGCTGACGTAAGCTAAGTCGATGTCGCTTGCCAAGACTTTTTCCCGGATGAGGTGGTAGTGTACCTCAATGTGTTTCGTCCGCGCATGGAAAACTGGGTTCTTGGCCAATTGTATACCGCTAAGATTGTCACAATATGTTACAACCTTTGTCTCCACATGCAACCCCAAATCAAGTAGCTTGCGTAACCAAGTTACTTCACATGCTGCCACCGCAGCTCCTCTGTACTTTGTCTCTGTACTCGACAAGGCAACTGTGGGTTGCATCTTGCTGCTCCATGTCACAGCAACACTCCCCATGAAGCTTTCCGCAACCAACTATCATACTTGGTCTTTCTACACTCAATTGTTGTTGGAAGGCGCCAGTGTGTGGATGGCTATCTTCACACCTCACTTGGTGGACCTTGCTTTGAGAAGCATATTGGATGGTCGGGCTCCTCTTATCATCATTCATTGCATGACTCAATCCATACAGACACAGTTTGTCTGCTCTCGGAGTAATGCTCATCAGATGTGGACAGAGATCCAGAGGAGGTATGGGAGAGTTTCGACAGTGAAGATTGCCAAATTGGAGTCGGATATGGAGAAGCTTACCATCACTAAGTCAGATAACCTGATTGAGAAGATTGGAGAGTTTTCCCGTATCAAGGTGCAACTTGAGGAGTACGGGAGCACCATCAACAATCCCATCCATAAACTTCTTGGTAAGTTGCTTGCTTCCTTTGATTCTTTTAGAGATAATATTTATTTCCGTGATCCTCTCCTCCCTTTTGAGGAAGTTGTGAGTTATCTCTCCACGATCTTCGTTTTCTGTCACCGGTGTTGGTAATGTTTCTTTGGGTTCCTCTGCCACCTTACATGATGTTTTGAATGTACCACGAATTTCCAAAAATCTGTTTTTAGTATACAAAGGTTCTCAGAAGGGACTTGGTGTGTACTTCGAAGATGAGGTCATCGAAGTCATCGATAGGAAGACTCTCTCGGTTGTTGCCAATGGAGTCCATGATGGGGGTCTCGACAAGATCACCAATTTTCCTTCCAGATTCCTCACAGTGATTCCCATATTCATCAGCTTTTCTCACCCGTGTTGGCTTTGGTTTTTGAGGCAGATACTTCTTTATGGCATTCTCGCTTCGGTCCTGTACCCATTGCTGTCTCACAGAAGTTCCATTCTAAGCAGGTTGTCAGCGGACTACCTCAGCTCAGGTCTCTCTCACACATCTGCTCATCCTGCATGATGGGCAAGCATCATCGAGATGCATTTCCAGAGGAGGCCACTCATCGAGCAACCCGAAGACTAGAGCTTATACATGCAGATCTTGTAGGACCTATGGAGGTTGAGTCTCTTGGCGAGGCTCCATATTTTCTTCTTCTTGTGGATGATTTCACTCGCAAAGTCTGGGTATGTTTTCTGGCTCGCAAGTCAGATGCTTTTGCCAGTTTTAGGATCAGTCTGGGGGTAGAGTTTCATTCCTCCGGATTGATAGTGGTGGGGAGTTTGTACCATTTGATGACTTCCTTGCTTCGAAGGACCTTCACCGACAGACTACCGTTCCTTACACTCCTCAGTAGAATGGAGTTGTGGAACGAAAGAACCGGATAGTCAAAGAGGTGGCTCGTGCTTTGTTGCATCATGCATGTCTCCTTCTTGCTTTCTGGGGTGAAGCTGTGGCTACCTCAGTTTATCTCATTAACCGCTCTCACAAAAGTGGTTGAGGGGATGGCTCCGGAGGAGGCCTTTACAAGACACAAGCCTTGTGTATCTCATCTTCGTGTTTTCGGCTGTGTTGCTTATGTGCATGTCCTAGATAAGAAAAGGACCACACTCGCCCCAAAGTCAAAGAGGATGATCTTCACAGGCTGCAGTATGAGATCCAAAGGGTACCGCTTCTGCGATCCAAAGATTGATGACATCATCATTTCTCGTGATGCTCAATTTGATGAGAGCTTGTTTGGCATTGATTCCTCTCCACCTCATTCATCCACCGACTTTCTGGATGATCCATTTTCGGCAGATGCTAGTGATCTTTTACCTCTTCCACGTCCAGCTCCTCCTCCTCCCCTTACTGCAAACCCGGTGCTAGCTGCTCCTTTATAGTCACCCGTTCCCGTTGCATCAGCTTCTGCAGCTCCCAGTCCCTCTACGAGTCTTGCGTTGACTCCGGGATTACCCTCACTAGTGCTTACCTCATCACAACTTCCAGCAGCATCGAATGAGTCCTCTACTGTAGCTGGATCTTCTTCTTCACGCTTTGAGAGGAAGGCTGGCCTACCTCGGTGGGTTCAGCAACTCTTTAAAGATTATGGTCTCACTGATGCACAGCTCCATAACCAGATCTCTACCCCCCCCCCTAGACCTCGCCGTTCATCTCGTGCTTGCACCTCTCATCACACAGTAAATTATGCTCTCATGAGTTCTCTCCAGGAGATTGATGAGCTTGAGAGTCGAGAGGAGGCTCTTTCATAGCTGCAGTGGCGGCAAGCCATGGATGTAACATGTGGAAGCTTCAGGGGAGATTGGTAACTTCAATGCTCAGAAATCAGCACACTTTTCGCGACGGAATTAATGCACAAAAACTGAATGAAGATGTGCAGAAAATAGAGAGAGAGGGGGAGAGAGGGAGAGAGGAGAGGACATAGTATTGGGTCCCGAATACCCTCTGTAGGGCCCCCACCACGAATGGTGTATTTGCTTTTATTAGAATGATGTAAAATACTGAAAATAAAAGACTGACTGAACCTTTCTTGGCTGCTGAGAGTAATCTCTGCCCTTGACCTGCAATCCTTCACCCCTTCTGCGTTAGCGTGATCTGGGCTGTCCTGGCCCTTGCTTCAGCTTCAGCACTTCGCAAATTATGAGATAACACAATGGATTGTGGGCTCAAGTATTTATACTACCCAATAAAGGCAGTCGGCCAGCTCTAATCCAGTCGGCTGGCATAAATTCAGCCCATGACTGTATATTCAGCATTAAATGCTAAATAAATTCCAGAAAATGCTGCGCATGCTCTCATGGCTGGCTGGGCATTAGGCGCATGGTTTCTAGAAGGCCTGGGCACTGTATACATGCTGTTTGGAGACTGGGCAGCCTGTATGGGCTGCCCCCATACTTGCCCTACAGCCATAAAAAGGCTAGACAACCTGTATGCTACCCCTAGCCTGCCCCTAGGGCTGTCCTACAGCATAGTTACCGCGGAACGGGAACGTTCTGGGAACGTCGGATGCAAGAACAGGAACAGGAGCGGGAACGGGAGCGGATCGGGAACGTTGGGGAACGCCACGTCATATGACATGTCAACATATGACAAAATGACAAAACATTTAAAATATCCAAGATTAAACTTTAAAGTGTTAAACATTAAAAATTTAAAGAGTCCAGACTCCAAATAGAAACTGAAAAGAAAGTACATCGCATGAGGATATATAGAAACTGAAAAAGAAAGTACATCGCATGACAAGTACAAAACTAGCCTCAAGGGCCAAGGTAACTGGTGAGTCAAAGACTAGTCATCAGCAAGTGGGATCTCATCCTCCTGTCCAGGCTGTCCCTCAATCTGCTCATCCTCATGCTGCCCCACATCATCCTCTCCCTCTGGCTGATCCTCACCATCATTGTCATCAAGATCAAGGCAAAATCCAATAAATGGCTCTGGAGTACACTCAGCCCTGAACTTGTTAAGCAAACGCAAGTTCGCATTAACAAATACAAGGTCATTTGCCTTCTGGACACCAAGCCTGTTCCTCTTCTTGCTTGCAATGTTCCCAAAACTGCTCCATAAGCGCTCACATGGCGAGGAGCTAGCACCCTGGCTAAGCACTCGAATGGCCAATCTTTGCAGCAATGGTGTATCTGCCCCATAATCCTCCCACCACCGTGCACTGGATATCTTGAACCTATCATTTTGTGCATCCTGCAAAGCGAAGAGGCCTCTCTTTTGTCGATAGAAGGAAAGGTCTTCACGAACCCTCCTCCTATCATCTGCACTGGGTACAAGCTTCCTCAAGATATCCTCCCAACCCTGCACAACCTCTGCATCTGTCTCTTGTCCTTTGCCTTGAAATTCTGGATCCACCACAAATGTAGCAGCCTCTAATGCAGAGTGATACTCTGTCCACCTGCCTGTCGCAAGACGAGATAGCTCCTGTCTCCTACCCCCATCCAAAGTCTGTAGAGATAGGATTCTCTCAATCATCCTGTCCATCCCCTTGTACACCTTGCCAATGCAAGGCTCATCTCCATCAAGAAGCCTCAACATAAGAATGATTGGCCGCACAACCTGCAACAATACCTCAACAGTGTCCCAAAAAGTGTCATCAAGAACTATGGACTTGCATCGAATACCTGCCACTGAGGTACGCTCTCGCCATGCATCCCACTCCTCACAAACTACAAGCTGCCTCAAATGATTCTTCACTTCAAAAAGATGCTTTAGCATAAGGAAATTATATGCAAAGCGTGTATCTGAATACTTTAAGAGATCCTTTGGGGATCTCTGTCGAAATATAGCCAAAATGTAGTGGTGGCGAGTGATAAATGAAACAATGTGATTGCCCATTTCAATAAAAGGCTCCACCCACTGCATCTTACCAATATCTTTGAGGAGATTGTTGAGCCCATGTGACATGCAAGGAGTGAAGCAAATATGTGGGTACCTATCCTCAAATGATCCTCCCTGCTGCCCTGTTTGAGTTCTCTCCATCAGAAACAAACTGGATGACATTATTGGGACCCACGTAATCAATGGCTTCACTCCAGATATTTGCCAATCTCTCTGCAGTTTTGCCCGCCTCTGAATTGTCAATAGCTTTAATAAAAAAGCTACATCCTCTGGAGTACGCAAGGATACCTTGAATGGAGCGGCTCCTAGTGTCACTCCAACCATCACCCATGATAGTGACGCCACATCTACGCCATACATCCTGAATGGGTCCCAAGGCATCCTCTATGGCCGTCCTCTTTGTGGCTAGAAGTGTAGTGCGCATTGCCTCGGATGAGGGTGGAGCATAGCCAGGTCCGAAAGAAGCAATCTCCTTCACCATATCTGCAAAGTATGGGTTGCGGGCCTTTACCAAAGGAACATCTGCAGCATAAAAAAACCGTGCCACTGCTGCATCTACTTGTGCCCTCCTCCCAGGGTGCCATGATGCCACAAGACTAGCCTGCACTGGACCTCGTGAAGCTTGGGTCTGGGAAGCATTTGTTCCATGTGCGGATGGTTGTGGAGCAGCCCCAAATAATGGGGTAGATGCACTCGCTGAAGATGCCGCGCCTGCAGGTGTAGCTGATGATGATGTACCTCGAGGATCAAGAACAGAGGGCCGACTCCCTGCTGCATCAAGTCTATCTGCAAGTGCCTGCAATCGTATGATATCTGCTCCTGACACTGTAGGGCAAACAGAAATGCCTTTGCCTCTAACCCCCAACAAATGGGCTCGCACACGATCCGTGCCTCCAGTCTTAATGGATCCACAAAAGTGGCACTTCCACTTGCGTGACCCTCCTCCTCTTGCACTATCATATCTGGACACAAGATCCACCTCATTCCACCAAGGGGATCTGTTTTTTGCATCTATGCCACGAGGAGGTGCCATTGAAATTGATAAATGGCTGAAAATTAAAAAAACATGCAAAATGCCCTTGCATGAGACATAAGTAAAGTGTCTACAAAGTGGAAAAAAACGCAGCAAACTAGAATCTCCAAAATCCAATGTTCATTGCGTCAAATTTTAAATTTTACCTGCTCAAGACTCGAGTGCCACCCGAGCAAAAGAAGGGGCCAACTTGCCAAGGCCCAAGAGGAGGGGCCAAGAGGAGGTAGGGAGAGTGTGGGGCAGCCAAGGCTCAAGCCTCAACGAGGTAGGGAGAGTGGGGCAGCCAAGAGGAAGGGTGGAGTAGTA
Source organism: Cibotium barometz (assembly GCF_041138505.1). NCBI lineage: Eukaryota > Viridiplantae > Streptophyta > Polypodiopsida > Cyatheales > Cibotiaceae > Cibotium > Cibotium barometz. The sequence continues at coordinate 8,798,980 of NC_141077.1, read as the reverse complement.
GGTGGAATGGAGAGTGTGGGGCAGCCAAGAGGAAGGGTGGAGTGGTAGGGAGAGCACTCAAGCAGCAGGCTCAGCCAAAAAAACAGGCGCAGCGAAATAAACCCGAACAGCAAATAAAACCTGCCGCCGCCGCCGCCCTTGCCGTCGCGCATATGCGCACATGCCGGAACGCCCGGAACGGGCGTTCCGCCCTACGTTCCAGCGTTCCGCTCGCCGTTCCGCCACGTTCCTCGGCAAGTCACGTACCGCTTGCCGTTTTTGCGTTCCGGGCATGCGTTGAGCTCCAGACCGGCGTTCCGGCGTTCCAGGAAGGCGGAATGCTGTTCGGTAACTATGTCCTACAGCCCTCCATGGCCTATCCATGGCTGGTGGGTACAGCTAGGGCCTTCCTGCCCCTCATGGGGGTGGTTTTACATGTTAGAAGTCATCTCCTGTCTATTTGTATACACCAGGGCCTTTGTTGTGGGTGTGCCCGCCCTTATGAGGTGTTTTATCATTTTTCCACACTCCCCGTATTTTTTCCCTATTTTTTCCATTTTTCCTAGTGGTGGGAGGGCTGCCAGAGGATGTCAGGTGCACTCCAGTGCTGGCCGACTGGATGTTCATTAGTCGTGGGCTACAGGGCTGCTGGCCGACTGGATTTCATCAGTCGTGGGCATCTGTCTGCTGGCCGACTGCATTTATGCAGTCGTGGGACTTTTTCATCAGTCGTGGGCACTCTTTCTGCTGGCCGACTGCCCTCTCAGGGATGTATATATAGCCCCTCAGCCCCCACCACTTCCTCATTCAGTTTTTCCGAGATCTTGTGTATAGAGAAGAGTTTACACACCTATCTCTCTGTGTTTCTTGTGCTGTTTATTTTCTGCAGTCTACTTGCTCTTGTCTACCCAAGTTTGGTTATCATTTCCGCTGCATATTCTGACATGGTATCAGAGCCCTAGGCTCTAGACAGATCTTGGGCGTTTTTTGAGCAAGAGGGGGAGCGTTAGGCTACTGATTGGTGGACTGTTTCGGGCTGAACGGGAAGAGAAGGTGCAAGAGGAAGGCGGGCAAAGGTGCTGGACAGCCACTTGGAGATTTTCAGATTTTTTTCCCCACCCACCCACCCTTTCAAGTTACTCTCCGCGATGGCAGATTTACTAGAGATGGCTGAGAAGCACGTGAAGATTCCGACTCTCCCCACGTTCCCAGTGGATCGTCAGTTGGACGGGTCCAATTACGGCATCTGGAAGGTCATGATGGAGTCGGTTCTGGAGTCATATGACCTTGCTGATTTTATTATCATAGGGGTGACACGGCTGGAAGCTGAGGAAGGGGAGTTATTATCGACGAGGAAGGACCGAGAGGCACAAGCACACATGTGGGATCGTGTCAACGCCAGGGTCCGGTCGTTTATTTTCCTCAATTGCACACCACAAGTGATCAACCATGTGAAGCACATGACGCTGGCGAGAGGCATATGGGAGCACTTGGCTTCTTTGTATAACAGGGTGTCACCCATGAAACGGATATCCTTGGAAGTGCAGATGCGGGTTATGAACCCTGCAAAGTCTTCGACAATGCGGGAACACATCAACAAGCTGCAGGCCCTTCAGCAGGAAGTCCTTCAAGCTAGGAAAGAGATATCATCTGAAGATATGGCCATCACTTTACTTTCCCACTTGCTTGGTCAGTATTCTGCTTTCTATTCCTCGTTGATCACGAGTGGCAGGCTCAGCACCATTACTTGGGAGGAGCTTGTGCCAATGGTCTTGGACCAGGAGGAACGTTACACGAACCCTCCTCACGGCGGAGGTTCGGAGGCCTTAACTGGCCAACGGTCGAAAGGCCGTAATACCAACAAGGGCAAAGGGAAGGCTTCATCGGAGAAGTCTTCTGAGAAGAAGCCTGATCCAGAACGAGAGAAGCTGAAGGCCGAAAGATCTTGTAATGATTGTGGCGAGAAAGGCCACTACTGGAGGAAGTGCCCTAAGCGGACAGGGAAGAGTGCTGATTCCTCAGCCTTAGCTGCGAAGACTCCGGCATTTGTGCACTTAGAGATGGTGGACTCCTATGCTTCATCATCTTCGAGCGAGGAGGCAGTTGGCTTCACCGCAAAGTATATCCGGAAATGGATTCTCGACGGTGGTGCTTTTAGGCACACGACTCCATCCCGTGACTTCTTTCTGGATCTTAAACGGCAGTCAGGTCGTATCTTTATTGGCGATAACTCCACTATTCCGATACATAGTGAGGGCCGGATGGAGATTATTCCCGACGGCAAGGGGGGCAAGCATGCTGCCCGTGTTCTTTATGTCCCTGCTCTGGGTTTTCATCTTTTGTCAGTGCATGAGGTATGCAAGACTGGCTTTCGGGTGGAATTTGAGGAGCATTCAGTTGCTCTAAGGGACCGCGAGAGAGGCAAAGTTGTTTGGGAAGGCGGTGTGGAGAATGGCATCTACAAGCTCTCTGCACTCTCCTCATTGGACGCTGCAGTTCTTGCATACGTGGTAAGCAGCACAGGGAATCCTTTCCGAAGCAGGCTTCCAGGCGGGCTTCGAAACCATTGGAGTTGATTCACACAGACTTGTGTGGACCACAGCAGATACCATCCTTGGGAGGATCTCTCTACTTCATGCTGCTTGTTGATGATTGTACCAGATTCATGTGGTCTACTTTCTTTCCCAGAAGGACCAGGCTTTTGCTCGGTTCAAGGATTGGCAGGTGATGGTGGAGAAAGAGTCTGGATTTCAGGTCAAGGCTCTCAGGGCTGACAAAGGAGGTGAATTCTCCTCGACTGTATTTTTTAGGTTTTGTGCAGATCATGGCATCAAAAGGGAATTGGCCAATACCGGATCGCCTTCGGAGAATGGAGTTGTTGAACGTAAGAACATGACTGTGGTGGAGATGGCCGCGAGGACCATGCTGGAGCATCGTGATCTTCCTCGTCCACTTTGGGGTGAGGCTGTGGCAACGGCTGTCCATACCATTAACCGCTCTCCGACGACTTCTGTACCCCATATGACTCCATTTGAGGCATATTTTGGCAGGAAACCTGATGTCTCGCACTTCTGTGTCTTTGGGAGTGACGCGTATGTACATATTCCGAAGAAGCAGAGGGGAAAGCTTGACTCCAAGTCCTGCAAGCTGGTATTTGTGGGGTATAACTCTCTTTCCAAGGGATACGGGTTGTATGATCCAGAGAGGAACGAGATTGTTGTCAGTCGGGATGTGTTTGGCGAGCATGTTCCAGCATGCACTGTCGAGGAGCCGCCACTTCTTGGAGATCCAGAGGAGTCTGATGATGATTCCCAGTCTACTACTCCAGTTGATCCACCTCAGTCATCACAGGAGGTTGAGCCCGCAGCTGGAGTTGAGCCCCCGCGACCACAGGAGGCTCCACGATCTGTTCGAGTACGTAGGTGGTTGTTAGACACCCTTCGGGAGTCAGGTGTCACGGAGCTACCCTCCGAGTGGACCACAGAGGACGGCTCTCGAAGATCACATCGAGTCCGAGATAAAAGCAACACGGCGGAGCTTCTTCAGGTGAACTATGCTTTGATGTCTTGTATCATGTGGGATAAAGAGCCCACTTCCGTAAAGAAAGCCCTTTCACAGGATACTTGGAGGAAAGCCATGCAGGTGGAACTTGATGCCATCGAGAAGAACAACACTTGGGAGTTGGTACCGAGGCCGTCGAAGCGATTAGTCATTGGTGTCAAATGGGTCTTTAAGACCAAATACGCGTCTGATGGGTTGGTGGACAAACACAAAGCCAGGCTTGTGGCTAAAGGTTATGCTCAGCGGCCAGGCATCGACTACGAGGATACCTTTGCACCGACAGCGCGGATGTCCACGATTCGGACCGTTCTTGCCCTTGCTTCTTCTCAGAGGTGGCCCGTGTACCAGATGGATGTAAAATCTGCGTTCCTTAATGGTGACCTGCAGGAGGAGGTGTACGTTGAGCAGCCTCCAGGCTTTATTGTTCCAGGATCGGAAGGGATGGTTTACAGGTTACGTAAGGCCTTGTATGGTCTTAAGCAGGCTCCCAGGGCTTGGAATCAGAAGATTGATTCCTTCTTTATTCGGACTGGATTTCAGAGATCGGTTGCAGATCCGAACCTGTATCTCTTTCGGGAACGCGGCATGGTCACACTTATCATCCTTTATGTGGATGATCTCATTCTCACCGGCGGTCATGTGGAGCACATTGGAGTGACGAAGGCTGCCTTGTCAAAGGAGTTTGAGATGATCGACTTAGGCTTACTCCACTTCTTCTTGGGATTGGAGATCTGGCAGACCCAGAGGGGGTTTTTCGTCTCTCAGCAGCGGTATGTTCATGAGTTGCTTGAGGCCTTTGGGATGGAGAACTGCAAGCCTATTACTTCGTCGATGGACCTGAACACAAAGTTAACTGTTACAGATCCTTGTGAGCCAATTGATGCCTCGCAGTACCGGAAGTTGGTTGGTTCATTGATCTGGTTGCTGAACACCAGATTGGACTTGAGCTTCTCCATGGGGCTGTTGAGCTCTTTTATCAGACGCCATTGAAGTCTCATTGGGACGCAGGATTGCGGATCTTGCGGTGTTTGCAGAGTACGAAGGATCTGGGACTCTTTTACACAGGAGGGAATGGAGTCAAGCTCCAAGGTTGGAGTGACTCAGATTGGGGAGGAGATCCAGACACGAGGAGATCTACTTCAGGATACAGTTTTACCCTCGGCTCAGGAGCAGTTTCTTGGAGCAGCAAGAGGCAGCCTACTATTGCCCTTTCTTCGACAGAGGCAGAGTATCGGGCTGCTTGTGGTGCTGCTTGTGAGGTTGTATGGCTGCGGAGGCTGCTAGGCGAGATCGGGTTTCCACAGAGGGAGCCCACAGTCATCCAGTGCGATAATTAGAGTTGTATAGCTATTGCTTGGAACCCGGTTTTCCATGCTCGGACCAAGCATATAGAGATATAGTATCACTTTGTACGTGAGAAGATCTTGGCTGGTGACATCTTGCTACTTTATTGTTCGACGGAGGACAATGCGGCGGACCTCTTCACGAAGACTCTACCTCAGGCTACGCTCAGGCGGCACTCCAGCTCCCTTGGGTTGGTTTCACAGCCAGGAGCTGAGAGGGGGTGTTAGAAGTCATCTCCTGTCTATTTGTATACACCAGGGCCTTTGTTGACATCACATCACATCCACTCACATCACATCTCATCCATTCACATCTATCCCGATTCACATCACATCACATCCACTCACATCACATCTCATCCATTCACATCTATCCCGATTCACATCACGTCTCATCCACTCACATCTCGATTTGTCCCTCATTCATCGTATCGGAAGCTCACCATTTAAATCGAACCGAGACTGGTCAAGATCTCGGCTGACCTTGTTACGCGAGACGTCCTCCGTTGACTCTTCTTCAGCTGTTGCAACTTTATCACTTAGGTCTTCACGACCTCGTTCACAAGATGGTTAAAATGCTTTTTCAGCATTCTTGACATAAAAGAATCATTTAAAAAGAGGTTATAAATAGAGTTTATAACGAACTCACATCTTTTCACATCGGTCCACATCATTTTTCGTTATTCCACGTTCTTCTAAATCAATTTACTTTACTCAATCCACATCCAATCATATGTATTCTCATCGTCCTTCATCCATTCTCATCCAATCACATCACATTATATCTCATCATATCTATCCACATCTATCCTCATCACATCTTATCCATTCTCATTTACCCATATCCACATCACATCTCATCTCATCCATTCATATCTCATCTCATCCGTTCACATCTATCCCGATCTACATCACATCACATCACATTCCATCCATTCACATCACATCACATCCAATCACTTCACATCTTATCCATTCACTTCTATCCGGATTCACATCACATTCACTCACATCACATCTCATCCATTCACATCTATCCCGATTCACATCACATCACATCTATCCCGATTCACATCACGTCTCATCTACTCACATCACATCTCATCCCATCCATTCACATCTATCCCGATTCACATCATGTCCACTCACATCACATCCACTTACATCACATCTCACATCTATCCCGATTCACATCACATCTCATTCACTCACATCACATCTCATTCATTCGCATCATATCACATCACATCCATTTCACATCACATTACATCACATCACATCACATCACATCCACTCACATCTCATCGCATCTATTCACATCCATCACATTCATTATATTCCCATGCCATCACATACATTCTATCCACATCCATCCACATCATATCTCATTCATTCCATCCACATTACATCACATCCACATCCATCCATATCTCATCACATCCATACACATTCCATCTCATTCATCCACATACATCCAGACATTCAGATGCATGTCGATTCACATCCATCTATTCATTCACATTCACATCCACATATATTCACATCACATCATATTTCATCCACATCTCATCACATTCACATCATCTCTTTACACCACATCACATCTCATCCACATCCACATCCACATCCACATCCACATCCATTTACAATCACATCACATCACATTTCATTCTCACCTCATCAATCATATCCACATTCATTTACATCACGTTCTTTCACATACACATCCACATCCATTTACTTCATATCTCATCCAAATACATTTACTTTACATCTCATCCTTTCACATAACCTTACATCTCATTCTCCTCTCATCATTCACATCCACATCCATTTACTTTACATCTCTTCCTTTCACATAACCTCACATCTCATTCTTACCTCATCATTCACATCCATATCCATTTACTTCACATCTCATCTACATACATTTACATCCATAGTTAATGTGTACGTACTGTACGTAATGTACGGTACGTATTTGTACGTTGTTCCGTACAGATAAAATTTGTGTACGTAAAAATACGTACCATTGTAAAAAATATCAATCTATATGGCATTTCATATCAAAATAAACATAAAAAGATCCAAATACATTTTAAATTGTGAGAGAGACCTACAAGACAATCTAATAAGGTCTTTGCTAATACGCATTTGATTAGTAATCACAAAACCCTTGTCGTACGTTGTAAAACTTGTTACTTCAGATACCAAAACTAGTTTTCAATCAGAGATCAATCTTCAATCACCGATCACCACTCTTAGCTCTATATAAACTAATGAATCAGTGTTTACACAACAAAAGTCTCGACTCTTATCCATGTTAAAAGGCGGCAAATGCATCAAAACAAACTGAATACAATGCACATACTACATAGCAAGCTGCAACACTACATCTTAGAAATGTCCTCAAAAGGCCCATAAGGGCTAGTCTAGAGTCTAGACTCCACAATGAAACGTGATCTAAGAGTCAAAACTCCTCATCAGATGATGATGATGACGATGCACCAGAAGAGAGCAAGTCCCCATTTGTCAGGACATTGCCCTCGTCGTCATACTCAGGCTCTGCCATCACGAGCACATGTGATGATGTGAAAGATGTATCATGAGATCCATGCGCTACATCATCATCTCCTGGCTCACTCTGAGTATGAATGAGAGTGCCTCATTCGCCCGAGTCCGCTGCGTACGAACAGGCAGCTTCGCTCGACGAATGCTCCTCCGTCTAGCGCTCTCTAAATCTGCAGCCTCCTCACGCAAAGGTATCGCCAAAGCCCGTGCGCGTGACCTTGTGACACAGCGATAGTCTTTCTGCATGAGCAGAGTGCTCTCACTAAACAGCTCTCGCTTCGCTCTCGCTTCTTGTAGATGGGATGAAGCAATGCAGCCATCCCATGAATGGGACGGCTCATAAATGTCCATCGCCGCTCTACAATAGCCAGGATGTCACCCCGGCTACAAATTGACAAGCCAACATTCCAACAGTCACTATATAATATAACTTTAAACATATTATTGCAATGTGCATATTGTTTAATATTAATATAATCAGCCAAGAACAATATCCAAGTGTACAAATGTCGTACAGGCGGCAATATGGCGCTTCATCTCCATGAAGAGATGATAGACCAGTCCAAGAGTAGAGCCCTCCATATCTGTGAGTCGGAGGAGGACATGGATAGGCTGCAATGCCACCGTCAAGATCTGTACCTCTGTCCAAAAGGCCTCGTCAAGCACTTTCCGCTGAATGTATCTAGTGGCCTCTGTCTGCGCATGGTGCATAAACCTCCATTTCGGGTCCACCACAGTCTGTAGTAGTGGGTCCCGCAATCTAAAAAGCCTATGCAAGACCAGGAACATATAAGAAAACCTGGTCTTCAAGGGTCGCACCATATCAAGTGCACTATGGCTCTTGAAGATGGCCAAAGCTTGATGTTTTTTTCGGAAAAATGTAGTAATCTTCGTGGCATCTGCAACATCAGGTTGCACCCATGGCAACTTTCCAATATCCTCCATCAGCAGGTCCAAGCAATGTGCAGCACAAGGAGTCCAAGCAATGCGAGGAAACTCTGCCTCGACCCATTCACCCATACGCTTGCAATTTGAAGCATTGTCTGTCACCACTTGGACCACATTCTCTGGCCCAACATCCAAAATTGCCTGTCTGATGTGGTGATAAATAAACTCAGCACTGATGGATTCTCCTGCCTTTCCTGCATCCACAGCCCGCAAGAAGTATGTGCCAAGACATGAGGACACCAAAATATTGATAATGTGTCGTCTACGCATATCACTCCAGCCATCAGATATGATGGTGCACCCAAAAGACTGCCATCTTGCCTTGACAGGTACCAATGCCTTGTCTATAAAGGCTTTCTGCTCTTCAAGCATCGTGGTACGCATTTTGTTATACTCCACCCAAGACCGCGAGTCTGTGTGGCCAACCTCTGCTATGGCCCTCACCATTCTCTTCCATTGATCAGTCCTCAGTACATTGAAGGAGATGTTGCACTCCACAAGAGTGCAAGCAATCTCCATCTCAGCCACTTTTTGTGTCTCTGTCACCCCGAAAGAGATGACACACGTGAAGGCAAAGTACTCTGTCTTAGCACATGTGCATCATCATCCTCATCACCCTCCTGCATGACACGGGCCCTCTTTCTACCCCCTGTAGGCTAGCTATCCTGTGTGGAAGAATCACCCATCTCCCCCACAAGCGCATCATGAAGTGCATCTTGAGTGTGCTGGCTGCCCCTCCACCACAATTGCCGGTGGTGCTAATACCTGTCAAGTGTATCACGACACGAGAAATTGTGCTCGTGAGCTCGAAGTTGCAATACTTGCACTGCCATCTACGCGTGCCAGAACCAGCTTGGGTCGGCGTATTAATAACATGGATGACATTGGTGTGCTCCTGCCAGTAGGGGTTGCATGGCTTCGGCATATTGGATCCTGGAAGCTATGTGACACAAAGAAAGAGAGAGAGAGAGCTTAGAGCATACTCCAAAGGAAGAGAGAGAGAGAGAGAGAGAGGGAGAGAGGGAGAGCTTAGAGCATACTCCAAAGGAGGAAAGAGAGAGAGAGAGAGAGAGAGAGAGAGAGAGAGGGAGCGAGAAAGAAAGAAAGAAAGAAAGATTTTATTAACGTCTTCCAAAAGACCGAACTCGGCCTATGAGACAAATCGGAGTACCTGTATGGGGTATCCTCTGTCATCCCAACAAAATGAAAAAGTACTGAATAAAAAAGCTGAATCTGGGTGTGCAGGGGATGGAGCTCTACTACTAGAAGAATGCAAAGCTATATGCATGGAGTATACAATCATGATATGCAGCTCCATCCTGTACCATACTGGGGGTATAAAATGGTATACATCAGTGAAGGGGGTGTCCACAGCTCCGTGAAGAACATGCCTGGGTGTGCTCTGAAGCGAGCCAGTCGCTCCGCACCCTCTCTGTGAAACTGAGGTCTGATCTCTGTCATCTCTCTCTGGTATAAGCGCGGTGTCCGAAAGCCAGGTGTCCTCTGTCTCCTGCGGGCTCTAAGTGTCTCTGCTCTCTGGAGAGTAATTCCCTGCCGTGTAGGGGCTGGGAGGGGTATGGATCTCTGAAAAAATGTAGTAATCTGTGTCTGTCGCCCCCCCTCTGGAGCTGTCTGAGCCTGTAATAATGTCTCTCTGTGGCGCTGTATGTCTAGAATGTATCTCCCCAGTATGCGCTGGTCTGCTGCCTCAAAGATCTGGCGTAGGGAATGTGGCTCTCTGAATAAAATGGGATATCTCTCTCTGATGGCTGTACATGCTCTGCATCTGCATACATAATGCTCCTCACTCTCCACCTCCTCTCTGCACAATCTGCATACCCTCTCCTCTCGGGGGATCCGTGTTGCTCTGCCAGTCTCAATCTCCAATCGGTGTGATGAAACTCTTAGCTGACCAATAGCCACTCGGGAGCCGTGTGGTAAAAAGCCCTCCATGTATCTAGGCCTCTCTATAAATCCATCATCAGTGATACTCATGAAGTGATCTCTGTAGTATAGCATCTTCGGTGGCAGAGGCTGTGTAGGCAATATCCATGTCTCTCGTGTATAGAGCTGCCATAGATCCTGTCTCAATACTCTGTTCCTCTCACTATGAGAGAGACGGATATGTGGTGCATCCCTGTCATACTGGAACGGTGGTAGATGATCCATGTCTAGGCCATGCTGTGAGAACCAATGTGTGACCTGTGCATACCATGATCCTCTGTCTCCTGCCTCAGCCAACTGTCTAGATGCCTGAAAAGCTCTGTATGATAATCTGTCCTGTGGCATCTCTCTGAATCTGTCTAGCAGGCATATAGTCTAAAATATGGCCTCTACCATCATAGGAGGCGCAGCAAACTCTGCTCGGATAATGTCATGAGGTACTGACGGTTTGCTGCGTATCATGCGTGCCATCATGAGGGCCTGTGGTCTCTCTATCTGTGTCCACCAATGGGTAGCAAGGCCTGGCGCCCATACTGCTGCTCCATACATCAATGCCGGTGTGACTAATGTGTCAAATAGCCACCCCTTCGTCCGGGGCTCCTGAAAATGCGCCTGGTGGCACTGTCTCTCTAGCATAGCCAATGCTGCATATCCCCGTGTCAATCTAGCTCTGGCTACTGAACCCATGGTAAAGCGTGTGGCTGCTGCAGAGAAGGTAACCCCTAGGTACACGTATGATGTCACCACCTCCACCTGGCATCCTGCGAGAGTGAATGTCAGCTGACTCGTGCGCTGTCTCGATGTATGAAAGACCATAACCTTGGTTTTCCCAAGGTTCACAGTAAGACCCCTCCGTGTGCAGAAATCATCGAGTGCATGTAGATGCTGCTGTAGACCACCTGGGGACTCAGACACTAATACAATATCATCAGCATAGAGCATAATATGTACTGAGGTACCTGCTAAATCAACTCCATCTCCGCCTCCCCGTGTAATGAAGTCAGCCACCTCATCAATGTATAACCCAAATAGCGTGGGGGAAAGTGGGCATCCTTGCTTCACACCAATGGTGCTAGCAATAGTCTCGGACATACCTCCTGGACATCTGACTCGCCCAAAAACCTGCTCATATAATGCATAGATACCCCATGTCATATCTGCTGGTATGCCAAGAGACTGCAGGCGCTGAAAGAGCCTCTCTCGTGGTACTGTGTCAAATGCCTTGCGGAGATCCACAAAGCAGCAATAGAGCTTTCTCTTCCTCACTCTGGCCTGATCAATCATACATCTCAAAGTGAATACATGGTCAGTGGTAGAGAAAGCTCTCCTGAAGCCTGCCTGCCCTGATGAGCGTAAACCTGCTCGCTCAGCATATAAGCTAAGCTCTTGCTCCAGCACTGCACCATAGAGTTTGGCCAGCACGTGGCCAACCATAACCGTCCTGTAGTTGCTCGGATCGAGCATATCCCCTGTTTTGTGAATCGGCACAATGGTGTGCATCGTCCACTCCGCAGGCAAACCCTCTGCTAGTGCCCTATTAAACAGGTGTGCAAGAAAAGGAGCTAAAGAATCTACTGCATATATGAGATGCTCACCTTGCAGGCCCATATGGTCAGCGGCCCGTCCATGCTGTAGGCGGCGGATAGCTTCCTGTACCATCGAGTGGGTAAAGAAGCTAGCTGTGGTAGGTCGAGGCTCCTGTGGCTGAGGTATAGGTGGTTGCTGTGGGGCATGGTATAGACCCTCTGCATATGTGTGCCATGTCTGTGGGTCTGCAATAGGTGTCGGGGTCCGGGGCTCTCTGAAGTGTCGCCATGAGACAGGGCTATCTCTACTCATGAAGAAATGAAAGATCTCTAGCTCCTGTGTCTCTGCGAAGGCCCGCCTTTTGCGGCGAGTAAGTCTCCTCATCTCTCTCCTCGACTCCTGCTCTGTGATGGCTCCCAAGGCTCTCTGTATGCGGAGCCGTGAGTATAGGGCTCTGCACTCGTCATCATACCATCTGTTCTGGGGCATAGTCCCAGGTCTCGCAGGCTCTCCTGAGTGTACACGATGTGGAAAGCTCTGTAATGCAGCCGTGTGTAGGAGTGATGCGAGCTGGGCTGTAATGGTATCCATAGATGCCAGGGGATCCATGAGTAGGAGCCCATCCTCTACTCTGCCAGTGTATATGTCTGCCATGTCATGTGTGAAGTAGATGGTAGTGTGTGGCGTCGGTATGTGGGGGGCTGGTGATACTGGTGATCCGGCTAGTGAAAATGCCAAGTATGTATGATCTGCCCCAATAGGACGAGGTGGAATGGAGAATGAGGTGACAAGCTGTGATGCCTCCAAAGACCCCATAATGTAGTCTACCACCGTGCCTTCGGTCCGTGTATGACCCCCATGTGGGAAGCATGTCAGCCCTCCTGATCCCGGCCACTGTAGCATCCCATTATAAATAACGAGACGATGTCTGGCTCCCAACTCTAGTAAGTGGTCCCCATAATGTCCTCTGTCTGGTCCAGTGTCCTCTGATGCCCGACTAGCCCCTATCTCCTCTGGATCCACAGGGTGGAGGATCTCCATGTCATCATAGTCATACACCTCACACTGTCTGCTCTGTGTGTGGGCATTGAAGTCGCCCGTAAGAAATACTTCCCCTAGTGTAGAATAATGCATAATCTCCTCTGACAGACAAGTGTATGGCGAGGCTCCTGTCTCCTCCTCCTGTGGCATATCCTCTGTAATGACATAGGAGGATCCTGATGGAGAAAAGTAACATAGAGCTATGTATATAACCCTGTCCTGTGAGAGCTGTAAGCTGATCCACATGTATCTGGCCTCTGGATCCTGTGCTACCACTCTCAGTCTCCCCTGTAGCTCCCGTCTGAATAGAACTGCTACTCCCCCCGACCCTCTCGAGGTACCCTGGCGTGTGGTCCTCCTGTATGCTGACTCCCACTGGAATCCCTCTACTCGAGGTAGCCCTCTCTCTGGGCTCTGATGTGTCTCTGTCAGAAGTATGATGTCTCTCCCCACCATAACATGCTCTAGTCGTCCAGGCTGCACCCATAGTGAACCATTACAGTTCCATACTGCTATGTGTATCTCTGTCAGTGGCCTGGTCTGTGTCCCATAGGCCCCAAACCGCTAATCCATGGGCCGGCCATCAATGATGACCCGACCATCTCGATAGAAGGCCTTCTTGCCTTCTCTCCTCGCGTGTAAGACTCGTGGCATGCAAGTTCTCCTATGCTCAAGCTGCATCCTCGTGAGATCATCATCCAAGAAAATGGGAGCTCCCTCTAAACCCCGTAGTATGACCCTCTTCCTCATGAAGGTGACCCTCTCCGTCTCTCCTGCAAACTGTAGGATGAGGGCTCGCTTGCGTGTTGAGTCTTTCCCGGCTCTCCATGCTTTGGTGAAGGGGAGAGGGTGCTCTTCCTTGTAGCCGAGCTTCATGCATAGAAGCTGTCCATCTTTCTCGGGAGTGGAGTCAGGTGTCTCGGCTATACCTGTGACCCGAATGTTGAGGCGGCGAGCATGCCTCATCTTCTCCTCCTCAATGGTGGTGTGAATGATTTGGTTTTCTTCCCTTTGAGTCTCCTCCCTCACTTCTTTACGGATGTTCTTTTTCACCACCTCGACCCATCCTGACTGCTTGGCTTTGAGCTTTCCTTCCATGTCCTTTGTGATCTCCTTGGAGATCTCTTCTTTGATGGCCGTGAGAGTGTTGTCATTGATCTCCCCTTCTTCCTTCTTAGCATTCTTGATGGCTACCATTTCCACTTTCAATGCACTCACCTCCTCCTTGAGTGCCGTGTTCTCTTGTTCGAGGTTCGTGACCCGTGCTTCGAGAGCTATGATGTGCCTGTGTAGTTTGTTTTCCACCTCATTGAGGTTGGAATCGGATGTCTTCTTGTTCTCCTTGATTAGTGCCTTCATTGCCATCTCGAGGGCCTCGAGTTTCTCTTGGAGACTCGGGGCCATTCCTCCAAATCACTCTGCAGTCCTTCCCACAGGCAGGGAGGAGAGAGAGAGAGAGAGAGTTATGTTGCTGCCTTGGGGGCCTGAGCAGGGCTGGGTGGGGAAAGCGGAGCCACAATGCGAACTGGGCAGAGAGGTGGAATGAACTGGCGGGCAGAAGCGAAATGGACTGGCGGGCAGAGAGAGAGAGGCGAAATGGACTGGCGGGCAGAAGAGAAATGGACTGGCGGGCAGAGAGAGAGAGGCGAAATGGACTGGCGGCCACAATGCGAACTGGGCAGAGAGGTGGAATGAACTGGCGGGGAAGCCACAATGCGAACTGGGCAGAGAGGTGGAATGAACTGGCGGGCAGAAGCGAAATGGACTGGCGGGCAGAGAGAGAGAGGCAAGATTAATCATGTAGTACATTGGCCGCTCGCGGTTGAGAGAGAGAGAGAGAGAGAGAGAGAGAGAGAGAGAGAGTGTACAGTACGAGACAGAGATGCATCATGAGGGACCAAGGCCATGAGCGAGAGAGAGCGTGAGAATTACCTGGTTGCAATGTGCACAGTGTGCAGAGACAGAGCGAAACAGAGCACTGCAGGCGGAATTCCGAAATAAGCCCAAATTCGTGTGTTGAAGGTCAAAAAGGGGTTTTAAAAAAAAATAAACGTACGGATCGATCCGTACGTGTACGGATCCGTACAGTACGATCCGTACGGTACGGATCGAGCCGTACGAACGTACGGCTGCAACCTTGTTTACATCACACATCTTATCACATCGCATTCACATCTTATCACATCTTATCACATCCCATTTGTCAGAATATGCAGCGGAAATGACAACCAAACTTGGGTAGACAAGAGCAAGTAGACTGCAGAAAATAATCAGCACAAGAAACACAGAGAGATAGGTGTGTAAACTCTTCTCTATACACAAGATCCCGAAAAACTGAATGAGAAAGTGGTGGGGGCTGAGGGGCAATATATACATCTCCATGTGAGCAGTCGGCCAGCTCCAGAAGGTGCCCACGACTGTGAAAAATGCCCACGACTGCTGAAAATAGCAGTCGGCCAGCTACAGATGCCTACGCCTAGTCAGAACAGGTCGGCCAACAGCCCAAATGCACACGACTGAGGAAAGTCCAGTCGGCCAGCATTGGGATGCTCCTGGTATCACCTGGCAGCCCTCCAGCCACTAGGAAAAAATGGGAAAAATAGGGAAAAAAATACGGGACCCTGGTGTATACAAATAGATAGGAGATGACTTCTAACACCCCCTCTCAGCTCCTGTCTGTATAACCAACCCCAGGGAGCTGGAGTGCCGCCTGAGCGTAGCCTGAGGTAGAGACTTCGTGAAGAGGTCCGCCGCATTGTCCTCCGTTGAACAATAAAGTAGCAAGATGTCACCCGCCAAGATCTTCTCACGAACAAAGTGATACTGTATCTCTATATGCTTGGTCCGGGCATGGAAAACCGGGTTCCGAGCAATAGCTATACAACTCTGGTTATCACATTGGATGACTGTGGGCTCCCTCTGTGGAAACCCCATCTCGCCTAGCAGCCTCCGTAGCCATACAACCTCACAAGCAGCACCACAAGCAGCCCGATACTCTGCCTCTGTCGAAGAAAGAGCAATAGTTGGCTGCTTCTTGCTGCTCCAAGAAACTGCACCTGAGCCGAGGGTAAAAGTGTATCCTGAAGTAGATCTCCTCGTGTCTGGATCTCCTCCCCAATCTGAGTCACTCCAACCTTGGAGCTTGACTCCATTCCCTCCTGTGTAAAAGAGTCCCAGATCCTTCGTACTCTGCAGATACCGCAAGGTCTGCAATCCTGCGTCCCAATGAGTCTTCAATGGCGTCTGCATAAAAGAGCTCAACAGTCCCACGGAGAAGCTCAAGTCCAATCTGGTGTTCAGCAACCAGATCAATGAACCAACCAACTTCCGGCACTGCGAGGCATCAACTGGCTCACAAGGATCTGTAACGGTTAACTTTGTGTTCGGGTCCATCGGCGAAGTAATAGGCTTGCAGTTCTCCATCCCAAAGGCCTCAAGCAACTCATGAACATACCGCTGCTGAGAGACGAAAAACCACCTCTGGGTCTGCCAGATCTCCAATCCCAAGAAGAAGTGGAGTAAGCCTAAGTCGGTCATCTCAAACTCCTTTGACAAGGCAGCCTTCGTCAGTCCAATGTGCTCCACATGACCGCCGGTGAGAATGAGATCATCCACATAAAGGATGATGAGTGTGACCATGCTGCGTTCCCGAAAGAGATACAGGTTCGGATCTGCAACCGATCTCTGAAATCCAGTCCGAATAAAGAAGGAATCAATCTTCTGATTCCAAGCCCGGGGAGCCTGCTTAAGACCATACAAGGCCTTACGTAACCTGTAAACCATCCCTTCCGATCCTGGAAGAAGAAAGCCTGGAGGCTGCTCAACGTACACCTCCTCCTGCAGGTCACCATTAAGGAACGCCGATTTGACATCCATCTGGTACACGGGCCAACTCTGAGAAGAAGCAAGGGCAAGAACGGTCCGAATCGTGGTCATCCGCGCTGTCGGTGCAAAGGTATCCTCGTAGTCGATGCCTGGCCGCTAAGCATAACCCTTAGCCACGAGCCTGGCTTTGTGTTTGTCCACCGACCCATCAGCCGCGTACTTGGTCTTAAAGACCCATTTGACACCAATGACTGACCGCTTCGACGGCCTCGGTACCAACTCCCAAGTGTTGTTCTTCTCGATGGCATCAAGTTCCACCTGCATGGCTTTCCTCCAAGTATCCTGTGAAAGGGCTTCCTTTACGGAAGTGGGCTCTTTATCCCGCATGATACGAGACATAAGAGCATAGTTCACCTGAAGAAGCTCCGCCGTGTTGCTTTTATCTCGGACTCGATGTGATCTTCGAGGGCCGTCCTTTGTGGTCCATTCGGAGGGTAGCTCCGTGACACCTGACTCCCGAAGGGTGTCTAACAACCACCTAGGTACTCGAACAGATCGTGGAGCCTCCTGTGTTCGCGGGGGCTCAATTCCAGTTGCGGGCTCAACCTCCTGTGATGACTGAGGTGGATCAACTGGAGTGGTAGACTGGGAATCATCATCAGAGTCCTCTGGATCTCCAAGAAGTGGCGGCTCCTCGACAATGGATGCTGGAACATGCTCGTCAAAGACCACATCCCGGCTGACAACAATCTCGTTCCTCTCTGGATCATACAACCTATATCCCTTGGAAAGAGAGTTATACCCCACAAATACCAGCTTGCGGGACTTGGAGTCAAGCTTCCCCCTCTGCTTCTTCGGAATATGTACATACGCGTCACTCCCAAAGACACGGAAGTGCGAGACATCGGGTTTCCTGCCAAAATATGCCTCAAATGGAGTCATATGGGGTACAGAAGTCGTCGGAGAGCGGTTAATGGTATGGACAGCTGTTGCCACAGCCTCACCCCAAAGTGGACGAGGAAGATCACGATGCTCCAGCATGGTCCTCGCCATCTCCACCGTAGTCATGTTCTTACGTTCAACAACTCCATTCTCCGAAGGCGATCCGGTATCGGCCAATTCCCTCTTGATGCCATGATCTGCACAAAACCGGAAAAATACAGTCGAGGAGAATTCACCTCCTTTGTCAGCCCTGAGAGTCTTGACTTGAAATCCAGACTCTTTCTCCACCATCACGTGCCAATCCTTGAACCGAGCAAAAGCCTCGTCCTTCTGAGAAAGAAAGTAGACCCACGTGAATCTGGTACAATCATCAACAAGCAGCATGAAGTAGAGAGATCCTCCCAAGGATGGTATCTGCTGTGGTCCACACAAGTCTGTGTGAATCAACTCCAATGGTTTCGAAGCCCGCCTGGAAGCCTGCTTCGGAAAGGATTCCCTGTGCTGCTTACCACGTATGCAAGAACTGCAGCGTCCTTGCCTACTACCAACATCTGGCAAGCCAACACCATCTGGTCCCGGAAGGCGCACCACAAAGCATCCACATTTAAGTGGCCAAAACGAAAGTGCCACAAATCTCCGACCTGAGAGCCTGTCAGTGAGGAGAGTGCAGAGAGCTTGTAGATGCCGTTCTCCACACCGCCTTCCCAAACAACTTTGCCTGTCTCACGGTCCCTCAAAGCAACTGAATGCTCCTCAAATTCCACCCGAAAGCCAGTCTTGCATAGCTCATGCACTGACAGAAGATGAAAACCCAGAGCAGGGACATAAAGAACACGGGAAGCATGCTTGCCCCCCTTGCCGTCGGGAATAATCTCCATCCGGCCCTCACTATGAATCCGAATAGTGGTGTTATCGCCAATAAAGATACGACCTGATTGCCGTTTCAGATCCAGAAAGAAGTCACGGGATGGAGTCATGTGCCTGGAAGCACCACTGTCGAGAATCCATTCTCGGGTATCCTTCGCGGTGAAGCCAACTGCCTCCTCGCTCGAAGATGATGAAGCATCGGAGTCCACCATCTCCAAGTGCACAAATGCCGGAGTCTTCGCAGCTGAGGCTGAGGACTCAGCACTCTTCCCTGTCCGCTTAGGGCACTTCCTCCAGTAGTGGCCTTTCTCGCCATAATCATTACACGATCTTTCGGCCTTCAGCTTCTCTCGTTCTGGATCAGGCTTCTTCTCAGAAGACTTCTCCGATGAAGCCTTCCCTTTGCCCTTGTTGGTATTACGGCCTTTCGACCGTTGGCCAGTTAAGGCCTCCGAACCTCCGCCGTGAGGAGGGTTCGTAAAACGTTCCTCCTGGTCCAAGACCATTGGCACAAGCTCCTCCCAAGTAATGGTGCTGAGCCTGCCACTTGTGATCAACGAGGAATAGAAAGCGGAATACTGACCAGGCAAGTGGGAAAGTAACGTGATGGCCATATCTTCGGATGATATCTCTTTCCCAGCTTGAAGGACTTCCTGCTGAAGGGCCTGCAGCTTGTTAATGTGTTCCCGCATCGTCGAAGACTTTGCAGGGTTCATAACCCGCATCTGCACTTCCAAGGATATCCGCTTCATGGGTGACACCCTGTTGTACAAAGAAGCCAAGTGTTCCCATATGCCTCTCGCCAGCGTCATGTGCTTCACATGGTTGATCACCTGTGGTGTGCAATTGAGGAATATAAACGACCGGACCCTGGCGTTGACACGGTCCCACATGTGTGCCTGTGCCTCTCGGTCCTTCCTCGTCGATAATAACTCCCCTTCCTCAGCTTCCGGCCTTGGCACCCCTATGATAATAAAATTAGCAAGGTCATATGACTCCAGAACTGACTCCATCATGACCTTCCAGATGCCATAATTGGACCCGTCCAACTGATGATCCACTGGGAACGTGGGGAGAGTCGGAATCTTCACGTGCTTCTCAGCCATCTCGAGTAAATCTGCCATCTCGGAGAGTAACCTGAAAGGGTGGGTGGGTGGGAAAAATCTGAAAATCTGCAAGTGGCTGTCCAGCCCCTTTGCCCGCCTTCCTCTTGCACCTTCACTTCCCGTTCAGCCCGGAACAGTCCACCGATCAGCAACCTGTTGCTCCCCCTCTTGCTCAGAAAAACGCCCAAGATCTCCTAGAGCCTAGGGCTCTGATACCATGTCAGAATATGCAGCGGAAATGACAATCAAACTTGGGTAGACAAGAGCAAGTAGACTGCAGAAAATAATCAGCACAAAAAACACAGAGAGATAGGTGTGTAAACTCTTCTCTATACACAAGATCCCGAAAAACTGAATGAGAAAGTGGTGGGGGCTGAGGGGCAATATATACATCTCCATGTGAGCAGTCGGCCAGCTCCAGAAGGTGCCCACGACTGTGAAAAATGTCCACGACTGCTGAAAATAGCAGTCGACCAGCTATAGATGCCTACGCCTAGTCAGAACAGGTCGGCCAGCAGCCCAGATGCACACGACTGAGCAAAGTCCAGTCGGCCAGCATTGGGATGCTCCTGGCATCACCTGGCAGCCCTCCAGCCACTAGGAAAAAATGGGAAAAATAGGAAAAAAATACGGGGAGTGTGGAAAAATGATATACGGACGGGCACACCCACAACAGAGGCCCTGGTGTATACAAATAGACAGGAGATGACTTCTAACACCATTCACATCTTATCACATCCCATTCACATCCTATCACATCCCATTCACTCATATCACATCCATTTATATCTTATCACATCCATTCACATTCTATCACATCCCATTTACATCTTATCACATTCATTCGCATCTTATCACATCTCATTCTCATTTAGTAGCTTTTTCTATTTCGATACCGATGGGATTTTTCTAATATTTCTGTCAATTGCGTGGCCTAGATAAAGGTTCTTTTTCTCAACAGATATTTTCATATTGTTTCTCAATTTTCTCAAGTGGAATATATTCAATATTCTTTTTTTGAATAAAAGAATTCATGGGATTTACAAAAATCAATTCTACCCATATTTTTTAATAATGCTCAAAAATCTACTTTTGATAAATATTTATAAATTGAATTATACTAAATTTTTTTCTTTTTTTCATTTAATTTCTTGGATCTTAAATATCATGAAAATTTCTCTTTTTGCATTTAATTAATTGCATTTCAAATGTCATGGGAATTCTTCTTTTATCATACAATAAATTTATCTAAAATAAAATATCCATTAATTTCAATATGCTAAGATTTTCACTTTTCTTATTTAAATGATTGAAGTCGAAATATCATGGGAATTCCTCTTTTATCATTTAAATTTTTATCATGCATAAAATAAATTTATCTAATTTTTTTTTACTTTTAAATAAAATATCAATTAATTTCAATATGCTAAGAATTTCACTTTCTCATTTAAATGACTGAATTTCAAATGTCATGGGAATTTCTCTTTTATCATTTAAATAAAATTATCATAATTTTTTCTTTTCTTAATTATTTAATTATGCGTAAACCTTAAAAATTAGTTTTTCATTGAATGCAATGAAAATCATTCTTTTAGCCTAGGATATTCAATCCTAGAATTTGGTAGAAAGTCCTCTTTTCACATTATGCAGAAGAACGAGTTTATGTATTAATTTCTTAAAAATTTTGTCATAGCTTCGCTGCTATTACTGATAATTTTTAATATTTTTGAAAAGAATAAACTTAATAATATAATTATGATAGTATAACTATCTTCTAAACTTAAATTTAATTTATGGATTTAAATCATAAGATTATCATAATTTTAGAAGCATAAAAGTATAAAAATCACTTTCTTAAGCTCTAGTTTCATAAGCCTAGAGTTTTATTTGTGAATTGAGAATTTATTAATGAGAACATAAACTTTATCTCTAAAAATATCCCAACTGGTAGATATTCTGTCATAGGCACTTTGCCAAGTCTTGGTATCTGCTCAATTCCAGATGTAATGACGCGAACAGAATTTCCATCGGAGTCTGGCTAAAATAGCAACTCTCCTAAATTTTGAGAGTGTGGTCCTTTGTATTCTAGGATAATCTCCCATTCCCAAAGCTTGTACTTTCCAAATATTTGGACATCTTGGAGTCCACCAGACTCCTTTCATACTGGGAAATGTCCAGGCTGGTGACAGTTCATTCGGCATTGGTATCCCATTGGCGGAATTCCTAGGACCATAGTGTCAGACCGAGATGCCAAGTTCACCAGTCATTTTTTGGAGGGCATTGTTTGATAACTTTGGTACTAAATTGAATTTTTTCAATGCATTCCATCCACAGACGGACGGCTAGACAGAGATATACAACCAGTTGGCCTTTGATGTGCTGAAGTGTTATATCCACGATCAGCAAGATAAGTGGGAATCTTATTTGCCTTTAGTTCAACCTGTTTTGAATGATTCTTTTTCTTCAGGTATTGGCAGGACTCCATATGAGGCAGCGTTTGGAAGGCCTTTCCAGTCGTTGTTGACCAGGACTTCGTCTTCAATACCTGAAGCAAACAAAGTGACGGAGTCTTACTATGAGATTTTAGAGTCACTTAAAGACAAGTTGGCTAAAGCACAAGAGACCTACACTCGACAGGCCAATAAAGACCGAAGGGATATGAAGTTTTCGGAAGGGGATTGGGTTTATCTTCGGATTATGAAGCAAAGGTTGAAGCCGGTGGGCAAGCGATGCTCAAAGTTGTCTTTCAGGAGGTTTGAACCTTTTCCCATCCAGAAAAAGATCAATGAGGTTTCCATGGAGTTGAACCTACCTCCAAGTTGGACTATGCACGATGTGTTTCATGTTAGTTGGTTAAAGCCATATACAGGTCCGATCCCTTCAATAGTTAAAGACGAGACGGAAGCAGATATTGTTGATAAAGCACAGTAAGATTCTTCCCTCCAGCTTTTGAGGTGTAAAGGAGTAAGAACCTTCCCTTCTGTTCTTGAAAATATTTCCCTCTCTGGAATAAAAGAAAGATCTTGTTTTATCCTGTTTTGACCTGGAGAGAGAAAATGTCTTGAGAGGTGTAATCCAAAATTAAGATATTTTTTGATATAAAAATCCTCCTAGTGTCTAAAATGATTTCCTTGAAACAGAATTTCAAAAAGAACTTTTCAATGTGCATTTGAAATTAATTGAAAATGTGTATAAAGGACTTTAGCCTAAGGATCAAGATTTTCTGAAATTTTTCGATTATGATCCAATTAAGATTCGTATGAACCAATTGGATTAATCCAAGTGTGGGAATGAGATAAATCCAAAGAATAAAAGAAAATACCCAAAAATGAGTAAATGCTCACATAAGATGAAAAGTTGACTGAGTACAAGGTTTATTAGTTAAAAACTATGAGATATTACTAAAAAAATGAGATATTTTGGTATAATGATATATTTTTAACACCTTAGTAAAGAGAGAGGGAGACTTTAAGGAGACACCTATTTCACAGAGTTTTAAATTCATAAAAATTATGATATTTTTATCTCTCCTCTCTCTTGGATCAAACCAAACCAAAAAGAAGTCAAACTGATCCAAATCTTGTCCAAATTCAACCAAACTGAAGCTGAAAAATTTTAAAACTTAGTTGAACTCAGTTAGTGGCCTCCCTCACCTATAAATAGACCCTCATTCTTTTGTATTCTCATCTGTGAACTATACTATGTCAGTATTACATTAAAATAATGGTATTTTCTATTATCCTTTAAAAATCCTCTATATTTTGGAAAGATTGGAGCTTTTCTCTCTCTTCAATCTTCCTTGGAGCTTTCCTCTCAACACACTGATTGGTTGGGGGCTTCTTCTAAGATAGAGAAGCAAGCAAAAACAAGAGATAGAGTAATTTTATGATTTTTCTCTACTATTCTCAATGTTTTCACTTCTCAACCCCTCTCAAGCTTGAGAAGTTTCTAAATTAAGTGTTTATAATGCAAATCAAGTTTTCTTAAGAGTTGTAATAAATAATTAAGAAAAGTTTACATTTATGCTTAATTAGGATGCTTTTTATGTTTATCTCTCTGTCCCTAAAAGAATGATCATTCCTATGATCTATTTTCTATTCAAATGATGCGAAGGACCCATCTCTTAGATTAGGACATGTGGCCAAAAAGTGGACCAAAGTGAGACAAGTGACTTGACACTTGTTAGAAAATGGATCAAAGTGAGACAAGTGGCCTCACACTTGGCACTTCAGCTATTGTGTGGCTCTCCACTTGTCATTGTAGCCTTCTCTTGCCATTTTAGCTCATGGGAGACCCAAATCTATAAATTGGAGCCCTCTCTCTTCATTAATAGAGGCTCTCTTGTTGCATACTAGCCTCTACCACCGTTACAGGCTGCCCTAATGATGGCTACTCTCTTTCTCTCTCACTTGAAGGCTGCCCATGAAAAATATCGACTATTGGAGATTGTTTTGGACGCTTCCATCGCGAAGAAATACTGAAGGCAAGGGTATTTAATCATTTATTACAATTTCTAGCCACTGTACTTGTTGTACCAGCCATTGTACTGGCTGTACCAGTCCTTGTACTTGTTGTACCACCCATTGTATCGGCTATACCAGCTTTTGTACTTATTGTACCAGCCATTGTACCGGTTGTGCTAGTCACTGTACATGCTGTACTTGCTGTATCAACCATCATATCGGCTGTACTAGACACTGTACTTGTTGTACCAGTCATTGTACCGGTTGTACCAGTCAGTGTACCTGCTGTACCGACTGAATGGAGAGTTGTACTTGCTGTACTAGCTCTACTGCATGAAGACCCGTGGTTTTTGGGGAAGAATCAGTACCCACACGGAGGTATATGTATTATATTGTTGGCTCGGCATTTCTACAGTCTATGTTCCGGCTTGGTTGCCTCGTGTTGGGCTATGTTATGGCATTTGTATATGGATAATTCGGCATCTCCCGTGGGGAGAGCAAGGCCCTCAAAGCTTGTACATGATATTATTCTCCTTGGGTAATAAAATACTCCAAGGGGGGGTCGGCCCATTCCGGCCTCTATGTGGTGTTACACGTGCAAGCTTCATTTTCAGCATTTGTGGATGTTTTGTCCAGCTTTATGTTTTATGCAAAGTGATGATGGATATGTGTTAAGGCTGTGGCCTTGTTTAAATGTTTTAATATGCATTGATGATATCAACAAGTGTGTCAAAGACCCTAGTCTCTCGGGCACTCACCACCGCGAGTTACATTGGTATCAGAGCATAGGCTTTCTTGGAAGCGGAGGCTTCCTTCTATCAATAAGGAAGAGAAAAGATCTCACGCGGGAACCACACTTGCCATCATTGCTATTAAGCATGGCGAGCCACTTCATAGCCTATGAAGCAAGAGCATGAGCAATAGGCAGCTTGGTCTAAGGATATATAAATTCACAAAATTTATCTTGGAAGTATGGAGTTGGCTTTATGTGTACATGTTTAGCACTCTTTCCATATGGATATTGTGGATTATATTATCAAGCTTACAGGCAACCTATATGGAGATATATCTCAGGATATCTGAAGGATATGGTGACGAGATATTTCTTTTGGCTTCATGACCAACTTGGCAAAGAAAGCTAAGTATACTTTGAGTTTGCAAAGTTGGTGCTTTTGCTATTTACTATGAAGTATTTTTGATGTTCACTAATCCTTGTATAGCCATGCAAGGAGAAAGGTGTTATTGTTTGCCTTGAGATGGTTTCAGGAAAACATTGTTTATGGCTCTCTTTATTGGGATGGATTATATCTATGGAGATTTCTTTCTTGGACAAGATTATGGACGAATCTGTCCCAGTTTATAGAGAAGAAATACTTGGATATCTCATGGATATAATGCTTTTATTGATAAAAGTCCACCTCTACTCCAAGGTGTGTGGTTAGCACGGAGTATGTGGTAAGAGTTATGGTATACAAGGATTATGGTATACAAGTCTATGGATTCCTGGACTTCTTTTCTAGAGATTTGGATCCATCCTCAAGTTTATGGATTATGTTTATGACTCCCTTTTACTAGGATGGATTATTCTTTTTGGCTCCCTTTATTTGGGATGCATTGGACTTACGAAACTCATGGTTCACATACCCTGTGTAGTATTCTCTTGTCATACGTGCTCTCTTGAAGATTGTTTCTACCATGTGTAGGTGGAACAATAGAGAGCAGATGGAAGGGAACATGGGCACTTCATAGGGTAGTGTCGAGCACAACATGCCGTGTGTAGTGTTCTCTTGTCCTACGTGCTCTCTTGAAGATTGTTTCTACCATATCTGGCTGGAACAATAGAGAGCAGATGGAAGGGAACATAGGCACTTGAGAGGGTAGTGTGAGTTGGTGGCCGAAATGCCTATAAACTATGTGTAGCAGAAATGCTTATGAAACACCAAGCTATCTATGCCTGTGAGTGATTGTTTTATCTTGTTACTTGAGCCCACCTCTCATCCAAGGTGTGTGGTCAGAGTACCAACACGGAGTGCAAGTGGTAAAGTGGACATGACGCTTGGTTGGCACGGAACTTATATCTTGCTAAGGGTCATGTGGACCGATGTCTTGTTGGCAGGAGACTTATTTCGTCGGATGTCTTAAATATTTGGAAAGTACACGCTTTGGGATGGGGGATTACCCTAGAATACAAAGGACCACACTCCTAAAATTTAGGAGAGTTGCTATTTTTGGCCCGACTCCGATGGAAATTCTGTTCGCGTCATTATATCTGGAATTAAGCAGATACCAAAGTGCCTATGACAGAATGTCTACCAGTTGGGATATTTTTAGAGATAAAGTTTATGGAAGAACCAATCTCTTAGATTCGGACATGTGGCAAGAAAGTGGACCAAAGTGAGACAAGTGGCCTGACACTTGTTAGAAAATGGATCAAAGTGAGACAAGTGGCCTCACACTTGTCACTTCAGCTATTGTGTGACTCTCCACTTGTCATTGTAGCCTTCTCTTGTCATTTTAGCTCATGGGAGGCCCAAATCTATAAATTGGAGCCCTCTCTCTTCATTAATAGAGGCTCTCTTGCTGCACGCTAGCCTCTACCACCGTTACATAATGATGGCTACTCTCTTTCTCTCTCACTTGAAGACTGCCCATGAAGAATACCGGCTGTTGGAGACTGTTTTGGAGGCTTCCATCGCGAAGAAATACTGAAGGCAAGGGTATTTAATCATTTATTATGATTTCTAGCCATTGTACTTGTTGTACCAACCTTTGTACTTATTGTACCAGCCATTACATTGGCTGTACTAGTCCTTGTACTTACTGTACTTGCTGTACCACCCATTGTACCGACTGTACTAGCTTTCGTACTTGTTGTACTAGCAACTGTACCTGTTGTACAAGTCACTGTACATGTTGTACTAGCCATTGTATCGACTGTACCAGACATGTACCAACCATTGTACCGGTTGTACCAGCCATTATACCGGTTGTACCAGCCATTGTACCTACTGTACCGGCTGAATGGAGAGTTGTACTTGCTGTACCAGCTCTATTGCATGAAGACCCGTGGTTTTTGGGAAAGAATCAATACCCACACGGAGGTATATGTATTATATTGTTGGCTCGGTATTTCTACAGCCTATGTTCCGGCTTGGTTGCCTCGTGTTGGGCTGTGCTATGGCATTTGTATATGGATAATCCGGCATCTCCCGTGGGGAGAGTAAGGCCCTTAAAGCTTGTACATGATATTATTCTCCTTGGGTAATAAAATACTCCAGAGGGGGGGGGGGTCGGCCCATTTCGGCCTCTATGCGGTGTCACACGTGCAAGCTCCATTTTCAGCATTTGTGGATGTTTTGTCCAGCTTTATGTTTTATGCAAAGTGATGATGGATATGTGTTAAGACTGTGGCCTTGTTTAAATGTTTTAATATGCATTGATGGTATCAATGCAACAAGTGTGTCAAAGACCCTAGTCCCCCGGCCACTCACCGTCGCGAGTTACATGAACAACTGGGCAACATCCTCGGCGGTCACATTGGCTCAGCAAGGAATAAGCAGAACAAATTTGCTAAATCTATCAACTATAGTTAAGCACTGAGTATTAGCTTTTTATAGCAATTTGCTTGCACATGCCCAGATTTGTCACAATAAAAATAGCCTCGTGTATCATTTTGTTGCCTTTGCCAATTTCCACGATCTCTTTGACTTTCCCTGTCTCTAAATTGGCCTCTTCCACCTATGTGTTGTTGTTGTGATTCATGGAACTGTTGTTGCTGACCATAATTTTGATTACTTGTTCGGTCACCACTTTGGCCATGGTCTCGGCCTCTATCTCGTTCTCTACATGCACTTGTGTAGAAGGCCTGTTACTCCAAACTGCCTTTGTTTTGTGAAGACTGGAATTCACCCAAACTCTTTTCTTCAATGATCAACATTGACACCAAATCTGTAAAGTTAGGCATAGTTTCGTACGTCGTATGGATCAGATCGTAGGCACGATTCGTACCGTACGTATCCGTACGACCAGGTACGATTTTTTCCAGTTTCTGCATGTTGGAAGTAGCCGTTTTTCTGTCCGTTTTTTTGACCGTTTTTTGCCCGTTTTTTTGGCTGTTTTCCTTTCATCTCTCCTGATGGAGTGATCAAAGGAAGCGTGGCATTATCAACATCCTTGTGTCTTGCCCGCTTGGCACATACTTCTTGCGTGCAGTTGACATTGGGAGAAGGGGGAGAAAGACTACCAGGAGTTTCATCTACCGCCATATTAGGCAAGCGATCATAGAGGTAAGCATTATTTTACTTAAGTGTGGCTGATTTTGTCATTTGTGCAAAGCCCTCAACTCATATGATTTATCTACCATGTAGGTTGGGACTCAAAACGTGGTGCAAGTCATCACCGACAATGCATCAAATTGTCGACGCATGGGCCGCTTGCTTGAGGCGGAATTCCCCACCATTGTGTGGACTCCATGTGCGAGTCATTGCATTGACTTACTCATGGAGGATGTGGCGAAGCTCGGGTGGGTGAAGAGGATTGTGCAACAAGCTATATCTGTTGTCAACTTCTTCATGCTAAAGGTGAAGGTGCTTGCTATGTTTCGTGAGCATAGCAGGCTTGACTTGAAGAAGCCATCGGCCACCCGCTTTGCCTACATGTGGCTGGTTTTGGAGCATCTATACGATGTGAGACCCGCCCTTTGCCAGACAGTTGTTTCCACCATGTGGAACGAATGGGATGAGCACGTCACTGAAGAGGCCAAAGCCATGCAACGCTTTTGCCTAGAGGAGAGATTTTGGACTAGAGTCCGAGGAATTGTCATTGCTATGACTCCATTCTATAGGTCGTGGGGATGACAGATTGCGAGGGGTCCACCATGGGCCTTCTTGTTCACTTCTTTAGAGCTGCCCTTGTGGAGTTGGAGGCTTGCACAGACATTACATTTGACGAGCGAGCACAAATCATGGAGATTGCACAGAAGAGATGGAGGTGGATGCACAAACTAATCCACGGGTTTGCAGCATTGGTACATCCAGCCTACAAGTCTCAAGTAGTTTGCACCGATAGGGAGCTTCGACAAGATCGGGATGCATATATGCTTCGAGTTGTGCCAGTTGATGAGCACAATGCCTTTCTAGAGGAGTTGGGCTGCTATGTTGATCAGAGAGGTCAAACCTCCTTTTCGTCTCCCACTTGCTGGAGCAGGGAGTCACTTGTGAAGCCCCTTTTTTGGTGGGACAATTTTGGGTATGGACTAGAGCATCTCCAACCCATAGCCTTAAGGGTCCTAGCCCAGGATTGTTCTACGGGTGCATGTGAGAGGAACTGGAGTTCCTATTCTCTCATACACACGAGGATACGCAATCGACTGAGCACATGACAGTTGGAGCGGTTGGTCTACTGCCGCACTAACTTGCGCATGATGCAGGGCATTCTTAGTATGGGTAGTCCCAAGGAGGTAAGTGACAAGTCTAGACTCTAACTTGTCATGACTCATAACTTTTAAGTTTTGTGTACACTGTACAGACTCTAACTTTTGTGCCTTAATGTGTAGGTCAATGTTGACACTTTCACGTTGACGAGTGAAAACTTTGCAAGTGTTAATCAACAACCTGATGAGGAGGAGGAGGCAATCTTCATGGAGCTCTATAGTGAGCTTGTGGCAGCAGATACTCGCAACACCAGGAGTCAGCATGGACGGGACCGAGCAGTTGGAGTTCATAGGCCTCCGCCTTTGACATCGGCAAAGGGTGGCCTTCGCACATATGTGAGGCGGGGATCCTCGAGCTCCAATCCCCGCCTTCATGATGATATTCCATTGCCCCCTCATGATGATACCCCACTGCCTAGAGAGCCCTTGTTTGATGATGACGGCAATCTACTTAGCGAGAATGATCCCCAGAGTGTCTCGTCCACCTTCGAAGAGTCCTCTTCAGAGAACTCTCTTGATGGACACTCTAGTAGTGATCATGTTGATGATCATGCAGATGTTGGTGATGATGTAGACTTGATATTTTATAGCTCTCTAGGCATTGGGCATCTATCTCCTTCTAGCCCATTGATGATGTATTGTAGTATGTAGTATCATGTATGTACGCATGTTGGCGGTCGCCCATGCCATGAGTTTTTGGCCTATCCTTTTGTAGCAATTTTGTACTCTAATGGCATGATGACATTATGTTCATGGTTCTACTATTTTGTAACTTCTTGTCTACAATTTTTAAGTTTAGGAAGTATTAAAAAAAAAAAAAACGTACTAATATCGTACCTTACCTCAAAAAATTTTAAGGTACCAATTAGAACCGTACCGTATCGTATCGTATCGTACCTTTCGTACTAACTAAGATTGATTCGCATACATACACCCAATGGCAACTGTAAGATCTCTTTGCCGTACACACATTGTCTGCACAATCAATTGCCCTTCCTGCAGTTCCAAAAACAGAAATCTGTAGAGAATCGAAACTTACCCATAGTGCACACAAAGGCCTGCGAATTGAAAAACGAAGATCAAGATGTGTCTGAAACGCTTTTTCGGTTCGAAAATTTTTGTCCAAAGGACCAAAGGACACTATAGTTGCCCTGTATGTCCGCTTCCACAAAGACAGCTCCTAAATTGGAGTTTGTTTGCCGGTGCCTCCCGAAGAGCTCCCAACAAGAGTGTAGTAGTAGCTAATACAAAGGGGAAAGAGCAGATGAAGCTCTTATTCTCGTACTGCTTTCTATGCTTCTCCTGCTTGCCGCTCAGCTTCTTAGCATGAACGAGGCTTTGATACCATGAAAAGATGCAGGGAGGAAGAGAGCTTGAGCTCTTGCAAGCACACACACACTCTCACAAACCCTATAAGAGAACACACAAGATGAGAGGCTGAAAATTGTTCTTCTTCACAACAAAAAGGGTTCTAACAAAAGATAAGGAAAATACAACATAAGTACTATGTACATGCGGTCCATGATGTGAACACGCTAAGTAGGTGTGGACTAGTCGGTGTAGTTCAGCTGCAGAATCTCTGGCGAAGATATGTTGGTGTTGGCTACCAAACCCGCTAGTGATATAAATGTCGGATGGTCACGCAGGCGCCTCGTGAGTGTTAGCTCATGTTGAGCTTGACATCTCAACAAGTCGTGCTTAACCTCAAAAAGCTCTTGAGGAGTCACAATGCTATCCTCAGCTCCCAACATCTCTTTCATTCTATTGACATGAAAGATTATATGAACTTTCACATTATGAGGTAGTTCCACCTTATACCTCTCTGATCTTTTTAAGAATCCAGAAAGGTCTACAATACCTAGGGACTAACTTCCCAACCTTCCCCTTTCGTAACGTCTCTAAACTCTTGGGTATTTGCAAATACACCAGCATTGCCTTGGACAACTCCCTCAACAAATATCTATCAGCATAAAACCGTGCTTTATCTTTAGCACTCCTTATAGAATCTCTAGCTTTGGCTAGCATCTCCTACATATCTCCCAAGAAATCCCTAGCTGTATCATTCTCAAGGTCCTTAAGTCCCATAGCTATTGGAGATCTAGGTTGGTATCCATACATCAGCATAAACGGACTATAACCAGTGGCCGCATGCTTAGCACTATTATGGGCAAACTCAACCATCAGGATGTACCGCTCCCAGTCTAATGGTCTCTTGGAAACGTATGCACGAAGCATATCCTCCAAAGCTTGATTCATCCTCTCCGTCTACCCGTCAGACTGAGGATGATTAGAGAAACCCAAACTCAGCTTGGTCTCCAATCTTTGGAAGACTGCTGCCAGAAGTGTCCAATAAACTTCGAGTCCCTATCACTCACCATGTCACAAGTTAAACCATATAACCTGAAAAGCTGCTCAACAAAGTTACAAACTGCTGTGCCAATTCAAGAGCCGTTACTATTTTCCTTGTGGATAAAAATCTTACCATCTTTGTCAATATATCTACCACCACCCAAATGGCATCATGCCCTCTATGAGTGCATGGTAAACCGGTGATAAAATCCATGGAAGTACTCTCCCATTTACTATCAAGGATCTCCAAAGGATGTAATGGTCCCCCTAAGGGTGAGCTCACTTGCACCCTTCTATTTTGTTTGTACTTAACTTGTGTTTAGCGTGTGATTTCAGTGATCCTTTGGGAGGACTCCTATAGGAGTCAACTCAATTCAATTTATCATCTTAGACTACATAGTATAATCTTATAGCGAGGGTAAGGAATCAACTCTAATTGATTCCTTACCCATCAGCCAGTTGATATTGTGCTAATTCTTTCTATCTTTAGCGGTGCATTTGCCCTATCAACTACTTATTTGCTGTACTAATTCTTTCTATTTGCTGGCTTCATTATGGTTGAGTCTGCCCTCCATCTCCGGAGGTTTGACAGAAACTCAGTACGAAGGCGTTTGTGTGAATATATGCTCTTACGTGTGTGTGTGTGTGTGTGTGTGTCATAGGATTTTCTGTCTGGCCTTTGTATGTGTGTATGTGTGTGTGTGTGTGTGTGTGTGTGTGTGTGTTAGTGGGAGGGAGGCCGCCGAAGACCTGCTCGACTGCTCTCGACTTGCTCCCTTGCTCTGTCGACCTGCTCGTCTGCTCCCTCATCCTGTTCGCCTGCTCGTGTGAGAGCACATGTGGTGAGGCGATTGTCCCAGGACTGTATCGGCCCTGCAGCCTATACTGCGTCAGTCCTGCAGTAATCTACGCGACCTTCTGAGGCTACCCTGATGCTCTTTTCTCTCATCGCCAATCTGCTCTTTTTCATCTCTTCCTCGACCTGAGTGCGTGTATAGGAGTGAGTGTGTGTGTGCGTATGTGCTGTGCCTCGCTACAGGTCTATTTTTCCCCTTCTGTATAAGTCGCTTCAGCTCTCTGTTTTTCCCCTTCTGTATAAGTCGCTTCAGCTCTCCGTTTTTCCTCTCCTTGTAAGATTGCATTCCAATAGTGCTGTTCCCCCTTTTTCCTGATCTGTGTCTTCCTGCTGAATCGATTGGTCTCGATGGCAGAATCAAGCAAGTATTATGTCAAGAGAGCTCTTTCTCCTGAACCTGAAAGACAATCAAGGGAATCTCTGCCCCCCATAGCTCCTTCATCTGAAGATGCTTCCTATGTGTTTGACATGTTGAATGAGGATTTTCAACAAAGTAGAAGAGAATGGACACTACCTGCTCCGGAACTCACTTACAAGATGAAGTTACCTTCTCTTGTGCATCCTCTGAAGAAGCTCTCTCAAACTGCAGTCATCATCTTTTTTCCAGGTAAAATACCCTCGGCTAATGATGCGGGACAATGGGTGAATTCTCTCCTAGGTGGATGCTATGTAGAAGGAGTCTATTTTGCCTCCAGAGGATTTTATGAAGTTCATCTCTTGGATGTATTGACAAAACAAAAGATGCTGGAAATGTCCCCTTTATTTTTTGGTCGTCAAATGGTGCACGTCATGCCTTGGTCTCCTAACAAGGATTATCAGAATCTCATCAAACATCACTGCCCTGTATGGGTTGAAGTTGTTGATTTCCCAGATTATATGAGAACAGAGCTTCCAGGCTTAGCGATGACTTTGGGACAAGTGATTTGTCCACCTCGTCCCACAGGTAACAAAAATCGTTTTTGCATTTTATGGGATACTGATAGACCAACCCCTTCTTCTATTGCAGTTGAGATTGAGGGTGTTAATTTGGGAAAGAAATATTTCACTTTGAAATGGGGCATTTTTGCCGGAGCTTGTTTCTCTTGTCACAAGTTCGGGCATCTAGCTTCGGAGTGTCCCTCAATCCTTCATCCGCCTCCTCCAGCTGCCATTCCTCCACCATCTAATAAAGGAGGTCAAAAGACTTATGTGGAAAAGATTGAAGCTAAAGGAGCAAAGCCTTCACTTCCTACAGGGAACCAAGCCAATTTAGCCCAACATAAGGATAAAGGAAAAAGCAAGCTAGTGGAAAATATTTCATCTTCTCACGAGGGTTGGCAGAATGCAAAGAAGACGGTGCCTCTCAAACAAAGACCTCTCCAATCTCGCAATTGGGATGCTTCTGCTCCATCTCCTGGCCAACCTTCTACCTCTTCGGACAGCCCCATCTCAAAAGCATGGGTCAATGCAGTTAAGAAGGGTATTCCACTTTGTGAAGAAGATGATTTAGTCAGGGAATTGGATTTTGAGGGTCAGCAAGACCCTGTGGCAATGGCAGAGGCTTGATGCCTCCCTTTCTGTTTGAGGATTGCTCATCTCTTGTACATATTTTCATGCGTACTTCTCTTAAATGTTTTTCTTATAATATACAGGGCCTCTGTAATCAGCACAAATGGAGACTCCTATGGCATTATATAAACAATACTCATCCTGATGTGGTGTGTCTGCAAGAGCATAATCAGCATTCTTTTGCTGGCCAGCATGGGTTCTTTTCAGGCTATGATATATTTTATGCAGGATCTGGACATTTCTCTGGGCTGTGCATTTTAGCCAGACATGATCTGCAGCCATGTGTAGCATTTAATGATCCTTATGGTCGATGGATGATTATCCAATGCATGATCAATGGAGAGATTTTTGAAATAGGCTCCTTGTATGCTTATCAAATTTCAGCCTCCAGAGCTCAAATGTGGGACTCCATCAACCAATATCCTTGGTCTTCAAATGCTCTACTTTGTGGTGATTTTAATAATTCCCCTCACTGGAAAGACAATACCACACATAAATCCCATATGATTCCCTCTGAAATCCAGCGATGGGAACATATGAATTCCTCTCTTCATACTGCAGATTTATGGACAGCAATTCACCCTTCGGTTTTGGGATTCACATATCATCATAATGCTTTTACAGAATATTGGGCCAGGCTTGATAGATGGTATCTTATTCATGCTCAGCAATATGATGATTATACATGTCAAATGTGGACTGATTATTCTCAACAACTATCTGATCATACTCCACTCTGGCTCAACCTTTCTTTTGGTATGCCTCTGGACGACATTCAGCTCTCTTTAGTCAGACACGTGCAGGTTAATCAATTATATCTTTCTCATGAAAAATTCCAGCAAATGATCAGATTGGCTTGTAAGCCATTGTTAGCGCATGCTCGGGAGGATCTGGATTTTGCTTGGAACTCCTTTGTACATCGTATTCAAAATGTCATTAAGGAATATGGAAGATGGTGCATGGCAGAAACTAGACAGCATATCCAGTGGGCAAAATCATACAAGCAGTCCTTGGTACAGATTAGCCATCAAAGGTCTCTTTCTGCTTCTGAACAGAATTCATTGTCTTGTGCTTCTTCCATGATTGATGCTAATGATAAACGCAAGCTTTCCAAATGGCAGACAAGGGCTAGAGTTAAACCTATGCTGGATAAGGGCTGCTCCTCGAAATCTTTCTTTCGAAATTTACACGCGTACAGACAAAGTCAATCTATCATGAGAATCAGGAAATCGGATGGTCTTTGGACCAAGTCTCTATCTCAGTTAGAAAAACAATGCCTGGATCATTTTCGGCTTCTTTTTTCTCTACCATCTTCTTCTACATCTCAGGCTGCATTGGCTCGGAGCAAATTTATTGAGCTTGTTTCTCCTATTGTTTCTTTGCAAAAAGCTTCGATGCTGGAAATGTCCTTTTTGGATACAGAATTGGATGAAGCCCTCAAGCATTTGGGTAAACATAAATCCCCAGGTTGGGATGGTTTGACAGTTGAATTTTTTGTAGCCTTCTGGGCTGAATTGAAGGGTCCAATCTTGAAGCTCGTTAATGTAGCCTGGCAGCATCAACATCTTCCCTCAGCTTGGAAACATGGTCTGGTTAAGCTTCTGCCCAAAAAACCTCTGTGTGAAACAATGGATGACTGGAGGCCTATCACTTTGATGCCTGTTATATATAAACTTATTGCTAAAATGCTGGTACACCGGATAAAGGATATCCTTCATGATGGACTTCATCCCAGGCAATATGGTTTTGTTCCAAGAAGGCATATACATGATAATATCTCCAATACTCTCATTGCAATGGAATATGCAAAATACTCTGCTCAAGATGTCTTGGTCATGCAGGTGGATGTGGCAAAGGCATTTGATACGGTGCAGTGGGATTATGTTTCTCAAATCATGTCTAAACTTGGTTTTGGGCCAAAGCTAGTTAATGTCATATACTGGCTTTACTCAGATTCCACTGCTCAATGCTTTATAGGGAAACATTTATCTGAGTCTTGGACTCTAGAACGATCAGTTCGACAGGGATGCCCTCTCAGTGCTCTGTTCTATGCTATTGCTTCGCATCCTTTGCTTCTTTACATGGATCATCTGGTTGATACTAGACAGTTAGAGGGGCTTCAGATTTCTGGTTCACGGCCTTTCATTGCACAGGCTTATGCAGATGATTCATTCTTCATGCCAAAGAACAGTCCTGTGGAGCTTCGTCTATTGATGGATACTCTTTCAGATTTTGGGTTGGCAGCTGGTTTAAAGATTAATTTTCAGAAATCGAAACTTTTACCTCTCAAGCATTGTGATTGGCATGCTATCCTGTGGCCTGGCCAGATTATTTATCCGGAAAGCATAGTAAGACACTTGGGCTATCCCATTGGCTGGAAAATCAGAAATAAGCAACAAATATCTTGGGTGCTAAACAAAATTAAGGACAAATTAGAATATTGGAAGATCTCCACTTGGCCATTACATGTACGGCTTCGAATTGTTCAGTCCATTGTTCTGGCTTATGTTCAATTCTACCTTCCTCTATTACATTGGTCATCTCGAGATCTTTCTTCTTTTATGTCTCAAGCCATGGAAATTTTTTGGAAAACTAAGCTTCATAAAAAAGCTTTAAGGCTGCTCAAAATGGACCTGCTTTGCTCGCCAAAAATGCATGGTGGTTTGAATATTATAAACATCAAATTTCATGCGCTGGCAAGAAAGATCACTATGCTCAAAACCTTCTTTCAGCAAGAACAGCCTTGGTCTATCATGTTGGCTATTCTGTGTGGTCGTATGCGCACCAATGCTTATGGTCACTGGTTGGTTGATCCATTGGAAGTAGTGCTTGGCAAATTTCAAGGTAAAATCCCTGGTTGTCCATTTTCTACTTCCTTGATTCAGGATTGGAAGAAAGTGCTCTCCCGCATCAAATGGTCTCCCCATCCTGCTTCTATAGCTTCCTCGCTTCGAATGGAAAGCATACATTGGAGTGCTGTTTTTTACTCTCCCCTTGCTGTACAACAACCAATCAGAGCTTACAATCTTATGAAATTGGGCATCCGCTTCATCGATGATGTAGTGGATACTACAGGGCAAATTCTTTCTTTTTCGGCAGCTTGCCAACAATACAATCTTGGGATGCATCATAGATCTATATGGAAAGTTATTGCAGATCTCTTACACCCTTTCATTCCGATTCCAACATTGGATGTAAGAGACAGGCTTCAAGATTGGCATCTTCAGTCTTCTGGCTCAAGATTATCCTCTCAATCTTTGCATCATTTGACTTCTATACAGGCTTATCGATTGATATTACCTCCTCCATGGATTGCTCAACATGCTAATTCTCTTTGGCATCTGGATAAGTCTTTAGCTTGGTGGAAAGCAAAACTGACTTTGATATGGAAGTTGAAAATGCCACTGAAACAGAGACTCTTTCTCTGGAGATGCATTGTTGGTATTTTTCCAGTGGGAGTGAAATTGGCTCAAAGAAGGATTGCCTCTCCTATTTGTCCAAGATGTCATCATACTACTGAGAGTGTTCCGCATTTATTGTGGTCTTGTTCATGTTCTAGAATCCTTCTAGACAAGATCTCCTATTTCTTATCTCTCAGATTTCCTGCACACAGATTCTACAAGTTTTTCTGGATGTTTGGCACCTTATCAGCTTCATTGTCACAGTATTCTCTTTTTTTCCATTGGATCAGATATTGGGCCTTGTGGACCCTCTGGCTACAGCGAAATTATACATATCTGAATTCACCCCTTCAGCAGCCTTATGAATTCTTCCGAGCCTCGTTGCGGCAGTCTTTATATGATGCCGTGCATGAGGGAGATTTGGATGTTTCTTGTGTTCAGCTTTTCTTTTACTGTTTCTGATAGATAGGGCATAGGCTCTTTTCTTGAGCACTGCCCTGCTCTTGCATAGAACTTTGTTACTGCTGTTTTTTGAGTTCTAGGGTTTAGACATCCTCCTGATGCCTGACCCTTTTGTACATTCATGATATAATGCAATTTCAACTGGTTTTACCAAAAAAAAAAGTGTGTGTGTGTCATAGATAACACAAACAAGGGGTTCGGCATAGTGAAAAGTTTGTGGGATTCGGAGTCTCGTGAGTGTGTGACTCTCACTTATGTGTGTAGGTGAGTAAGTGCGTGTCAACCCACTCTTAGAGTGGTTAGAATAAATATCTAGATATTATACTTGTTTGACATACGTTGATGTCATTCAGATGAGCCTCTAACGCTATTGTACTTGGTGAATCTTAACAACACATCAATCAATCAAACCATTATTGAGTCGTGCACATCCGCTTCTCATTGAGCTTGCTACATCTCTCTTTCTCTCTCTCTCATCCAATCCATCATTTTGGTGCCATGTAACTCTGATCGTCATCATGGTATCATAGCACAAGTTCTGCTTCTGAATTCCATTGCCAGACTCATCCTCCTATCGCCGGACTCATCCTTCTGAGGCGTGGCCTTTTCTTTTTGCTTCCGCTGCTGCCCGACGCCGCTGGAGGACTTGCCATGATAAGCATGCGCATGTCACATGCAAATCCACATACATGTAGGCATGTTACATGCAAAGTTACTCACATGAGAAATTTGGCGGAGCTAGGTTGAGCTCTGCCTTGTGCACCCTTTCCTCGACTCCAGGCCTTTTCCCATTGTGTGCCCTCTTGCTCCACATTGCTATGTTCAACCACATCTCTAACAAAAATATAGTATGGGGAAATACTCTTCTTCATTGCATTATTAATTTGAATATGGGATGCAAGAGGGATGTATCGCCGAGCCTGCATCACTTTCCAAAAGTGTGCATTATATGCTTCCACTTTCTCATGTTCCCTTTGGCTGAAAATGTCCCACTCTTTGATGATGTTCTTCTCAGAGTGGGGAGGCAAAAATTGCTTTCTAAATGCAGCTTTGAAGCCTTCCTAGGTCTTAGGAGCAATACCAAGAATCTTCTCGGCTAGCCACCAAGATAGTAGTGCCCTTAAGATGGTGACCACCGTGTTTGAGTTTGGAATTTTCTCAATAGTTCTCCTGAAGAAAATTCAAATTGTGAAATAAAGGCAAGAGCCTTGTCCATATGAAAATTTCCATGATAGTCTTCAAATTTAACGTGCATATCCCCTGTTTTAAATTCCATAAGCTTCTGAGGAGGGGAAGAAGAGTCCTTAGACTGCTCATCCACATCATCATATATATGCTCTTTCCTCTTATGCTTGTTTGGATCCTTGGGCATAGGCACATGCTCCTTGTTTTTCCCTTTGCCTTTGTTCATAAATCCAGCAGGGCAGCTTGCCTTTACCTTGCATATGCATCTCTTTATCCAATCCCAGCATGAAGCCTTTTCCATGCTAGTGTTGTGGTGAAGATATCCCAATAAGCAGTTAGAGACCGTGAAAAGGACTACTTTTGGGACTTTGTACCATGGGCTATATCAGCTTGACAGGTATGAGAAGAAGATGCATGATGCGTGTATGGTGGCTACCACTACTCCTACCATGCAAGAGGCAGAGTTATGGCATGCGTGCTTTGGGCATGTAAGTTTTGGTAGTTTCATGCTTTTGCAGAAGCATCATATGGTGATGGATATGCCTCATGTGGAGCTGCCTCCCAGACATGTATGTGAGGGATTTAAGCAAGATGCATCGGAATGCCTTTCCAAAGGATGGTTCGGTAAGAGCTGTTAAGAAATTGCAGCTCATTCACAGTGATGTATGTGGTCACCTTCCTCGGGAAAGCATCAATACTTTGTGACATTTATTGATGACTATTCCATATTTGCATGGGGTTTACCCCGTTAAGGCAAAATCTGAGGTCTTCATGTGTTTTCAACATTATGTTGCCATGGCTGAAAATGACACAAGATGTAAAGTGCAAACACTTGGTTCAGATAGAGGGAGGGAGTGTATGTCTAATGCCTTCAAGGCATACTTGTCACAAAAGGGCATAAACCATCGATGTACGATGCCATATACACCACAGCAAAACGGCGGAGTTGCATATAGGAAGAATTGACCCCTCATGGAGATGGCATGGTGTATGGTGGTGAAGGGCAAAGGATTACCCCAATTATAGTGGGGATTCTTTGTTGCACAAAGATTCCTTTGTTAGTGCAGAGCAGGTGATTGACTTGTCTTGTACGATGTTTATCTTTTTTGCTATGAACTTTAGAGTGAGTTGTTGATGTAGGAACTTTTTCAAATCTGTGCTGATGATTGATCACTTTCCAGAAATTGGTTCTTTGGACTCTGGAGAACTTAAAAAGAAGAAGAGACAAGCTGTTATATGGTTATGTGCTACTTTTTCCTATTGGATTTCTCTCCTCCTCACAATTATTGGTGTCTCTTCTCCTCAGAAGCATGCGGCGCAGTCCCAGTTATAGTCCTCCACGAAGGGGTTATGGCGGGCATGGTAGAAGCCCTCCAAGAGGGCGCTATGGTGGGCATAGAGATGCGCCTTGTGGCCTCCTTGTTCGCAATATTCCTAAAGACAGCAGGTGTGTCTCTTTTACTTATGGTTGCTGACATTGTAAGGAGTATAAAGTAAGGCTAGCAATTTGGTTTGTTTTGATGCTTGCCAATAGAACTTATAGCCATAGCATGCATATGGCTCTGAGATTTCATTCATTGAAAGCTGTCTTCATAATTGCATTGCAGGCCTGAAGAAGTTCGTGCTTCATTTGAGAGATTTGGACGTATCAGAGATGTATATCTTCCAAAAGATTATTACACTGGGTAACCTCCAAGTGCTTTGTAGAAGTATCTTTCACCAATTGCAGACATGTGAAAGGTGCCCGAGGACTGCTTGGGAATAATTAAAAGAAATTGTATATTGTGGCAGGAGTGATATGCTTGGCGTAAATTTGTGACTGAGAATAATGCTCCTTGAACCCATTTTTTTATAGAGCTTTTACTAGCACCCTTGGGCTGTTTACAAATGTTAGTAAGTTTTGTGTTGAGTTAGCATTCATTTCTATCCTCGAATTGTATGTCAATTAGGAAGATAGTTGTGAGAGAGAGACTGGAACACAGGCCCTGGCTGAAGCTTTCTCAGCTGGCTCTTTTGTGCTTCTATGTTGCCTAACTTTTTGGCTTCTTCAAGGCTGTAAAGGTGGTGTACAAAGAAAAAGTTTTTGGGAGACCTCAAGAGATACTGATGCAAGAGAAGTCCAAACGAAGAAAGTTTGTGGCCAATGCTTAAAGAGATGTAGAGAACGGAGCAAAAAATGAGTCTCAACAGAAATGAAGAATATGAAGTCCTATACATTTAATTGATGTGGC
Source organism: Cibotium barometz (assembly GCF_041138505.1). NCBI lineage: Eukaryota > Viridiplantae > Streptophyta > Polypodiopsida > Cyatheales > Cibotiaceae > Cibotium > Cibotium barometz. The sequence continues at coordinate 8,757,400 of NC_141077.1, read as the reverse complement.
GCAGATAGTAACTACACAGCAAGGTCAGCAGCCCAGAGCTTGGTTTGTTATGTATGTGTGAACCACACACACACTCCTCTGAGCAGAAATGCTGTCAGGTTATGTTTGGTATGTGTAGGCCAGTCTATCTTTGTAGTTTAGACGAGGGGGTTGGTAATTGGACTTTTTGAGCTTAAAGCTGGCCTCAAGTTTTTTTATTTCAACCAATAACCCTGATGAACCCTCGGCTTATTTATTTTCGTGCTGTGAGTTGTTATTTAGTATGTTTCCACTATGTAAATGACTAAACTAGGCGCTAATCTATATGCAGGGAGCCTCGGGGTTTTGGATTTGTGCAGTTCCTGGATCCTGTTGATGCTGCTGAAGCAAAGCGACATATGAATCGGCAAATCTTCAGAGGTCGGGAGATCACTGTGGTGTTTGCTGAAGAAAATAGAAAGGGGCCTGATGAAATGAGAGTGAAAGGGAGACCAAGGTTAATGTTCTACATTTTGAATCTACATTTGAAACCCCATTTACGCACAGATTCAACCTGTTGTTCTAACCAGGGCTAGGAGAACCACTAGAGGAATTTTACACTACAAAAATTTGAATGCTCTATTTCGTTGCTGTTCTGGTTGGAGTGTTTTTTTTTTGGCATCTGATGCAGCATGTGTTCAATTATTGTTTTTTTTGGTTTTTATTTGGGTTTGGGGGTTTGTTTCAGAGGACGCATGAGCTATGGAGGGTATAGGCGGTCTCCTTATCGTGGTATTCTACTTTACTGCAACCAGTGTGTCAAATCCTGATGCTTTATGATGACAGGCTTAAGAAATGCCTCATCTTATGGCAGGTCGGTCACCATCTCCCTCTCCACGCTATCGTTCACCTTCTCCAAGGGGTGGTCGTTACTCCAGGTGTAGCTACCTATTTTCCAACTGGTTTTTTATTAATTATGCCAAGGACAAGGGCCTTTTATTTCAATTAATCTTTTGCAACCTTCTGGATGATTTTGGCTTCTCATGCAGGCTTTTACTAGCTGTATTTTCCCTTTAGGCTGAATAAAATGTCTTCAATTTTAGCCAGCTTGTGTGGCCTTCTTCATTGCTTTGCCTTAATGTGTCCTCCTTCAATTTTAGCCCTATGTGCGTCCTTCATTGTTTGCTCTAGTTAATGAAGGTGTTCTAAGGTCCTTTGTTTGTGAATGTATGCAGTTCTTCACAGCCCTAAGAGGGGCTACGAAGAAGAATTCGGGCTGTATGAAGATTTTTGAGAGTTATGCATTCTGAATTCGTCTGCAGAGAAAGCCTCTGATTGCATGTCTGCATACAGTCACAAAGAAAGAGCCTTAGAACCTGCATTAAAAAAGAAGAGCACCATAATGAAGGCAAAGTAGGTCAGAGAAGAATTGCATCCAGCTGGATGGATCAGGCAAAGTAGGTAACAGGAGGGGTGTGAGGGGAATCAGTACCAATAGGAGAGCAAACGAATATTACAGTACCGCAGCCATTATTGAGGTGCCACTTAACATGTTTTATGGTTCTCCTATTTCTGGGGGCAGGGTGATTTAGCTCTGTAGCCTGACATTAGTTCGTGTTTTGCCGAGGTCTACTTAAAGTTGATTATATCAGAATTTGTGCAGGTCTAACAATGTGGCATCTAGACGGGACAGGTACGGGTCATTGTCTCCTTCTCCTGCCAGAGGTAGGACCCGTTCCAGGTCCCCTGATACTCATAGGAAGGGGCGAGGAGGTTCTCCTGGTGATAGGTCATATTCACCCCATTCAAAAGATGGGCTGACAAATGTGGATTCTCACAAAAAGGGAGGCAGGCATTCAGCTTCTCCAGAAAGATCGTCTTCCCAGCTGAAGGATGGGCAAGACAAGTCTTCAGGAAACAGGCGAAGAATTTCACGGTGGGTGTTGCTCTTCAAGCCTCGTGCTTAAAATACATCAAAGCAATGGTGCACTGATTTCTGTAGCCCTTCCTCCAATGGTGATAATCTAGTTAGGTTTGTGTAATGAATCATGTTAGGTTTTGTGATGAGGTCTTATAGTCATCCAAGGATAGCTAGTCTAGTTGCTGGTCTCTGCAAGGTATCCATTATATGCTTGGTGCATGGCTCGGACTCTTAGAACATGCTAGCCATGTGTCACTGTGTGCTTATGCATGACTAAGGTCTTCACTTCGAGAGTTTGTCTGTCGATCATCATCCAAGGATGACTAGATTGCTTGTGGTTTTCTCTTTACACAAGATATGTATGAATGTGTTTGGTTTATGGCACTGACTGCTGTTGGAATGGAAATTTTGCAGATCAGCATCTCGCTCACCTGAATCAGAACGGTATTCCAGATCTCCTCGAAAGGATTTAAGGCGGCGATCAAAGTCTTGGAGGGAGTCAAGGTCTCCACGCTTGCCATCTCCACCTCCTCAACGAAGGCATTCGCCTTCCTTAAGGAACTCTAGGGACTCGCCAGATCCAGTACAGAAGACATACTCTAGTCTGACTCCTGAAGAAAGGTATGTCGTTAAATCATGTTAAAGCAGCTCTTTGAATATTTATAAAAAAAATGCAGATACAGTCCTGATTTTCTTTGTCACTCCCTAGACCCAATCAAGCCAATGCAGGTGGCAACCCCGTGTGCTCAACAGAACCATTTAGGTTAGTATGCACAACTGAATAGGGTTGCTCAACATTTAAAACAAAAAAAGAAAGGGTTACTAGCTGACATAAAAAACAGGTGGTGTTATTTAATTTGAGGGATAAAAGTGTAATTGCCCCAGACAGGGTTGAGCTTAATCTTGCCACACACTTCAACTATTACTACGATTAAACAAAATGATTCAACTATAACTATGATTAAACAAATAAAATGGCATAAAACCAAACAAAATAGCAATGCTGAAATTTAAATGACATTGGCAATGGGGCTAGAAAGGCGCCCCCCCCCCCCCCCCCCTTGTCATATGATTGTATTACTAAGGATTCCTCAAGATACAAGCTTGATGGGCATCACATACCAGATTTCCAATGGCATTCATGCAATGCAAAAACTTTGCAAACATGATTTATCAAAGTTGGAGTAGATAGCACCTAAAAAGAACATCTAGGGGCTGAAGGATGTTACCATTTGGCCACTTATATGGTTTTCCCCAATTTCTCATGCCCAAATGTGGCCAGTATGTGGATCATAGTGTTTTGGGTCCTAGTGCCGCGCTTTTTGATGTGCCAAATTCATACCCGGAAATGCCAGTGCGTTTGTACATGTTCCATGACCAGGAGTTTTGTTCATAAATCAATTGCACATGCACACATGTTCGCATGCATGACATTGTTTTCATGTGATCTGTATTCGTGTGTTTGCCTGCTATGAATGTCCAGTTCACGGGCTTGGGACGCCTACCCGTGAACCATGCGAGTGCCTTGTATTCTGACGTGTTTTGTGGCCTGTGAACAGGGTTTGCCCAAAACCTTTGTTATTTTTATTAAAATTGCTTTGTAATGTTATAACCTTTGCAGGTTCACATTTATTAGTAAGTGAGTGGACACTCATTAAATGTGCCTGGGGTCCAACTGAGTGGGCACCCAAATGACCTAGGCATGTGAAGAGGACATCTTACTTATACATTGTAACCCCCACGTGTTATCGAGGTTGGTGGAGAACAAATTGAAGGCATGTAGGGCTGAATTCGCATCCACGAAAGGTTTTCGAAAAGAAGTCAGGCCACTTTGGAATCCATCGCTTCTGTGCATAGTTCCCCATAAGCAGGTCGTTTTGCAAAATGGAAAGTATAGAAGCGACCCACACCTACTTCTTGACCCGCAGCCACCCTCCACTCTGGTTATGCTGCTGGCCAATTTGCTACAGGCTGCTGGCCGATCACCTGCAGGCTGCTGGTCGACTGCTTTGGCCTGGTCGTACAGCCCCTACAGTTGCTGAAACCTCTCTTCTACCTGCTGGACATTCCAAGCTTTTCAAACTGGGACACTATTATGATCTCTTGGCTGATGGCCGGCTGCTAAACGTGTCGGACAGCATCTTCATCTTCCAATGAGACTCCTTCCATTGAGATACCTAGTCCAGGCGCAAGTACGGGCACACCAACATCGTGTGTGGACCCGGAAAGCTAGTACCGTGACTGCTCACTCTAGTGAAGGGGGCGGGAGGATTTCTCGAGGGACATCGACTATGAAAGGAACTCTTCTCCGATCGTCTTGTTTGGTATCTGTATTCATTTGTGGTGCATTTATGGCAAATCTGGCTTAACTTGGTATTGAGGAGGGGGGGGGGTCGGCCCGGATTCCACCCCTAGTGTGGTGTTACTGAGCACTTTCTCTTTCTAGTTTCGCCTATGTCTTGAGCCGTCTTAAAAATACGGTGCCCAATACGTGCTTACACCTTGTGGGGTGCATTACATTGGTATCAAAGCACAGTTGTTTCCCTCTCTGGGAAATGATCTTGTGGGCTTGGACACCGTGTTGATAGTACACTTGATACTATGGAAAACCAAGCAAGACGTGAAGAGTGTCAGAATATGCAGCGGAAATGACAGCCAAACTTGGGTAGACAAGAGCAAGTAGACTGCAGAAAATAATCAGCACAAGAAACACAGAGAGATAGGTGTGTAAACTCTTCTCTATACACAAGATCCCGAAAAACTGAATGAGAAAGTGGTGGGGGCTGAGGGGCAATATATACATCTCCATGTGAGCAGTCGGCCAGCTACAGAAGGTGCCCACGACTGAGAAAATACCCACGACTGCTGAAAATAGCAGTCGGCCAGCTACAGATGCCTACGCCTGAGCAAAGCAAGTCGGCCAGCACTCCTACAGCCCACGACTGATGTAGATCCAGTCGGCCAGCAATAGGATGCTCCTGGCATCACCTGGCAGCCCTCCAACCACTAGGAAAAAATGGGAAAAATAGGGAAAAAATACGGGGAGTGTGGAAAAATGATATACGGGCGGGCACACCCACAACAGAGGCCTTGGTAGACACAAGATGACTTCTAACACCCCCTCTCAGTGCCTGGCTGTGAAACCAACCCCAGGGAGCAGGAGTGCCGCCTGAGCGTAGCCTGAGGTAGAGACTTCGTGAAGAGGTCCGCCGCATTGTCCTCCGTCGAACAATAAAGTAGCAAGATGTCACCCGCCAAGATCTTCTCACGTACAAAGTGATACTGTATCCCTATATGCTTGGTCCGGGCATGGAAAACCGGGTTCCGAGCAATAGCTATACAACTCAGGTTATCACACTGGATGACTGTGGGCTCCCTCTGTGGAAACCCCATCTCGCCTAGCAGCCTCCGCAGCCATACAACCTCACAAGCAGCACCACAAGCAGCCCGATACTCTGCCTCTGTCGAAGAAAGGGCAATAGTTGGCTGCTTCTTGCTGCTCCAAGAAACTGCTCCTGAGGCGAGGGTAAAAGTGTATCCTGAAGTAGATCTCCTCGTGTCTGGATCTCCTCCCCAATCTGAGTCACTCCAACCTTGGAGCTTGACTCCATTCCCTCCTGTGTAAAAGAGTCCCAGATCCTTCGTACTCTGCAGATACCGCAAGGTCCGCAATCCTGCGTCCCAATGAGTCTTCAATGGCGTCTGCATAAAAGAGCTCAACAGCCCCACGGAGAAGCTCAAGTCCAATCTGGTGTTCAGCAACCAGATCAATGAACCAACCAACTTCCGGTACTGCGAGGCATCAACTGGCTCACAAGGATCTGTGACGGTTAACTTTGTGTTCGGGTCCATCGGCGAAGTAATAGGCTTGCAGTTCTCCATCCCAAAGGCCTCAAGCAACTCATGAACATACCGCTGCTGAGAGACGAAAAACCCCCTGTGGGTCTGCCAGATCTCCAATCCCAAGAAGAAGTGGAGTAAGCCTAAGTCGGTCATCTCAAACTCCATTGACAAGGCAGCCTTCGTCACTCCAATGTGCTCCACATGACCGCCGGTGAGAATGAGATCATCCACATAAAGGATGATAAGTGTGACCATGCCGCGTTCCCGAAAGAGATATAGGTTCGGATCTGCAACCGATCTCTGAAATCCGGTCCGAATAAAGAAGGAATCAATCTTTTGATTCCAAGCCCTGGGAGCCTGCTTAAGACCATACAAGGCCTTACGTAACCTGTAAACCATCCCTTCCGATCCTGGAAAAGGAAAGAGGCTGCTCAACGTACACCTCCTCCTGCAGGTCACCATTAAGGAACGCCGATTTTACATCCATCTGGTACACGGGCCACCTTTGAGAAGAAGCAAGGGCAAGAACGGTCCGAATCGTGGTCATCCGCGCTGTCGGTGCAAAGGTATCCTCGTAGTCGATGCCTGGCCGCTGAGCATAACCCTTAGCCAGGAGCCTGGCTTTGTGTTTGTCCACCGACCCATCAGCCGCGTACTTGGTCTTAAAGACCCATTTGACACCAATGACTGACCGCTTCGACGGCCTCGGTACCAACTCCCAAGTGTTGTTCTTCTCGATGGCGTCAAGTTCCACCTGCATGGCTTCCCTCCAAGTATCCTGTGAAAGGGCTTCCTTTACGGAAGTGGGCTCTTTATCCCGCATGATACGAGACATCAGAGCATAGTTCACCTGAAGAAGCTCCGCCGTGTTGCTTTTATCTCGGACTCGATGTGATCTTCGAGGGCCGTCCTCTGTGGTCCACTCGGAGGGTAGCTCCGTGACACCCGACTCCCGAAGGGTGTCTAACAACCACCTAGGTACTCGAACAGATCGTGGAGCCTCCTATGGTCGTGGGGGCTCAACTCCAGCTGCGGGCTCAACCTCCTGTGATGACTGAGGTGGATCAACTGGAGTGGTAGACTGGGAATCATCATCAGACTCCTCTGGATCTCCAAGAAGTGGCGGATCCTCGACAGTGGATGCTGGAACATGCTCGTCAAAGACCACATCCCGGCTGACAACAATCTCGTTCCTCTCTGGATCATACAACCTGTATCCCTTGGAAAGAGAGTTATACCCCACAAATACCAGCTTGCGAGACTTGGAGTCAAGCTTCCCCCTCTGCTTCTTCGGAATATGTACATACGCGTCACTCCCAAAGACACGGAAGTGCGAGACATCGGATTTCATGCCAAAATATGCCTCAAATGGAGTCATATGGGGTACAGAAGTCGTCGGAGAGCGGTTAATGGTATGGACAGCTGTTGCCACAGCCTCACCCCAAAGTGGACGAGGAAGATCACGATGCTCCAGCATGGTCCTCGCCATCTCCACCACAGTCCTGTTCTTACGTTCAACAACTCCATTCTCCGAAGGCAATCCTGTATGGGCCAATTCCCTCTTGATGCCATGATCTGCACAAAATCGGAAAAATACAGTCGAGGAGAATTCACCTCCTTTGTCAGCCCTAAGAGTCTTGACCTGAAATCCAGACTCTTTCTCCACCATCACGTGCCAATCCTTGAACCGAGCAAAAGCCTGGTCCTTTTGTGAAAGAAAGTAGACCCACGTGAATCTGGTACAATCATCAACAAGCAGCATGAAGTAGAGAGATCCTCCCAAGGATGGTATCTGCTGTGGTCCACACAAGTCAGTGTGAATCAACTCCAATGGTTTCGAAGCCCGCCTGGAAGCCTGCTTCGGAAAGGATTCCCTGTGCTGCTTACCACGTATGCAAGAACTGCAGCGTTCTGCCTATTTCCAACATCTGGCAAGCCAACCCCGGAAGGCGCGCCGCAAAGCATCCACATTTAAGTGGCCAAAACGAAAGTGCCACAAATCTCCGACCTGAGAGCCTGTCAGTGAGGAGAGTGCAGAGAGCTTGTAGATGCCATTCTCCACACCGCCTTCCCAAACAACTTTGCCTGTCTCACGGTCCCTTAGAGCAACTGAATGCTCCTCAAATTCCACCCGAAAGCCAGTCTTGCATACCTCATGCACTGACAAAAGATGAAAGCCCAGAGCAGGGACATAAAGAACACGGGAAGCATGCTTGCCCCCCTTGCTGTCGGGAATAATCTCCATCCGGCCCTCACTATGAATCGGAATAGTGGAGTTATCGCCAATAAAGATACGACCTGACTGCCGTTTCAGATCCAGAAAGAAGTCACGGGATGGAGTCATGTGCCTAGAAGCACCACTGTCGAGAATCCATTCTCGGGTATCCTTTGCGGTGAAGCCAACTGCCTCTTTGCTCGAAGATGATGAAGCATCGGAGTCCTCCATCTCCAAGTGCACAAATGCCGGAGTCTTCGCAGCTGAGGCTAAGGAATCAGCAGTCTTCCCTGTCCGCTTAGGGCACTTCCTCCAGTAGTGGCCTTTCTCGCCACAATCATTACACGATCTTTCGGCCTTCAGCTTCTCTCGTTCTGGATCAGGCTTCTTCTCAGAAGACTTCTCCGGTGAAGCCTTCCCTTTGCCCTTGTTGGTATTACGGCCTTTCGACCGTTGGCCAGTTAAGGCCTCCGAACCTCCGCCGTGAGGAGGGTTCGTGAAACGTTCCTCCTGGTCCAAGACCATTGGCACAAGCTCCTCCCAAGTAATGGTGCTGAGCCTGCCACTCGTGATCAATGAGGAATAGAAAGCGGAATACTGACCAGGCAAGTGGGAAAGTAACGTGATGGCCATATCTTCAGATGATATCTCTTTCCCAGCTGGAAGGACTTCCTGCTGAAGGGCTTGCAGCTTGTTAATGTGTTCGCGCATCGTCGAAGACTTTGCAGGGTTCATAACCCGCATCTGCACTTCCAAGGATATCCGCTTCATGGGTGACACCCTGTTGTACAAAGAAGCCAAGTGCTCCCATATGCCTCTCGCCAGCGTCATGTGCTTCACATGGTTGATCACCTGTGGTGTGCAATTGAGGAATATAAACGACCGGACCCTGGCGTTGACACGGTCCCACATGAGTGCTTGTGCCTCGCGGTCCTTCCTCGTCGATAATAACTCCCCTTCCTCATCTTCCGGCCGTGGCACCCCTATGATAATAAAATCAGCAAGATCATATGACTCCAAAACTGACTCCATCATGACCTTCCAGATGCTGTAATTGGACCCGTCCAACTGCCGATCCACTGGGAACGTGGGGAGAGTCGGAATCTTCACGTGCTTCTCAGCCATCTCTAGTAAATCTGCCATCTCGGAGAGTAACCTGAAAGGGTGGGTGGGTGGCAAAAATCTGAAAATCTGAAAATATGCAAGTGGCTGTCCAGCCCCTTTGCCCGCCTTCCTCTTGCACCTTCTCTTCCCGTTCAGCCCGGAACAGTCCACCGATCAGCAACCTGTTGCTCCCCCTCTTGCTCAGAAAAACGCCCAAGATCTCCTAGAGCCTAGGGCTCTGATACCATGTCAGAATATGCAGCGGAAATGACAACCAAACTTGGGTAGACAAGAGCAAGTAGACTGCATAAAATAATAAGCACAAGAAACACAGAGAGATAGGTGTGTAAACTCTTCTCTATACACAAGATCCCGAAAAACTGAATGAGAAAGTGGTGGGGGCTGAGGGGCAATATATACATCTCCATGTGAGCAGTCGGCCAGCTACAGAAGGTGCCCACGACTGAGAAAATACCCACGACTGCTGAAAATAGTAGTCGGCCAGCTACAGATGCCTACGCCCGAGCAAAGCAAGTCGGCCAGCACTCCTACAGCCCACGACTGATGTAGATCCAGTCGGCCAGCAATAGGATGCTCCTGGCATCACCTGGCAGCCCTCCAACCACTAGGAAAAAATGGGAAAAATAGGGAAAAAATACGGGGAGTGTGGAAAAATGATATACGGGCGGGCACACCCACAACAGAGGCCCTGGTGTATACAAATAGACAGGAGATGACTTCTAACAAAGAGGTGCCCAACTCTAGAGGGCACTAGTGCTACACATGCCTCGGATGCATCTCGTGGCCGATATGTGGCGAGCCCTCATGACCCTAATGTGGTTTGGGTGGGACAGCCATCCCTTGGCAAGGAAAAGGTTTACGAAGAGGAGCCCAATGCATTTAGGGCTGAATTGGATCATGTAAAGAGGTAGTTGTAGGCAAGCGAAGAGGAGTTGAAGCTTCTTCATGAGAACCCACAGGTTCACAAGCTTATTGAAGCCACCAAAGCTGAATCCTTGGTGGACCGTACTTTTGATGTCACTAGCCTGGACATTTCCCAATATGAAAGGGTTCTGGTGGACTATAGGATGTCTAAATATTTGGAAAGTACAAGCTCTGGGAATGGGGGATTATCCTACAATACAAAGAATCACACTCCTGAAATTTAGAAGGGTTGCTATTTTTGGCCCGACTCCAATGGAAATTCTGTTCACGTTATTACGTCTGGAATTGAGCAAATACCAAGAGTTGCCAGAGTACCTATGACAAATGGGCTACTAGTTGGGATATTTTTAGAGACAGTTTATAGAAGGACCCATCTCTTAGATTCGGACATGTGGCAAGAAAGTGGACCAAAGTGAGACAAGTGGCTTGACACTTGTTAGAAAGCGGTTCAAAGTGAGACAAGTGGCCTCACACTTGTCACTTCAGCTTTTGTGTGGCTCTCCACTTGTCATTGTAGCCTTCTCTTGCCATTTTAGCTCATGGGAGGCCCAAATCTATAAATTGGAGCCCTCTCTCTTCATTAATAGAGGCTCTCTTGCTGCACAGTAGCCTCTATCACTGTTCTAGGCTGCCTTAATGATGGCTACTCTCTTTCTCTCTCTCTTGAAGGCTGCCCATGAAGTATATCGGCTGTTGGGAACTGTTTTGGAGGCTTCCATCGCGAAGAAATATTGAAGGCAAGGGTATTTAATCATTCATTATGATTTCTAGCCATTGTACTTGTTGTACCAGTCCTTCCTGTACCAGCCACTGTATTGGATGTACCAACCCTTGTACCTTCTGTGCCAACAACTATATTGGTTGTACTAGCTCTTGTACTTGTTATACTTACTATACCAGCCAATGTACTAGCTGTACTAGCCCTTGTTCCAGCCTTTGTACTTGTTGTCCTAGCCATTGTACTTGCTGTACCAACCATTGTACTTATTGTACCGGCTGAATGGAGAGTTGTACTTATTGTATTAGCTCTATTGCATGAAGACCCGTGGTTTTGGGGGAAGAATTAGTACCCACACGGAGGTATATGGTTTATATTCTTGGCTCGGCATTTCTACATGTGACCTGAATTTTATGGTTGCCTTGTGTTGGGCTATGTTATGTGTCACGTGCACACCAGTCAGGTGTACAGTGACATGGCATCATCATATGGCATCATTAGCATCATAGATATTATCAGGCATTTAATCAGCATTTTACAGGCATTTTTAGGCATTTATGAGGCAGCCGACTGGTTATATTGGTATTTTATGGAGACATGAACTGGCCGACTGCAGCCATCTGGCCGACCAGCCCTCTCACCCACATATATATTCAGCACCTCATCCATTCAGCATTCAGCACCTCATCCATTCAGTCATCAAAGGGCTCATCAGAGTGAAGCGCATCCTCCATCTGGATCAGCAGCGTTTCAGCATATCAGCATCAGCCCTCATCATCAGCAGCAGCAAATAAGTTAACGCATCACTCTCAACATCATCTACAGTTAACGCATCATCCTCAGCAGTTGTAGTCAGCAAACGCATCTCCCTCAGCATCATATTCAGCAAACGCAGCAGCATACAGTCCAGAATCAGCCATTCAGGTCTGCGTTTCATCATTCATCAGTATTCAGCCTCTGTTCCCAAAGCTCCCTTCAGCGTTTCCTTCCAGGAGACAAGGGAAAGAGTGGACAGCAGTTCAGCCCGCATATTCAGCATATAGGCAGCATATTCAGCATTACAGATCCATTTGGATCATCATTGTAACATCTTTCATTCATCTAATATAGCTGCATTGCATTGACACATATCTGTTCGTCTCTTAAACATCATTAAGTGCAGTTAAGTATAGACTAAGGTTGTGATTACTACGGTCTCATCTCTCACATGTCACATTGGTATCAGAGCGTTACAAGGTAACCAGCCTTAGAGCATGTTCATTCCAGCAGTCATTCAGTCAGTCATCATTTTTATCGCTTCCGCACAGTTAAACCCAGTTCTGAAAATTTTGCAAGCCACCCTTAGGGATTTTCCCTTAGGTCTGCATCAGTAACCCATCCATCTGCATTCTTGCACAGTATTTAGGGTTGCACATGGTTTGCATAGCAGTTATCTTAGCAGTCATCTTAGCAGTCAGTCTTGCATACATGTTGCCCATGAACTCTCAGGGAAGAAGGACATCCATCATCAAAGGAGCACATAAGTTTTGGCTTCAACTGGCAGCAGGGAGTTTCTCTTCCACAGAAGACGGAAGTTTGCTCCAACATCGCCTCAGGAGGTTCAGAGCTTCAGGTACGACGGAGATGGTAGGTGAAAGGTTTCCAGGAACAGGTCAGGGGTGACTCAGGTATTTGCCATTCAGTTCCCGCAGTACATAGCGTCTTGGCTCAAGGATTTCACTCCTACAGACGGCCTCAGTCCCAGCAGAAGACAGAAGGGGGCAGTGGTTCGGAGGAGAAGGATCGCAGAAGAGTCGAAGGTTGCCAGGTTTATCACCCAGCAACAGTTTAGCAGCGGGGAATGTCACGTGCACACCAGTCAGGTGTACAGTGACATGGCATCATCATATGGCATCATTAGCATCATAGATATTATCAGGCATTTAATCAACATTTTACAGGCATTTTTAGGCATTTATGAGGCAGCCGACTGGTTATATTGGTATTTTATGGAGACATGAACTGGCCGACTGCAGCCATCTGGCCGACCAGCCCTCTCACCCACATATATATTCAGCACCTCATCCATTCAGCATTCAGCACCTCATCCATTCAGTCATCAAAGGGCTCATCAGAGTGAAGCGCATCCTCCATCTGGATCAGCAGCGTTTCAGCATATCAGCATCAGCCCTCATCATCAGCAGCAAATAAGTTAACGCATCACTCTCAACATCATCTACAGTTAACGCATCATCCTCAGCAGTTGTAGTCAGCAAACGCATCTCCCTCAGCATCATATTCAGCAAACGCATCTCCCTCAGCATCATATTCAGCAGCATACAGTCCAGAATCAGCCATTCAGGTCTGCGTTTCATCATTCATCAGTATTCAGCCTCTGTTCCCAAAGCTCCCTTCAGCGTTTCCTTCGAGGAGACAAGGGAAAGAGTGGACAACAGTTCAACCCGCATATTCAGCATATAGGCAGCATATTCAGCATTACAGATCCATTTGGATCATCATTGTAACATCTTTCATTCATCTAATATAGCTGCATTGCATTGACACATATCTGTTTGTCTCTTAAACATCATTAAGTGCAGTTAAGTATAGACTAAGGTTGTGATTGCTACGGTCTCATCTCTCACATGTCACATTATGGCATTTGTATATGGATAATCCGGCATCTCCCGTGGCTTAAGTTAAAAAAGCCTGCCATTTCTTGCAAGATTAAATCTTTTGTACAGTGAGAAGAATCTTTGGTGACTTCTTGCCATGCTTCTTCACCACTTAATGCAAGGGAAGAGAGACATGCTTATGCCAAAGAGGGTGGACAGCTAGGTGGTTATGCACATGCAGGACATAGTACTTGGCCCATAGAATTGGCTAGTGGAGAAACCACACATGGGCTGAAATTTTCTCATCATACAGGTGATGAATATGATGAAAATTCAGCTCATGGTACTCATGCCAAAGAGTATGCCCGTGAGCGTGGTGATGCAGGAAGAGATGTATCTGTGCATGCAGGTAGGCCATCGTTGCCAAGGCTGCCAATTTAGAGGGCATTTGCCACCGTGCCTCGTGTCTTGCCATAATGTGTAGGATGCCCATGCATCTAGGGCTGCGCCATCAGATAGGGGTAAGAGGAAAAGAGAAGAGCAAGAGCCTAATACAAGAAGGCTCAAGGACTTTAATGCAGGTGACAAATCCGTCAAGTTTGAAGCTTACCATGGGGAGTATGAGGCTTTGAAGGTGATGGCTTTTGTTGCCCAGTTTGATATCACATTCAGTGAAGTGACGAGGCTTTTTTCAAAAAGTAAAAAAAATAAGGCATGTAAGCATGTTCCTTAAGGGGATAGCTGCTCATTGGTGGATCTCAAAAAAGCTCTCAAGAACTCCTATTGCCACTTGGGAGGAGTTCAAGGAGAAATTTCATGCTCAATTCCTACCTCCAAATGCAGTTGAAGTGGGACAAGCTTGAACAACAGGACAATGAGGCGGTCAAATCATATGTTGCTAAATTTTGGAAGGTTCATTCCCCATTTATGTATATTGGAGAAGCTGAGTAGAAGTGAAAGTTTGAGTCGAGTCTTCATCCGGTGTACCAATCGGGGTTGGAATTGCATCCAAACCACACCTTATATTAGCTTATAGCTTACGCATTGTCTACCAAGCAACTGGAGTTGAAGATCAAGCAATTTGAGAGGGATAGCCGTGGTTACAAAGCAAAATAGAGGGTTGTCCCAAACCCGTAGAAAGGTGGATAGCCACTAAAAAGGGACTTTAAAGAGGGTAAAATTGGCAGGAAAGCTGAACATCCTCCTACCAAAGATGGTCCTCTATATACACGGCATAGTCATTAGCATACTCTGAATCCAAAAGGTTGCTCCTACAATACACGGGCAGATGCAGGTCCTGCAGTCCCGTGCTTGCGGCTTTTAAGAAGTATGACATCACGTCTGCAAAGAATAGAAAGAGGCAAGCTGCACCTATCAAGAGGCACATGTTTGGGATCACTCGAGAGCAACGAGAACAATATTCAAGAGAGGGTAGGTGCTTTTCTTGTGGGAGTAAAGACTACATGTTTAGGGATTGCCCGCAATGCAAAAAGAAAGAGGAGGATAAGTAATCAAAAGTAAATGTACATGCAGTTCCATATGTACAAGGAAATATAGGGCATGACAATTAAAGAGAGGGTTGTATGCAAAGCATGGGGCCAAATTAAGGATCATCCCGCTCTTTTCATGTTTGATGATTGTGGCACGGACAACTTCATCTCTACACATATGGCAGCCTCATTGGGCATTGAGGTTGGGGACATGGGACCCCAAATTGAAGTAGAATTTGCCTTTGTGGGAAAGGAGGTGCAGGTTACTCCTCTTATTGGAAAGTTACGTGCGCATATTCAGGGATATCTTGACCATGAGCATTTCTTGGTTGCTCCACTCAATGGATGTGATGTGTTACCTGGTAAACCATGGCATCACTCTCTTGAGTCCTTCAAGGACTACAAGACAAATAAGATTACTTTTATGCACAAGGGCCGTGAGCATGTTATTGTTGCCGACAAGGAAGGGATTCAATGCCAACTGTATCCCACATCCAGATTAATAAAGTAATGAAAAAGAGTCTTTTTGCGGACTTGGTTTTTGTTCGAGATAATGTAGAACATAGCAATGTTCATGTAGATACTCTACAGGATAGGCTTAAATTTCTAAATGATTTTAAATATTGTTTTGCTGACACATTGCCAGTGGAGCTACCGCCAGAAAGACCAGAGGATTATCACATAGATCTTGTGCCAGGTAGTTCTTCACCTAACAGACCCGCATATCGTGTGAGTGCCGCACAACAAGAGGGGATTATGAAGCAAGTTAATGAGCTTTTGGAGAAGGGTTTGGTTCAATTGAGCTCTTCACCATTCTATTCTTCCATGCTTCTAGTACAAAAGAAGGATGACTCCTTCCGTATGTGTGTAGATTATAGGGCTTTAAACAAGCTCATAATTAAAAATAGATTTCCTATTCCACGCATTTGATAAGTTGGATGGATTGGCATGCTTTAGTCGTATTGATTTGAAGAGTGGGTATCGCCAAGTGCGTGTAGTATCCCAGGATGTACATCAGATGACATTTCGGACAGCTTTTGGTTTCTATGAGTATTTGGTCATGCCTTTCGGTTTTACAAATGCCTCGGTAACATTCAATAGAATGATGGATCGAATTTTCTGCTAACATTTGAAATTCACATGTGTCTTTTTCGATGACATCTTAGTGTTCTCCAAGAATGAGGAAGAACATCGAGCTCATTTGGTCATTGTCTTTGATGAGCTATGAAAGCACAAACTCTTCATTAATGCCAAGAAGAGTGAATTCTTTCTTTTCAGAGGTACACTATTTGGGTCATATTGTTTTAAAAAATGGTGTCCGTATGGACCCAACAAAGATTGATACAATCCAGAGTTGGCTAGAGTTATCTAATGTACACAAGGTTCGAAGTTTTCTTAGTCTATGCTCATATTTCAAGTGATTCATAAGGCACTTTGCTTTTATTGCGTCATCGTTACATGAGTTGAATAAGAAGTGGGTATCGTTCAAATGGACTGACAATGAGAAGGATGCCTTTCATCATCTCAAGGATGCAATCATAGATGGGCCAATGTTGATCATTCGAGACTTGCATAAACCATTCAGTGTAGAATGCGATGTGTAGGGACTGCATTGGAGCTGTCCTAAATCAAGAGGGTCATGCTGTAGCTTATGAGAGCCGACGATTGCATGATGCCGAGGTTCACTTGGATGTCTATGAGAAATAACTTTTGGTTGTAATTCATGCCTTGAAAATTTGGAAACATTATCTACTTGGGGCTAATTTTATAGTGAAGATAGATCACCAAAGTTTGTGATACTTCCTCACGTAAACAAAACTTTTTGTGAGAAACAATTGAGGATGGTAAATTTCCTCTCTATGTTTCATTTTCAGATTGTACACACTCTAGGAAAGAAGAATCTGGTGGCAAATGCATTGTCCAGGAGACCATATGTGGTTGCAGTTTCGATTGCCTCACATAGGGACTTAACTGCCATGTATAATTTGTATCACCAAGATGCTGATTTTGGACATTTATGGACTGATTTGATGGCTGGTCATGCGCGTACATCTTATGCGATCAAAGAAGGATATCTCATGAAGGATAATTGCCTATATGTCGTATCTGACATGAGGCTAAAGGTTATGAATGAATGCCGTGCTCCTCCTTATGCTGGTCATAGAGGTGTACTGCCTAGTATGCGCATGATTGAGGCTTGAGCGCTATTTCTTTTGGCCAGGTATGCGCAAGGACATAGAGGCATATGTGCGTGAATGTATCACCTGTCAAAAGGTGAAATTTGATTAGCAGAAAGCTCTAGGTTTGCTTCAGCCATGTCCCATTCCTTCACAGCCATGGGAAAGCATAGCTCTGGACTTCCTAATGGATTTGCCAAGGACCCAATAGGGTAATGATGTCAGTTGGATAATCGTGGACAAGTTTAGTAAACAAGTACTCTTCTTGCCGGTCAAGAATACCATAAAACCCGAACATATTGTGAAGGTCTTCCTTGCACAAGTGTGCAAACATCATGGTACGCTGAAGTCCATTGTGGGGGATTGGAGGGCTCTCTTTGATAACATGGAGACCAAGTAGGAGTTCTCATTAGCTTATCATCCCCAAACTGATGGCCAAAGTGAAGCTGCAAATTCAGTCGTGTTAGATCTTCTCAAACGCTATGCTACAGATCAAAAGACAACATGGGAGAAGTATCTACTGCTTGTAGAGTTTGCATACAACACGATACATACATCCACATGGAAGGCCTCATTTGAGATTGTTTATGGCAAGGTTCTACCTCCCATCATTCGCACTAAGGATGAGATCTTTCCTGTTCATAAGTATGTAAGAGATCTTGATGTAGCCTTTATCCAAGTATGGACAGTAATTGCTAGATCTCAAGATAAGTATAAAAAGTTGTTGACAACAATAGAAGGCAATTGGACATCAAAGAAGGAGATTGGGTATTGTTGAAATTTGAGAAAGCAAGACTTTGCAAGAGGCCAAGGAAAGATTGAGCATATCCTACGCTCTCTACCATCTATTATGGTCTCTTTTAAGTGATCAAGCATATCAATGAAGTTGCCTTCAAGTTGGCATTACCTGATCATTGGAAGATTCACAATGCTTTTCATGCGAGTTTGTTGCGGAAGTATGTGGGGCCGGACCCGAAAGAGCCTCTCACGGAAGACCTGCTAGAAGTCAATAAACTAGAAGAGATACTTCAAATAGAGCAGATAGTTTTCCACATGGAGAGAAAGCTAGCTGGAGGGAAGCTTTTCAGGTGATACCTTGTGAAGTTTAAAAACTATCTTCCCATCTATGCAAAGTGATCCACAGCTTCTTTAGGTGTACCTCGACGCTTTTGGGGATGTCACCATTCGGCCACTTACATGGTTTTCCTCTATTTCTCGTGCCCAAATGTGGCCAGTTTCTCGTGTCCAAATGTGGCCAGTGTGTGGATTCGAGTGTTCTAGGTCCCAGTTTTGTGCTTTTCGATGTGCCAGATTCGTGCTCGGAAATGCCAGTGTTACATGTTCCATAACTGGGAGATTTGTCCATAAATCAAGTGCACATGCACACATGTTCGCGTGCGTGACATTGTTTTTGCGCGATCTGTATTCGTGTGTGTGCTTGCTATTAATGTTGAGTTCACGGGGTTGGGATCCCCTACTCGTGAACGGTGCGAGTGCCTTGTATTCTTACGTTTTTTTGTGGCTTGTCCAAAATCTTGTTATTTTTATTAAAATTGCTTTGTAATGTTATAACCTCTGGAGTGGACACTTATTAAATGTGCCCGGGGCCCAACCTAGGGAGCACCCAAATGACCTAGGCATTGTTAGGGTTAGGGCTGCACACAGACAAAGACACACAGAGAATGAACATCAGCAAGCACTCTCAAGAGAGAGATGGTGATTGATGCTCACACAAAGATGATAGCATAGAATGTGTGGAGCTTGGGGGTTGACTCCACAATATCGAAATACAACAAAGTGGTACCAAATGTAATACATAATGCCATGGACATTTGATGGATCTTGGAGAGCCAAATGCCATAGCTTTTGTAAATTTCAAGTACATGTAAATAGATAGGGTTTCTTTCAAAATATGTGTGTAAAATGCATACATCTGTATGCATGGCTTATTTTTATTTGTGTGTATTGTTTTGTTTGCCTGGACAATGCCTGGATTTTATTGCATGAGAAGCTCATGGATTTGGGGATGCCTGGATTGCACCCATGGGTTAGTATGTTGTATAATCTGTCTTTAGTTAACTTGTATTGATGGATTTGTACAGGAATAATTGATATTTTGAAGGCAGCCCACTCTTATGCGTGTTTTTTGCATGACAATTAGCTAAGTATGGTTGATAATCTTCTTCTCCATGATGAGAAACCCCCATACATGCAACATGCATGGTCAGAAACCCCCATGCATGTGACATGCATAGCTAGAAATCCCCATGCATGCAGAAACCCCCATGCATGCGACATGCAAGCTTTTCCAGCTACATGCATGCATCATGCAATGCTTTATCTTTTCATGCACCTAAAAATGTGCCATGCAAGTTCATTTTACTTGAAAGTAAATCATGCATGCTTACTTTTTCCCAAAAGAAAATCATGCATGCTTACTTTTTCCCAAAAGAAAATCATGCAAGTTAACTCAAAAGAAAAGAATGTAAAGTAAACTTTTTCTCATCTTTTAGCTACACGAGTTGCTCTTTCAATTGTAGCCATTCTTGTTGATCCAAAAGTCTAGCTCAAACCTCTCCCTACCACAACTTTTCATGAGCAATAAGCTCCACTCTTCTTTTCATCTAGGCACCTCCTTCTAGGCTGAATACAACTCTATAAATTCAGATTTCCAGCCTCATTTCAACACACTTCTTGGCCTTTGTTTATTGCTCTATCTAGTGCACTTAGTATAGAGTATTTTTCCAGCCATACACTCTCTCCAAAACACTAAGAAGCTGCCTGAATTCTGATTGAAAGTCTCCATTCAAGGTAGAAGAAGAGGAAGAAGAAGACTACTCCCAAAGATTGAAGCTGTGGAAGAATCATCTTGGCTTTGGTTGCTACTATTTCTATGCGGGAGAACCCTTGGGAAGTGTTGGGCATTCTCCAAAGGCTGATTTTCAGCCACTAAGATACATTTGCAAAAATCGGGGCTGCTGGGCAATCTTTTTGAAGGGTGCTGGGGACACCATATTGCTAGCTTGTAGTTGGGCTACTCATGGGCAAGTATAGTTTTTGTGAATTGTTTTCATGTTCAATCATTTTGGAAGAAACGGTGTTCAATGATTTTGGAAGAAACGATGGTGTATGGTTGGGCCAAGCCACCCGTTTTATGTACTTGTGAAATTCTTACTCCCTTAAGGCAATACATATCCTTCAAGGGGGGGGTGGGGGGGGGGGGGGGGACCAGCCCATCTTTTGGTCCCTAGTGCAGTATCATTTCTTTTCAGTGTTTCCGGATTGTATAATCACTTGTTATGGCTATGTATGTGGGATATGGCAATGATCAAAGGATGATAATCTTATGATTTCAGTACTAACTTTTGTATAACTACGCACCCGTTTGTGACTCTGATTGTCAGTGAGTATGGTGGTGGGTGTCTGCTGACACTCATGAAGATCTGCAAGTAACCTTCTTAGCCATACGCAATCTATCGTAGTAGTGAAGGCTGCCCTGTACTCAGCTTC
The DNA here is from genome assembly GCF_041138505.1 of Cibotium barometz. Taxonomy (NCBI): domain Eukaryota; kingdom Viridiplantae; phylum Streptophyta; class Polypodiopsida; order Cyatheales; family Cibotiaceae; genus Cibotium; species Cibotium barometz. The sequence continues at coordinate 8,736,925 of NC_141077.1, read as the reverse complement.
ACAGGTAGATGTGGCAATAGTGGGTTGCTTTTTACTTAACTATGATATGCATGAATTGCCCATAAAAATACAATTCCCATTGGTAGATTATCAAGTGTCATAATCACCAGCCTAGTCTGAATCACTGTATGCATGGAACTGCAAAGTGTCCCCTTGGGATAGAACAATCCAAGATCTTGGGTGCTGTGAAGATAAAGAAAAGGGGGGGGGGGGGGGGGGGGGGGGGGGGGGACCAGCCCATCTTTTGGTCCCTAGTGCAGTATCATTTCTTTTCAGTGTTTCCGGATTGTATAATCACTTGTTATGGCTATGTATGTGGGATATGGCAATGATCAAAGGATGATAATCTTATGATTTCAGTACTAACTTTTGTATAACTACGCACCCGTTTGTGACTCTGATTGTCAGTGAGTATGGTGGTGGGTGTCTGCTGACACTCATGAAGATCTGCAAGTAACCTTCTTAGCCATACGCAATCTATCGTAGTAGTGAACGCTGCCCTGTACTCAGCTTCACAGGTAGATGTGGCAATAGTGGGTTGCTTTTTACTTAACCATGATATGCATGAATTGCCCATAAAAATACAATTCCCATTGGTAGATTGTCGAGTGTCATAATCACCAGCCTAGTCTGAATCACTGTATGCATGGAGCTGCAAAGTGTCCCCTTGGGATAGAACAATCCAAGATCTTGGGTGCTCTGAAGATAAAGAAAAAGGTGTTTCACAGCTTGCCAATGCTTTGTCCCTAGCCTGTGCATGAATTTGCTTGATTGGGACACACCAAACTGAATATTTGGACATGTATTGCACAAGTATATGAGGCAGCCCACTGCTTGGCTATACAGGCTCATGTCATAAGGCTCTCTTGCATCATACATGCTCAATTTGAGCCTTGGTTCTACAAGTGTAGAAATAGGCTTACAATCTTGGAAGCCTAACTTATGCAGGAGTTTTTGTATGTATTTGGATTGAAGTATAAAAATGCCTTCATTCATCTGTAGGAGTTTTTGTATGTATTTGGATTGTATAAAAATGCCTTCTTTCATCTGCACAAATTGTATGCCTAAGTAATAGTGCAATAAACCCAAATTCGACATTTCAAATGAGGTCTTTAATATAGCTTCCGGTCAAAAGCATGTCATGCACATAGAGTCTGAGCATAATCAAAATACCATGGTTCTCTTTGACATAGAGGGTGCTCTCAGTTGGACTATTGTTGAATCCTTGGTTGGTATGCATGAATTTTCTCATACCATGCTCTTGGAGCTTGTTTGAGACCATAAAGTGCTTTGTGCCGTGCGGAGCTTGCACACTTTGCCTTCTTGACCATGCATCACAAATCCAATAGGCTGACTTACATAAACTTCTTCCTGCAGGTCCCCATTAAGAAAAGCTGTTTTTATATCCAATTGATGCACTTTCCATCCATGATGGGCAGCCAATGCAACAACACATCTAATAATCGTAAGCCAAGAAGCAGGTGCAAAAGTCTCATCATAGTCTATGCCTTGTTGTTGAGCATAACCTTTGGCCACAAGACGGGCCTTGTACGTGTCAATAGTACCATCAGATTTCTTTGACTTTGCACACCCATTTTGTGCCAATGGGTTTCTTGCCTGGAGGCAAGTCAACCAAATCCCAAGTGTTGTTCTTATGGATAGCATCCATCTTTGATTGCATGGCTTGCATCCAATGCTCATTCTCTTGAGCCTCTTCAAATGAATATGGCTCATCTTCATCACTCATGCATAATACATTTGCCTGCTGTTGAGCACTTCTAGAGCCAGACCATGTCCTTCCCGGTAGAGGAGCTGAAATTTTTCTCTTGCAAAGTACAAACCAGCCAACGAGGCACTGTTCTAGCTTCTTGCATGGATGTCTACTCTTCCTGAACAGCTTCTTGTACAACATGAGGAGTAATAGGCTTATTTGGGGGCTGGTTTTCAGTACCCATAGGCTGTCCAATATGCATTTCTAGCGGTTGGTCTGATGTTCCATCTATGCCCAATGGAATCAGCCCCTCAAACATATCCCGTGGACCATTTTCAAAGTTTTTTTTCTAAACTCTGCAAAAGTGGCTGTGCTGAATTTTCAGCAAATACAACATCTCTACTATAAAACATCTTTTGATTGCATGGATTGTAGAGACGGTATCCCTTGCTACCGTTGCGGTAGCCCACAAATATGCATTTGTCTCATAGCCACAAGAAACGAGAAACAGGAACGGAAACGTTTGAGGAATGGAAACGAGGAAACGAGTTTTTAGGGGTGGAAATGGCCATTTCCCGTGACAATATCACTTGGGAAACGAGATGAGGTCCTAAAACGGAGAAACACATTTCTAGGGATTGAAACGACTGTTTCTTATGACTATGATTTGACTACCTTGTCATCTAACTTGTCTCTAAGTTATGAAGGCACATGAGCATATGCAAGGCAACCAAAAATTCTGAGATAGTCAAACTGTAGGTTTCCCATCATACCAGGCCTCAAAAGGAGTGATGTTCTACAAAGCCTTCATAGGGCACTTGTTCAAAACATGTGTAGCACACATAATTGCCTCCATCCAGAATTTGTGAGGCAAATTCTTGCCCTTAACCATACATCTTGCCATCTCCATCAATGACATGTTCTTCCTTTCTGCTACACCATTTTGCTTTATGCCTCTTTCTGCCAAATATGCCTTAAATGCATTCCCTCCCTTGATCTGAGCGGAGGGTTTGTACTTTGCAACCTATCTCATTTTCAGCTTTAGCAACAAAATGCTGAAAACACATGAAGACTTCAAACTTTGCCCTCAAAGGGTAAACTCGAGCAAATCTCTGTGCATCTTGCCCAAAATGCACCCTACACATACATGTTTAGATGGCAGCTCAACATGTGGCATACTTTGCACCATTTTATGCCTCTGGAGCAACATCAAACGCCCAAAATTTACATGCCCAAACCTGGCATGCCATAACACTGCCTCTTGCATGGCAGAAGTATAAGTGGCGGCCAAACATGCATCCTGTCCATTCTTCTTATATGTGTCCAAATGATACAAGCCTTGGTACAATGTGCTGGAAGTGATAATAGCATAGTCTTCCTCTCTATTTCTCACTGTGCATTTGTCATCCTCAAAGTTCACAGCATAGCCTCTTTGAGCAAAAGAGGAGACTGACAGCAAATTCTGTTTGATTCCAAGCACATACAACGCATCCGAAATGCATAGCTCTAAACCATCTGCAATTGTGAGCATAATCTCACCAATGCCATGCACTGGATATGAAGAATTTTTTGCACATGTGACCTTCTTCCCTATTGGGGCAGCTCTCAATGACATGAACAAATCCTTCTTTGATGTAATGTGTCTAGAAGCCCCATTGTCAAAGTACCAAATGACTTGTTTCTCATTCACATTGCTCTTGTGATGCACCATAACTATTAAGAATGCCCGATCATCCTGCACAAAGTGAGCTGAATCCTCAGTCTTTGCTGCAGGCATACCAGAAGAGTCCATTGACAAACTTGATTCCTTTTTCTTCTCTTTAGCCTGTCTCTTCCTGCACTCACTAATGTAGTGCCCTGGTTTCTTGCAGTAGCGACACTTGCCCTTCTTCTTGGGCTGATTTGCATCACTTTTGCCTTTGTTTGATAGCTGTCCATAATTAGCCTTGGGTTGATAGCCACTCTTTGCTTTTCCCTTGCCCTTATCATGGGCAACTAAAGCTTGATCAGTGCCATGTGCCATGGAAGACTTATTCTTCCGCGTTTGTTCCTCCTGTGATAGCAAACCAACCAACTCCTCAAACAATAGGGGTTGAGGGTTTCCCCTCAATGACAAGGTGAGAAAAGTGTGGAAGTTGAGGTACGACTTTGGCAATGAATTCAATGTCCTGGATACAAGTTCTTTTTCCTGTACGACTTCATCTATATTGAGCAATTGCTCTCTAAGATCCTAGATCTTAGTTAGATGATTAGCCATACTGTGATGTTCTTTCATGTCTAAGTTTTCAAGCTCTTTCTTCAAGAAGGCAACTTTGGTCTCATTCTTGGCCTGATACATGGTCTCCAAGACTTCCCATGTAACTATTTGTCCCTCCTAGCTCTATTTCACATGATGAAACCCATTCCCGGACTCCAGACAGGTGGAAGAAGACATGGGAACAAGGTCCTTAAGGTTTGATTAAGAAAAAGAACCATTCTTGGTCAAAAAGGAGGAGAAAGCAAAAAGTCAAATAGGGTTGACCACGAGCAAAGGGCACCATTGGAAAGAGGAGACTAAGCCGGACCAAAAAGCTTGAAAAAGCAGCTTTAGGGCCAAAAAGCAAGGCCTTGAAGCTAGAAAAGCAAAACAAGAACTTTTGACTGAAGTTGAGTACTACTTTACTATTAAAAAGACCAAAAGCAAAGTAAACGGCGAAAGCAAAGCAAAGCATTACTTTTTGGCAAAAAGCAAGGCTTCCCCAAGTATAAAAGAAGCACGAGCCTCTCTTGAGCATCAAGTTGAAGAAGAACCTCTTCATCGCGTTGCCACCTTCGTTGAAGCATGGATATCATCTTCTCCATCATCATCTATGAACCAAATCATGGAGTTTTTCATTGTTGTCGCTGATTTCAGAGTGCCTCCATCAACTACAGTGCCATGTCATCATCCGCCTGTACGACTGTACGGAACCGAACAACCGTACGGAAGGCGACTCCATCTCCACTCTCTGAAGTCTGCCCTCATCCTGGATCTCATAGTAGAGGCATCTACCATCCTCAGTGCAAGCTCTGACAGCAATCAAGATCTCCAACTGTGTAAAGGCTCCCATCCACCGTGGGGCCACTGGCTCGAGAGGCGTGAACCACTCCTCTGTGAGTGCCTCCTGAATGTCTTCCCTCATAATCAGTCCCCCTCTGAAGTGACTCAGCCTCTCCACCTGGATCTCCTCTGGGAGACTGCAGAAGGCCTGCCAGTCTCCAAAACTACGTGCTGGGCCTGCCGCCAATGGTCCCTAGGCTAGACGAGGCCGAGAACCCAGCATATGACCCTGCTCTGTGCGAACCGCTGGGCTCCAGATGAGCGGCTGTCTGGCCCGCTCCTCATCACAAGAAGGAGGTCTCTGAGAGAGTCCCGGTCTTAGCAACTCCCAAGTTCGCAGGATGCTCAAGGCAAATCTGTCCTCCCATCCTCTACTGAGGCCTGTCCTCCTCATCTCTATGAAGATCCATCGTATCTCCGGTGCCCAAGTGCCCCCTGCTGGAGGAGCCCGAGCCTGCAGCCACTGCAAAAGAAGCTCTTTCCAAGGCTCAACGCCTGGAAGCAGCCCCCGAACAATAAGCTTCCCCAGTAAAGCTCTATTTTGATCAACTGGATCTATAATGCCCAAGCCCCCCTGGGCCAGCGGAAGTGTAATAACTGCCCAAGCGACCTTAGCCCGGGCTGACTGACCGTCCCGCCCAGACCAAAGAAAGTTTAAAAGCACCTGATTCGCCACCACCACCCTCCCAGCCAAGGATAGCCGAGCTGTACTCCAATACAAAAGCTTCCTTTGAATGCTCAGAAGAAGCGGGGCAATCTGCTGCTCAGGCGACAAATCTAGTCCAATCTGGCATCCCAAATACCGCACTGCTGTGCCAGGAGGAATCCATCGAAAGCCCAGGTGTGGGCTCCATGCCGGAGTGGGAGCGCTACTGATCCAAAAGGCCACTGTCTTACGCCAATTGATCAATGCTCCCGAGGCTGCACTAAAAACCTGCAGCGACTGCTCTGCCCTCGGAAGATTGGCCTCCTGGCCATGCAAAAAGAAACCCGTGTCATCAGCAAACTCAGCATCGAGCAGGTCCTCCCCTCGGACTGGGAGCTGGAGTCCTCTCAAACCAACCTCCTCTGCCGTCAGATACATGCTCATAGCCTCTGCAAAGAAAAGAAAAAGAAACGGGGCGAGAGGACACCCCTGACAAACTGATCTGGTCAACTCAAAACTCGGCCCCCGTTCGCCTGCCATCAGCACCTGGCTACGAGCTGTGGAATATAGAGCCGCCACTCCTTGAATCCAAACTGGCTCAAAGCCCAGGCGAAGCATCGTGCCCTCTAAGAAACTCCAATCGACTCGATCGTATGCCTTCTCAAAATCGAGAAGCATCACGACCAGGTCCTCACCGAGAAATCTAGCTCGGGCCGTCGCCTCCCAGAAGGTGAAAATGTTGTGAAGGATACTACGCTCCTTGACGAATCCTATCTGGGTAGCATGAACCACCCTGTGTGCTGCAAGAATCTCGGACCAGGCGATAGTGGCTGTGTCCCATGGCGACTGCCTCCCGCTCAGACAGAGCAACCTCGTGTATGCATACATATCTAGGGTCGCGTGCTAAGTCTGCCACTATGCGAACCACCAAATGCCGAATCCCGGAGGCATCCACACTCCCGGGATCAAAGAAAAAATGAGCCAACTCCCATAGTCGGCCTATCACATCTGTCACCTCCAGATCGCTCACATGGTGGGAAAACTCAACTGCCTGAGTCTTCAAAGTGCTAAGAGCGAGATCCATAGTCCACTCCCGGTCGCTAGGGCCACAGAGAGGGAATGAGAAGGCCACCGCTGAATCAAGTGCCTCCTCCTCTTGGGCCGGAGGCATCACTACATGAACACTGATGGGTGTTGGCTCATGGGGGCCCTCCGCTCCAAAAAGCCGTGTGAAGGAATAATCAAAAGCCTCTGAGCGCTGTCTAGTGTCGAGACGACTCAGCCGACTGCGGATAGAGGATATCCGTGAAGCCCGAATCGGCATGGTAAGTCTCCTCTGCGGTGCTCGAGCAAGGTCGGTGCTCAGTGTCCGCCGGACTGCAGGTGAGCGCCAGGGAACTGCCAGGGCCTCTCGGGGAGCTGAGGCGAGCGGGGGGGGGGGGGGGGGGGGGGGAGGAGGGGGTGGAGAAGGAGCCGCTGCCCAAACCGGAGCGGGGACGGGAGGAGGCGAAGGTGATAGCGAGGCGGGAGGGAGGGGGGGTGGGGGTGAAGGAGGGGGTGCTGGCATCTCCTAGTCCTCAGTCGGCGCTGGGGTCTCCTCCTGTAATGGAGCAAAGCTGTTCCTCACGGGAACCCAGTGATGCTGAGACTGTGGCTGCTGCTGCATTGGTCTCTGGGCGTGCTGCTGGGGCTGTCTCCCTCGACGGCGCCCCTAACCAGGCTACTACTCCGAGGTCTCTGTGGGCTGAGCAGGTGCCCCGGAGGCTGCCTGCCGAGCCGCATCTGTGGGCGGGCCATCGGGGGCCTGCTGTTGCGGTGAAGGTCGGGGTCTCCTGCGAGGGCAGGCCTTGGCCAGGTGGCCGACCTGCCTGCAGATAAAGCACTGGTTCGGGAGCCCCGAAAACTCCACTCTCTGATCAATCCATGAAGATTGCCCGAGTGCCCCTGATGTCAAGGGGACTCATGGCAAGGACCTTGGCCACGCTCTGGGCTGTCTCGAACTCGATCTAGTAGTGTCCACGGCCCAGTAGCTGAACGTCCAGGATCTTGCCGACATCTGCAAGAAGGCGGGCCTGGAGAAGATCCCGGATCTCCCCTCTGCTGGGGCGAGTGCCACTATACGGCAGATGGTGGAATGTGCTTGGAGGCGTTCCACCTCTGCGGCGAGGCTCGCTTCCTCTTCTGGCGAAAGAGAAAGCCTGATGGGGGTATCCTCAGGGGCGGGCGAGGGGGCTGCGGGAGAGTCCCTCTGAGGTGGGGCGGGAGGAGCCTCCATCAAAGTCTGAAGCTATGTCGAAGGCGGAGCGAATGCGGAGAGTCCTGCAAGAACCGAGCTGCACACAAAGGGCGGAGGGGGAAGGCGGAAGGCAAAAAAACCCCAAGGGACGAAAAAAAACACAGAAAGAAGGGGAGGGGGGGATAAGGTGGCGAGGGCAGAAAAAAACCAAACAAAAACCCAAAACCCGGGGGGGGGGGGGGGGTGGGGGCAGCGAGCAAAGGGGGGGGGTGGGGGGGAAGAGAGGGCGACGGCTGGCGGAGGGGGGCGGGGCGCTGATGAAGGGAGGGGGGGCGTGAAGGAGAGGAGCAGGGGGCTGGCGCACTGGGGCGCGCAAGAGAGCCAGGCGGAGGAGGGGGAGCTTGCGTGAGGGTAGGCGGGGAGGGAGCAGCCGACAGGCCAATAAAGACCGAAGGGATATGAAGTTTTCGGAAGGAGATTGGGTTTCTCTACGTATTATGAAGCAAAGATTGAAGCAGGTGGGCAAGCGATGCCCAAAGTTGTCTTTCAAGAGCTTCGGACCTTTCCCCATCCGGAAAAAGATTAATGAGGTGTCTATGCAGTTAAAGCTACCTCCGAGTTGGACTATGCACGATGTATGGTTAAAGCCATATGCAGGTCCACCCCCTTAGAGGTCAAAGACGAAGCGGAACCAGACATTGTGGATGAAGCAGAAATTATGGTTCCAGAACAGATCCTTCTACACCGTTTCAAGCATGGCTCAGGCCGAAGACTACGACAGTTCCTCACGAAGTTTCAGGACCGAGGAACTCATGAAGCGGTATGGCTCGACAAAGAGTTCTTCGAAGACTATGTGGCGTTATTGACGGATTATTTGGAGGCTATGCAGCTTCCGTCAAGTTAAGCAGAAGGGGATGTCACGTGCATCCCGCACTTGGATGCCACGTAGACATTTCTGTACAGAAGGTGCAGGACCTGGGATGGTGATGTGAGCCCAGTGCGGGACGAGTCAGCCAGGGATCCATCTCAGTCGTCCGAGGTCAGGTGTGCATTGTCCTAGGAGCACATGAGTCCAAGGTCAGGTGTGCACTGTCCTGCACATGAAATAGTGCCAGTCCGCGCTGTGAGTCTCCCTCTAGAATGATGTCAGTGGTTCTGTGTATCTGGTATGGTATCGGATGCCAGATCACTGAGTAGATAGTGGTTAGACAAGGGGCCAGCCCATAGGGCTACCCCGGATCTGAGTGTGGGCATGGGAATGGTGTAGAACCACCCCCATGAGGGCCAAGAAGGCCCAGGCTGAACCCACCAGCCATGGAGGGACTGTAGGACAGCTTTAGGGCAAAGATAAGGCTATTTCCAAGAGCTTACAGCCTTTATATGGCTGTAGGGCATGTATGGGGCAGCCCATATAGGCTGCCCAGCCCTGGGATTGTGGACGAAAGATGTGCCCAGCCAATCAGAAGCAGGCGCCAGATGTTCAGCCAGCCAGGAAGAGATGCACAGAATTTATGGGAATTTTTCCAGCATTTAATGGGATTTTTCAGCATTTAATGCTGAATTTCCAGTCGTGGGACAATTCTGGGCTGGCTGACTGCTTCTATGCTGGCTGACTGCTCCTAATGGGGTAGTATAAATAGTGGAGGCCACAATCCCAATTGTTCATCTCATTATTCACCAAGAGCTCAAGCAAATCAAGGGCTAGACAAGCCAAGGGAATTGCTAAGCAAAAGGGGTGGAGAACTGAAGGTCAAGGGCAGGATTTTCCAGCCAAGAAAAGGTCCAAGGTTGCTGTATTTTCTTTCAGATTTCTCATCATTCTAATAAAGCAAATACACCATCCGTGGTGGGGGCCCTACAGAGGGTAATTGGGACCCAATACTGTGTCCTCTCCATCTCTCCCTCTCTCTCTCTATTTTCTGCACTTCTCCTTTCAAGTTTTGCGTTAATTTCCATCGCGAAAAGAGTGCTGAATTCTGAGTTTTGAAGTTACCGATCTTTCTCCGAAGCTTCCGCATATTACATATTGAGCTTTATGATTCAAGAATGTTTGGTTTGTCAGAAGGTCAAGTTTGATTGACAAACACTAGCAGGATTATTGTACCCATTGAATGTTCTATGGGAGAGTAGTTGCTATGGACTTTATCTTTGGATTGCTAAAGTCAAGGAATGATGGTATATGGACCTTTTCAGGTTACCAAGAATGATCTCAATGGTCCAACCAATAACATACACTATTGAGGCAAACCGCCATCGGTGCAAACATTAACCACCTCACCTATGTGAAGGCGAAGATGAAAGCCGCGAATGAGGAGATTGCACACACGGTGATCGATTTTAATCTCTCCTTCCATGTGCTCAAGGTTCCACAATGGCACAAAATGGTGAAGGTCACTGTGGAGGTGGGGCCATCCATGGTGAATGGCATGGTATCACCTACCATGAGATGCGCACCACCGCGCTTGATGACGAGAGGCAAAGGATCAACGACAAACTCACACCTGTGCGGGAAGGATGGGTGAAGTATGGTTGCTCTATGCTCTCCGATGGATGGAGTGATCGGAAGAAGAGGGGTATCATGAATATCCTTGTTTCATGCGCTCTCGGCACATACTTCTTACGCACTGCGGATACCGGAAAGGCGGGGCAAAAAACATCAGGGGACTTTATCGTCACATCTGTCAAGCCATCATAGAGGTATGTACTATGTCACATGTCACATGTGCATTGCGATGTAAGTTTTAACTCTCAAGTCTCAACTCTCTAGTATCTATGTAACATGTTCAAGCTTCTAACTTCTAAGAATGTCATTGCATTTGCCATTTTGTTACTTGTAGGTCGGACATGAAAATGTCATTCAAGTCATCACCAGACAATGCGTCCAATTGCCGCAAAATGGGGCGCTTGGTAGAGGTGGAGTTTCCATCCATTGTATGGACTCCTTGTGCCTCCCATTGTCTAGACCTACTCATGGAGGATGTGGGGAAGCTAGACTGGGTGAAGAGGGTGGTTGCACAAGGCCTATCCATTGTGAATTTCTTCACAAAGAAGGTAAGGTGCTCGCTATGTTTCGTGAGCAAAGCGACTTGAAGCTTAAGAAGCCCTCTTCCACGCGGTTTGCCTACATGTGGCTTCTCTTGAAGTGGCTATACGATGTGCAACTGAAGCTCCAGATGACCGTGGTCTCACCGGATTTCGTCGCATGGCTAAGAGAGGAGTTGGTGACTAGTGCGGACGAGGCCCGAGCCGTTCAACGACTATGCATGAGAGAGTCCTTTTGGCGCGAGGTGTGTGCCATTGTCATTGCGGTGACTCCATTGTATAGGGTTTTATGCACGACCGACATAGAGGACTCCACATTGAGGCTACTCACCCACTTCATGTGAGAGGCTCTAGCGGAGATTCGTGTGACCACCGTGCTTGAGGACGACCCCGACATTCCTATGGAGGGGATTAGGTAAACCCATGTTCCATGTTTTCAAATCTCGTTTTCACATCTCTTTCTCGTTCCTTAAAGGCTTAACCTTAAAGTGAAAATTTTGCATTCTAGGGATCCCACTGAGCCTCCACCCACTCCGCGACGCGATTCGATCGTGGCGCTTGTGGAGAGGAGGTGGCGATGGATGCATAGACCTATCCATGGTCTTGCGGCCTTGTTGCTCTGAGAGTCTTCTTTCAGCCCTAAACACCACTTAGAACATGCTGATGCAAAAACGCAGACAGAAGAGAGAGGAGAGAGAGAGAGAGAGCTAGAAATTCAGTATATTCATATGGTACAAAAAGGTACCTCTAAATCTGCAGCCATGGGTTGCCTTCCATGATAAGGTGGAAACACCCAAAACAGTCCTAAATGCTGGACCCACTCCTAATGGAGTGAATGAATAACACAATGAGCAACTATGCCTTTATATAGGCCTCTTGGACAAAGAGAGTGCTGGTCAGCCTGCTGACAGGACAATATATCATAAGCGCTGATCTGCCTGTTCTCCATGCAGCCGACAGCATGCTATGCAGCCAACAGGTTCTTCCTTGTCCTTCTCCTAGTCCACACTAGCCAAATCTGCACTTCATACTCCAAATCCTGGTTCTAATCATCTTTTTCTGGTTGCCCCTTCTGGACTAGCTTCAGGACATGTCCATGGGCAAAACTTGCACATGACAGCTTGTGGAGAGGAGGTGGCGATGGATGCATAGACCTATCCATGGTCTTGCGGCCTTGTTGCATCCCGCCTACAAAGTACCAAGGCTCTTCGCCGATGAGGAGCTATTTTCTGATCGGGATGCCTACTTGCCAAGGATACTTCCCATCCACGAGCAAAGAGACTTCCTCCAAGACCTCATTCGGTATAATGATCAGAGGGGAGCCGCTTTTACAAACCCACTTTGCTCGAGTAGGGAGCCAATGGTCGGGCCACTTTTTTGGTGGGAGTCATTTGGTTATCAAATGGCTCACATACAAAAAGTGGCTTTGAGAGTCTTGTCACACGTGAGTATTGAATAAGACTTTCAACTTTAAAGTTTGTAACTTTATAGTATATACTCTAGAGTCGTAACTACTAACTAGTTCTTACATTCTAATTTCTAACTCTTATTTGTCATAGGATTGCTCTTCGGGGGCATGTGAGAGGAACTGGAGTTCCTACTCACTCATACATACAAAGATACAAAACCGTCTCAACAGCATGGATGCAGTTAGAGCTGTTTGTATATTGCCGTGCTAACATGCGCATGGTGGAGAAGATGCATGACATGGAGATCTCTAAACAGGTAGAGATCTCCAGAGTTCAAAGTTCTTCATTAATGATGAGTTATAAATGCATGACTAAAGTCTAATAATTTATAAATGTTTGAACTTTGCTTTTAGGTGAATGTCGACGAGTTCAAGTTGACAATGGACACTCTTAAGAGTGTCCACAAGGAGCGAGATCCAGATGAGGAGGCCATATATGCCGATCTCTACAGGGAGCTAGAGGAGATTGACCGTCGAGTTTCTCGTACTCGTAGAGGTCGTGCAGCTAGAGGTGGCACATGAGTAGGAGGCTGCGGATGCACTATTCGGCGCCCTACTTTGACCCCGGTGGCTACATATGTGAGACGTGGCACCGGCTCGACTTCGAGAAGCACTTTAGCACACGTTGTTGAAGAAGAGGATGCTCTTATTGCAGGCATGAGAGCCCCCGAGTACGATGACGAGGGGGCAATGCCCTTAGTGAGGGCAGTTTTGGGTTGGCCTCTGATGATGGGAGCACCTCTAGCGAGGGCATTCCTTCCCGTAGTGATTTCTCTGAGGAGTACTAGAGTCTAGACTGGACATTTTTGTACTTAGTGTTGTGATCACAACATACTTTTTTGTGTTTCCTATTGAAGGCCGTGGGCCACGACTCTTACCTATGGCATGTTCAGTGTTCATTGTTCATGACTCTTGAGTTTTTGTACTAGTGTTTTAACTTTTTTCTAGTTTATGACAAAGTACAATTTCAGACTTCTCTAGACTTTGTAGCTCTAAATGTGTACAAATATCTTTTTTTCAAGTGTTTTTTAAAGTGGATCGTACCTTAATCGAACTTATTTTACAAAATTTAAAAGTCCCGTACCGGTACTGTTTTTTTCGTACCTTCGTTTCATACCTGACAACTATGATGGAGAACTTGGACATATAACTTGGATTTGGATATTGGATCCGGTACTAGCTCAGTGAGAGATACTTGTGGGTCGTTCTCGTGGTGTGCTCGGCATTAGAGATCTCGTGCCTTGACATTGACCGCGACTTGGATATCCTACATCAGCATATTTGTTTGTTTTTGTATTTATTGATTGGTCTTGGTCAGCGTGCTCATGGAATTGTTCCAGAATAAATTCCTAAGAGGGGGTGGGGGTGGGGGCCTGTTTCCCGCTCAATGTGGTGTACTGTGCAAGATCCCTATTCCCTTCTCTCTCTATATCTTTATCTCTTGGACACATGGTAGGCACGCTCCACTGGGCTTACATCCCATGCATGCTGTGCCGTTTTACATGACTGAATGTGGGGGATAATTGATCTCTTCACTGATATAGAGATCATTGCCATGGCCTGGGCATCACGTGCATCCCATCATCTCTGTGAAGATCCATCACAGGCTTGGGGATCGAGGGGTTGCCAAAAACTGGAGTGGAGGTTGACCTGCGGGCCATGAGAAAGTCCTTCCAGGGTTCACCACTTGGGAGGAGTCCTCTGATGATCAACTTGCCTAGAAGGGCTGTGCTCTGCATAGAAGGATCAATAATACTCCGGCCACTTTTGTTGGGTTTTATGCTGTGTATGCACCCAGAGGAGTGCTAGTGATCATCAGTAGGTAACTGGGGCACTTTTTACTTCAGTTAGTGGAGGTTTTTTCCCCCAGTTTAGTTCATTTTCACTTATATGCAGTTTATAAGTGTTTTGGTCCACCCGGCACATTTATGGCCGGTCATGTGAACACTTATCCTTTAGGGGTCACTATCATGTGGCTTGTACTTTTCTTTTCTATCATTGAATAGTACAGCAGTCGTGTTCACTCCCTCTGCTTGGTTTTCCACGCCTATTTGCTTTCTGTAAACCCTAACCCTAACCCTGTCCTGTCTTCAATTGGTATCAGAGCTGTTGAAGCTCTGCTTAGCACTGCCCGTACACTGCGCCGTGCTAGTACTGTTGCTGCCCGTACATATGTGTTCCGTACAGCAGCTTCAGTACCTTCTGCCCGTACTTCTGAGCGCCGTACAGCTGTGCGCCTACTGCCCGTACATCCAGACTGCGCCGCCTACAACTTCCGTACCAGGTCGCCTTCAGTCGGGTACTGCACGTCGCCTACAACTACAGTACTGCGCCGCCTTCAGCCTGTACAGTTAAGCGCAGCCATCATCACCTGCTGCCCGTACACTTGCATCCGTACCAGGCGACTGTACCTGGCGACTGTACACACCTGGCGACTGTACCTGACGTGTCTTCAGTGAACCTGCTCGCCCTGCCCGTACATACCAGCTGAATATAGCGCCGCCTTCGACTATCTTCTGTACAGTCAGCGTTTTTTGTCACCTGCACAGAGAAACGTGCACTGTGTACTTTCAGTGCAGCATTCAGTACTGTGTATTTGAGGACTGTACTTGCAGAAATAACACAACCTACAGTGTCATTCGGTGGTAAGCATTAAAATTCATTTTTTGGGCATTTTTATTTTCTCTATGAAAATATACAGGCACAACAGGCAGATTTTCTAGCAAGAAAATATACAGATTTTTGCACAGTTTGGGTGCAGCAGATTTGGGCATTTTTGGGGCATTTTGGCATTGTGTACGCCATTTGCTGCTCTACTCAGTCATTGGTGCATTAAGCTGCACATTCAGAGGATTGAGAGTGCAGGCAGATTTGGGTAAACTGTATTCAGTGGAGTACAGTTGTTATCAGGGTTTTTGCTTTTGGGTTTTTTGGTAAACAGGTACAACATTGTGCGTAAAGCATAATGGCAAATCAACAGCAAAGTGATGTATTCACATATTTGTCTAAGGAAGACAAATTGGATGGCACGAACTACTCCTTGTGGAGTTTTATGCTGAAAAATGTGCTTGTGGCAAAAGGTCTTTGGGATTTTGTTAGTGGTGATGAACCACGTCCAGGTCCATTGGCTCCAGAGACTCCTCCTCAAGGGGGTGCTCGTGGACGAGGACAACAGGTACAGGCTCCAGGACAGCCATTGCCTGTTCAGAGAACAAATGCTCAAAAGACATGGGATGCCAGGGATGCACAAGCTTTGTCACTCATTGCATTGTCAGTTCAGAGGTCCATTATACCTCATATTCGTTCAGCTGGCTCTTCACAGAATGCATGGGTGACTTTGGAGCAAATGTATGCTGCTCGTAATGAGGCTAGGATCTCATTTTTGAAAAGAGAGCTGGAAAATCAGAAAATGAATGAAGGAGATGATATGTCTAGCCACTTAAACAAGCTGCAGGATTTGAGAGAGCAACTCATCAATGTGGATGAGATTATTCCTGAGACACAGCTTGTGTCCACCATCTTGCACTCTTTGCCAAGATCTTACTTGGCTTTCCATACCTCTTTGAACCTCAGCATGAGGAATGCTGTTGAACCCCTCAAGTATCAGGAACTTGTTGCTCTCTTACTACAAGAGGAGCAAATGAGGAAGAATATGAATATGAACACAAATGCTGAACAAGCATTTACTACAGGTCAAAAGGGGAAACGGAAATCTCAGCCAAAGAGTGCAAATCAAAATTCAGGTGATGGTGGTTCTTCACAGGATACCAAGAAAGGTGATGGACAGCCCAAGAAGAAGGGCAAATGTCATTACTGTAAGAAGCCAGGTCACTACATCACGGAATGTAGGAAGAGGATTGCCAAAGAGAAGGCAAAGGAAGCTGGGATGTCTGTTAATGATGCTCCTAAAGCTCCTCCAGAGACTGCTTCTTTTGTTGAGGACAGAGATTACTGTTTTTTTACATGCAGCTATGATGCCTCTTGGTCTTCACAGGCACTCAGTTTGACAGAGCATGCATGTACTTGGTATTTTGATAGTGGTGCCTCAAAGCATATCACATCTCGCAGGGATTTGTTTAGTCATGTTGGCCCTGCCCCTGTTGGCAAAACTGTTCAGTGTGCCAACAATGCTTCATATCCAGTGTGTGGCATTGGGGAGATTCAGCTTACAGCCATTGATGGCTCCATTCTCCGCCTTACAGATGCCTTATATGTACCAGGGATAAAGAAGAATTTGTTGTCCATTTCTTCTTTAGCACATTGTGGAATGCAAGTCCACTTTGATGATGATAAATGCATGGTCAGAGACAAAGCAAATGCCTTGACCTTGATGCTTACTGGTACATTATGTCATGGACTTTATGAGTTGGATGCATTTCAGCCAGTGGATCAGTCTGCTTATCATGCATTCACTCTTACTCCAGCTATGGTTGATGCGGAGTTATGGCATGCTCGCATGGGGCATGTAAATTTTGGTAGTCTTATGCTTATGCAGCGACATAATATGTTTACAGATCTACCTCTCATGGAGAAGCCTCCAGATCACATTTGTGAAGGATGTATTTTGGGAAAAATGCACAGGTTTTCCTTCCCACGTGATCAGGCTCTAAGAGCAACTGCAAAGTTGCAACTTATACACAGTGATCTTTGTGGTCCCATGCAGACGAAGTCATTAGGTGGTTGCTTTTATTTTGCAACATTTATTGATGACTTCTCTCGTATATGCTGGGTCTATCCTTTGACACAGAAATCACAGGTATATGATGCATTTTTGGCCTTTGTAGCACTTGCTGAGACAGAGTCAGGATGCAAGGTGAAGACTCTCCGTTCTGACCGAGGGGGGGAATATATGTCACATGTGCTGAATTCTTTTCTTGGGAGTAGAGGTATAAAACATCAGTATACTACTCCTTACACTCCACAGCAGAATGGGGTTGCAGAAAGGAAAAATCGGTCACTCATGGAGATGGCCAGATGTATGCTAAAGGCAAAAAGACTACCACATATCTTTTGGGTGGAAGCAGTAATGTGTGCTTGTCATATTTTAAATCGATGTCCCACAAAGGCATTGGTTTCTATTACTCCTTTTGAGGCTTGGCATGGCCGCAAGCCTTCTGTATCGCATTTTCGTATCTTTGGGTGTCTTGCTTATGCACACATACCCAAAGAGTTAAGGAGGAAGCTTGATGATAAAGCCACAAAATGCATTTTTGTTGGGTATAGCCGTGAGAGCAAGGGCTACAGGTTATATGACCCACTATCCAGGAAGATATTCATCAGTCGGGATGTGATTTTTGATGAAAAATCAGAATTATCCATGGCTGGTTATGAGGCAAATCAAACTGAAAATGATGTATTTGAAGGTCTTCTACCCATGGAGTTTCATTCCACAGTTGGTGATCCAACTCATGAGGGTACTGGACAGCCAGCAAATGATGTAGGTGGTGCAGAAATTCAGCAGCCAAATCAGCCAGAAGTTGAACCAAATATGGGACAGCAGGCACCACAAATCAGACATATACCTAGATGGTATTTGAGGACATTACAGGACAGCCATTTAGAAGGTCCTCTTGCTGGTCGTACTCGTAGGGAGACAAGGACCAATGAGCATGCACACATCATGGATTTGAATCTGGTTATGGCAGTCAGTTTACAGGATGATGATGAGCCTGATTCATTTGTGGATGCACGAGATAATGTGCATTGGAACAAAGCCATGCAGAATGAGATTGATTCTATTAAAAAGAATCAAACATGGGATTTGGTTGATCTGCCCAAAGGCAAGAAAGCCATTGGTACTAAATGGGTCTATAAGTTGAAAAGACATGCAGATGGATCCATTGACAGGTACAAAGCCCGTCTAGTTGCAAAGGGCTATGCACAGAAAAAGGGCATTGATTATGAGGAGACATTTGCTCCTACATCCCGTATGTCGACACTTAGGTGTGTCATTGCATTGGCTGCACATCGTGGTTGGGTTGTTCACTAGTTGGACATAAAGACTGCATTCCTACATGGGGACCTCGAGGAGGAAGTATATGTATTTCAGCCCATGGGATTTGCAGAACATGGTCATGAGGGGAAAGTATGCAGGCTGAAAAAGGCCTTGTATGGTTTGAAACAAGCTCCACGAGCTTGGTATGCAAAAATAGATGCTTTTCTACTCACTCAGGGATTTGTGAACAGTCCATCAGAAACCACTTTGTATGTGAAGAAAGAAGAGACAGATCTGCTGGTCATCAGTCTTTATGTGGATGATCTCTTGCTCATGGGATCAAATGATGACAAAATTGCAGCTTTTAAAGAGATACTGCAACAGACATTTGACATGTCTGACTTGGGCCTTGTACATTACTATTTGGGCATACAGTTTGTGCAGGATAACAGAGGCATTGGGTTGTTGCAATCACGTTATGTTGCTAAACTTCTGGAGAAGTTTAAATTTCAGGATTGCAAGCCTATTAGTACTCCTATGGAGCCTGGGATGAAACTGTCACTACAAGATGACAGTGTTTCCTTTGATGCCACTACATATGCTCAGGCTGTTGGGTGCCTCATATACTTGTGTAATACAAGGCCAGATATTCAGTATGCAGTCTCTCAGTTGAGCAGATTCATGCACAGCCCACGGTTGTCACATTGGCAAGCTGTGAAGCGTGTATTCCGTTATTTGCAGGGTACCTCGTCTCTTGGTTTGCTTTATCCTGAGGGGGGTGACATGCAGTTACATGCTTACAGTGATTCAGATTGGGCTGGTGATTTTGATACCAGACATTCCACTAGTGGGAATTGTTTCTTCCTTGGCGCTTCATGCATTTCTTGGCTAAGCAAGAAACAGACCACAGTGGCCACTTCATCTTGTGAGGCAGAATAGAGAGCAGCCTACACTACTACTGTTGAGTGTGTTTGGCTGCGTCGTCTTATGACTGATATGGATATTTCAGTGGAGGAGCCTACACCTATCTATACTGATAGTCAGAGTGCCATTGCTGTGGCCAGGAATCCTGTGTTTCATGCTCGCACGAAACACATTGAGATTCACTATCATTTTGTTCGGGAGAGACTCCAGGCAGGAGATATCAGTCTGATCTACTGTCCTACAGATCAGAATGTGGCAGACATCTTCACCAAGGCATTACCACTTCCGAAATTTGAAGTATTCCGCAATGCTTTGAATTTGTTTCCTTTTGGTGGATGATGTACAGTGATCACATATCACTCCAGGGGGGTTTGTTGGGTTTTATGCTGTGTATGCACCCAGAGGAGTGCTAGTGATCATCAGTAGGTAACTGGGGCACTTTTTACTTCAGTTAGTGGAGGTTTTTTCCCCCAGTTTAGTTCATTTTCACTTATATGCAGTTTATAAGTGTTTTGGTCCACCCGGCACATTTATGGCCGGTCATGTGAACACTTATCCTTTAGGGGTCACTATCATGTGGCTTGTACTTTTCTTTTCTATCATTGAATAGTACAGCAGTCGTGTTCACTCCCTCTGCTTGGTTTTCCACGCCTATTTGCTTTCTGTAAACCCTAACCCTAACCCTGTCCTGTCTTCAACTTTGGCATGCTGAATGATGACTCTCTACGCCACCTTGGCTTGGCCGGTCTGCCATTGCCTGCCCAAAGTTGTGGATCAACCGCTGCACTTGACCGATACATGCCCTGGAGAGGGCCCAACAAGAGGTGATGTACCACATGGTGGTGAGAAGGACCTAGTTCGGCACCACTACCTGACCAACGAGTGAGGCCTGGTCGTGCTCTAGTAAAGAAGCTTCTTCTGAATGCTTAAAAGAAGGGGGGCAAGCTACTGCCTTGAGGTGATGTAATTCCCAACCTGTCAGCCAAGATAACAAACTGGGGCACCTCTCAGAATCCATTGAAAGGACCCAACCGGTCGGGGTAGGGGATGAGCTAACCCAAAATTCACACGACTTTGTGCCAGTTGAACTGTGTGCATGAGGCTTGACAAAAGATCGCAACTGCATCCGCAAACCTCTAGAGATTCTCTACATCTTTGGAGAGGTAGGTTGCT